>NC_136930.1:50294414-50894414 GCF_949752795.1 Hyperoodon ampullatus | reverse complement strand
CACAGCTGGGCACTGTCAATGCCTCCACAACCACAGCTAATGCCCTGAAACCTTCCTAGTGCCAACAAACCCCCTGTTCTTGAGCTACAATGCAGCAGAAGCTATGATTTCTTACCCACAAAAGCTGGAAGCATGTTCTTCTTTTTTATGCAACACTCTGTCTCATGAACAACAAAGTGCTGTCCTCTACTCCAATATCTAATAGAACTTTGGATGAAACGCCCTTGAAGTCCATCACCATACATGCCTACCTTCCAGCAGATGTCACTTAGCTGTAAGTTGATGTCTCTCTTAAATTCTTAACCTGTACTCTAGCTTTCAAAACTTAATCATTTGCTGTTGTAATTTGTGTAATTTGCAATTACACAACTATTGTACAGATGCAAGACATGGCTCTATGTTTTCCTGGGGCGCTAATCAAAATGTAAGGTAAAGCTCCTTACATTACTATTATGTGTCCAATATTATGAGTATAAATTTAATGTTCCAATTATTTGATCTTGTTTCTGTCAGGTGTGAGCCATGTCTGCAAACATTCTCTTCAGCCTTAGAGGTTCAGGAAGTACACAGATACAGATCAGGTTGACAAACCTTGACCTAGACGACCATTAGGGGAAGGGAAAAGATGTAAACATTTTCATTTTAAAAATTATATCACAGATAATGTTTTATTGCATACACAATTTCTCACTGACAAGAGGAAGTTTTTGGAGTTATATATAATTTTAAATGAAATTATGCTTTTATATTTTTCCCTCTGACTGAAGTAAATCAGAACTCATCATATATATATTTCAGATATATTTCTTTGTGCTAAAACTTTTCAAAAATGTCACATAAATATATTACAATGTTTTTCTGTATAAAGGGGGGGGTATTTCTGGGTGCTTTCTTGATTGATTAATGTCATAAAGACTATCCATATAAGTGAGCTTTCATAAGTTCTAGGAAACCCAGTCAATCAATGACAAGAGTAGCTCAAATGAATTACAATTATGAGTCATAATATTGATGTAAATGTTCTATATGGAACAGTCAGCACTGGGTTGAATTATATTTTAATATTTCAAAAATATTTGTTGAAAAGATGACTTTGGATTATGTTATATTCCAGGAAGAAATTCAAATAAGTTTGCATTTCCCCTTTTCCTGGAAAAAGGTGTTATGTGTTACAGAATTATAAAAGAGAAAAGTAAGCAAATAAAAGTTTGTTAGAAAACCTGAGACCTTTTAAAATAAAAATGCATTCATGGTAGAGTATGGAAATGGGAAAATAGGAACTTTACAGTGGAAACCATAGCAGACACCACCTTAACCAAATGATGAAGTGTAACATTAATATCATGTTGCATGGATATCATGTCTCCCCTGCTAGTGCATGAGAAAAGCACTTCACTTCTGTGGCATTTTTTCCAAAACCCAAAGCCCAAGTATAATCATGAGAAAAATATCAGACAAACACAAATTGAGGGACACTGTAAAATATCTGACAACTTCCTCAAAACTGTCAAGGTTAGGAAAGATAGGGAAAGGTTGAGCAACAGTCACAGAACAGAAGAGACTATGGGGATATGACAACTAAATGCAATGTGGTACCTTGGATTAGATCCTGGAATGGAGAGAGGAAAACTATTGAAAAATCAAATAAATCTGGAATTCAGTTAGTGGTTAAAAAAAAAAGCATCCCTGAGCCACAAAACAAATGAACAACATGCTCGAAGTGGCTTTTTCAATGGCAATAGGTTATACTGCATTATTCACACTCTGTATCAAAACACTGCAGAGAATTGTGACAACGTTGCTCAAATCAAAGGACTTTCTTAAAATAGGTAATTAGATCTTCTCTGCTACAATCTTACTCCTCTGCCATTGTCCATTTATATGAGTGCTGGAATATGGACATTTTCACATATTCAAGCATTCCTGGGAAGCAATAAGAGATTTCAGTTCTGTGTTAACTGTCTGAATAGCACATCATTAATCTAAGACATAAGTGGGGGGTGGTGCGGCTCGTACGATTTGGTAACAAAAATAGTGCATTTAATTTTTGAACATGATGAGGTTTAGGGACCTAGGACACCAGTTACAGTTGTGGCCTGGAGCTCAAGGGACAGAGCTGCCAGGTGGTAGAGATGACATATTTGCGAGTCATCAGCCAGGAGTGTCGGTGGGTCTCCGAGGGCAAGTGAGGGCAGAGAGAAGAGGAGACAACAGAGAGAATCCCTTTCAATCAACCTGTTTCTCTCATCAATGTCATGTGCACACAGTCACAAAACTCAACCAAGTAAGTTAGCTGACATCATTTTTCTAGCCTATATGTCTATGATAATTTCGGCTTCAAGGAACACTCTGCACAATACTGATACCTGTAGTCACATGGAAATTTTAAGCAATCATACAGACTACTAACTCTTTCAGCAAGCTAGAGATATTCCAGTCTAAATTTTATTTCACTCTTTGGCTGCAGTGCTCAATTTGACATCTGTTGGTACAGGTGAAATTAAAAGGCAAAAAATTATCCACAGATTCACACAGGCCTTGAAATCAACCTGAGAGGGCCAAAATGAGAAAAGTTTTTCTGGCATTTATATCTGGAAGAAATCCTTTTTTTTTTTTTTTTTTTTTACTGATTGGTAATTGTCAAATTACAAATTGTTACAATTCTGTATAAAATAGACTCTTATGTTCAAATCCATCCTAAAGAAGAAAGAAGATCCTTAAAGTCACAAGTGTTTGTCCACATAAATTTTCCAAGCTTTCAAAAAAGACTTTCATGTAAATCATTTTAGATTTTTACAGGGGCCTGGATGCTTTAAACAAAACTTAATGGTGCCTTACTAAAAGTCCATATATGGGTTTTGGTGTTTGCAGTGCACTCTTTTCTATGATCTCACTTTGTTTACATCCAGCAAGTTTCTTGTAAGAGTTCTTTGAGGTGTCTCTGCATTGTCCAGCTTGGAGGCCAGAGTGACCAGTCAATTGCTAGGAAGCTGGACTTTTGCCCAAAGTATTTAGGTTGGGAATTGCTGTAATTTCCCAGCAGGTAGAATCTCCCGAAGGTGAAGGTGAATTTAATATCAGGAAATGGAAGAGGTACACAGAAAGACGTGGAAGAGAGGCAGCCTACCTGAAAAATACTTATCTTGATGAGATTACAAGAACTAAGGGGAAATTTTGCAGCAGATTAGTATTTTCCACCTCCTTTGTATTGGGCTCTCAAGTCTAATAACCATTTCTGAAGTGTTGAAAAGAGCATCTGGAAAAATACTGCCTTGGGCATTTGGGAAAGAGAGATCTAGGAAAAGAAAATATTTTAGGAGAGGTCTAATGTGACTTGGAAAATAATTCAGGCACCAGCATTTGGCCTAAAATGAGAGAAAGGATGGCCTTAGACGGCAAAGCTGGTCTCAGGCAGCTATTCCTCCCTGCAGCCGATCACCATCCTACAACTCCTGCCTAGGGCCCAGAATCTACTACTCTTGGGATCTCACTTTCTCCCAGTCCGCATAGTGATGCTGCTGACTGTTATTATTGCTTTTCTGTATAGTATGACAAATATCTATTTCAGTGGTTAGTTCCCACATTAGACTATGAGCTCCTCTCATCCTGGCAGCTTCCATTCCTGGAGCATTTACGGATTCTCACCATCACCCTAGGAGGTAGCTAAAACTATCTCTTTTATTTATTTTTTTATATGTTTCCTCCTCTCCTCTCTTCACCTCGCTGTAGGTACTACTAGTGCCAAGATCACATCTCTTTGGTTCACTGCTGTATTCCCAGGGCCTAGAATAGTTTAACATTCAGTAAGTGTCCAGTAAACACTGATTAAATGAAGACTGGACATAGAATCATTAACCCCATTTCTTACAAGACCTTATGACAGATAAGTGGCAAAGAAAGATTTGAACCCGATTCTGCCTGACTTCAAACATCATCTGTGCTTAACTTCTGTATTGATTAATGACTAAAACCTACTCACTATCCCAAAGCCATCAACCAATCAATCAAATAATCAAAATCAATCAACCTCATATAATACACAGGCACATAGGCAGAGAAGAAGTTGTAACTGGCATAGCACACATTGGTATAACTTCTGTTGTCTCCACTCTGACAAGTCCCAAGATCTGAAATGCTGAGACTGCTTAGGGCCTCCTCTTAATAACCAATATTTCTTGAATGCTTAATATGTACCAGAATTATTTTAAGAGTTTGAGGTATTTTCTTATATAATTCTTACTACACAATCTGAGGAAAATACTATTATTATTATAGATGATACATCTGAACACAGAGAGTTTAAATAATTGTACTACCTCACATACTGAGAGGGGTATAGCTAACATCTGAACCCACACAGTGTCTTGTGATCATGCCCTTAACCATGATATACTGACTTTCTAAGAACTTGACATATTGATAGGGTTAGGGGGAATAGTTAGCAAAGTAGTCAGCTGTGTCTTTGCAAGCATGAGTTTTTGTTTTCAGTGCCAAAAACAATCCTGAAATTGTAGGTGCTTGTTAAATATTTATGGAATTAATGGGTGAGTAAATCTGATTAGCTAATGCTTCTAAGATCACTAACCTAAGAGGATGGGATTCAGTGGAAAAGTGGGAAGTCTTGAGCTTTGAACAATACTCAAGATAGTGAGAGCTAAAGGAAGTCATGTTAGAAGAGGGCATGGGAGGATGAGGGAGGCTCTTAAAAAGGATAAATGGGTAAATAAATGAGGTCAGAATGACGGCTACAACATACAGCTTTACTAATGATGTCCCTGTAATGAACATTTATAAATGCATCCAAGACCAGCCTGGTGGCAAAAGCATCACCAATGAATCCAACTTGCTTTAGTTCTCCAGCCCATGACAGACGTGACAACTGATCTCCTTCAAGGCAACTTAACTACTTCATGGCAACTTCCCATCCTTTCAAAAAGTATGCTGAACATATAATTTACTGTTCACACATGACATATAGTCACCCATTAGTAAGCATCCTTTGAGTGTCTCTGAGTCACCATGTTAGGTGTCTATAGCAATAGGCCAGATTTGAGAAGATGCATACCTTCAGTCTGGCTGTTAATTTGAGAAAAGAAAGGAAAGGATGGTGGCAGGAAATATTAGTAAAAAAATCTCCTCAATAGAATTTGATGACTGACAAGATATAAGTTGAGAGAAAACAAAGTCAATGAGTTAGAACTGACTCAAAACAATGATGGTTAAACATCAATAAAAAGTCAAAAAGGACATCTGGCTGAGGGAAGGGCAGTAGTGAGAAAAGATGATGAATTCAGTTTTCAAAGTATTAGATATTTGGAGATGAAATGACATCCAGATAGAAATACCTAAATACTACTTAAATTGTGAAAATGACTATACTACCCAAAGCAATCTACAGATTCAATGCAATCCCTATCAAACTACCAATGGCATTTTTCACAGAACTAGAACAAAAAATTTCACAATTTGTATGGAAACACAAAAGACCCCGAATAGCCAAAGCAATCTTGAGGAAGAAAAACGGAGCTGGAGGAATCAGGCTTCCTGACTTCAGACTATACTACAAAGCTATAGTAATCAAGACAGTATGGTACTAGTATAAACACAGAAATATAGATCAATGGAACAGGATAGAAAGCCCAGAGATAAACCCACGCACATATGGTCACCTTATTCTTGATAAAGGAGGCAAGGATATACAATGGAGAAAAGACAGCCTCTTCAATAAGTGGTGCTGGGAAAACTGGACAGCTACACGTAAAAGAATGAAATTAGAACACTCCCTAACACCATACACAAAAATAAACTCAAAATGAATTAAAGACCTAAATATAAGGCCAGAAACTATAAAACTCTTAGAGGAAAACATAGGCAGAACACTCTATGACATAAATCACAGCAACATCCTTTTTGACCCACCTTCTAGAGAAATGGAAATAAAAACAAAAATAAACAAATGGGACCTAATGAAACTTAAAAGGTTTTGCACAGCAAAGGAAAGCATAAACAAGACGAAAAGACAACCCTCGGAATGGGAGAAAATATTTGCAAATGAAGCAACTGACAAAGGATTAATCTCCAAAATATACACGCAGCTCATGCAGCTCAATATCAAAAAAACAAACAAACCAATCCAAAAATGGGCAGAAGACCTAAATAGACATTTCTCCAAAGAAGATGTACAGATTTCCAACAAACACATGAAAGAATGCTCAACCTCATTAATCATTAGAGAAATGCAAATCAAAACTACAATGAGATATCATTTCACACCAGTCAGAATGGCCATCATCAAAAATTCTACAAACAATAAATGCTGGAGAGGGTGTGGAGAAAAGGTAACCCTCTTGCACTGTTGGTGGGAATGTAAATTGATACAGTCACTATGGAGAACAGTATGGAGTTTCCTTAAAAAACTAAAAATAGAACTACCATACGACCCAGCAATCCCAATACTGGGCATATACCCTGAGAAAACCATAATTCAAAAAGAGACATGCACCACAATGTTCATTGCAACACTCTTTACAATAGCCAGGACATGGAAGCAACCTAAGTGTCCATTGACTGATGAATGGATAAAGAAGATGTGGCACACATATACAATGGAATATTACTCAGCCATAAAAAGAAATGAAATGGAGTTATTTGTAGTGAGGTAGATGGACCTAGAGTCTGTCATACAGAGTGAAGTAAGTCAGAAAGAGAAAAACAAATACCATATGCTAACACATATATATGGAATCTAAAAAAACAAACAAAAAAAGGTCATGAAGAACCTAGGGACAGGATGGGAATAAAGACACAGACCTACTAGAGAATGGACTTGAGGACACGAGGAGGGGGAAGGGTAAGGTGGGACGAAATGAGAGAGTGGCATTGACATATATACACTACCAAACATAAAATAGATAGCTAGTGGGAAGCAGCCGCATAGCACAGGGAGATCAGCTCCGTGCTTTGTGACCACCTAGAGGGGTGGGATAGGGAGGGTGGGAGGGAGGGAGACGCAAGAAGGAAGAGATATGGGGATATATGTATATGTATAGCAGATTCACTTTGTTATAAAGCAGAAACTAACACACTATTGTAAAGCAATTATACCCCTATAAAGATGTTAAAAACAAACAAACAAACAAATAAATACTACTTAAAATAATGTAGAGTCATCTCCATGGAGGGATTGGGGAAATTTTGTGAGAATTCATTCATCTATCCCTTATTTATGGATTCCAATGTTCCTTGCACTAGGCTAGAAACTGAGGACACAAAAAGAATGATTAGATTTACACTCTCCCAAGAAAAGCCCTGATGAACCCAAATAGCTGTAGAAAAAGACTTGGAAAAAATTATGGCACAATGAAGAAATTAATGTTCAAAGCTCAATAGAAGAAGAAGAAAGGAGGAAGTTTCAGAGACATCATGAGTAATATGACCATCGAAGGATGGAAGTCGTGTTGAGACAATTGTGCCACACTAGAGGTAATTCAGAGAAAAGATGATGGCAAAAAGGAAGTGGTAATCAACCTCACCTGTGGAAAGCAGGAGAGACTCTGGCAATGCTACATAGAGAATGAGTTAATTAAAATTTTACTCATAGACTTTTTCTATTTTGTTCATTACAGTATTCTCTGCAGTGAATATTATGCAAATATATGATTGAATTTTTATTTGTTGACCTGGAAATATGACCACGATTTTAACTGGGAAAAGCAAGGGATTGAATGTGTCAAGAACCATCACCAAATTCTTTAAAGAATGGATTAGGGGCTTTGTTGGTCATTTGCCACGTTACAATGTTTTCTTCATCTGAGAAGATATAGACTTGCTAAATTGTCACTGGAAGAGCATGATATAGTAAGATACAGGCTGTTCTACTTCCAAATGGTAATTATGTATAATATAACAAGCGGAATGAAATGGAACATGGGAACTTCTCTAGCTTTTATATGTGTCTTGCATTAAGTCATGAGGCATTTGTACATGCTTGCTACTTAATGCTAATCTTTATTACAGATTAAAGGGAAACCCATTGCTCAATGCTCTCATGAGAAATTTTGTGATTGGCTAATATCACCATCAATTATCTGGGAATAAAGAGGGAGACAGTCACCTCGAAAGAGAGAACAGTTTCGATTCACAGGTTTAATTATAGCAAAACTATATCTTCTTGTATCATAGACTTTGGGGGTTAGGAGTAAAGAATGATCCTCAAATCATTGATTATGATTTTGAGATGCTGATTCTAAAATTTTTATGAAGGACAAAAGTCCAAGAAAAGCCAAGGCCCTCTTAAGGAAAAGGGCCATTAGTGGAGGGGGATTTTCTCTTTAGATATTGAGTTTGTATAAAGCTGTAATAACTAGGAGAGTGCAATTTTGGCACAGAAAAGAGCAAATTCTATTATCAAGGTAATAGAATAGAGAGCTTAGAAATAGACCAACATCTGTGGAAACTTGATAAATGCAGAGGTAGCATTGCAGACTCTGAGAAAAGGAGGATCTACTTAATAAATAATACTGGAAAAACTTATTAGGCACAAAAAAGATTACTTTAAAGTATTTTTAATTTCACATACAATGTAAGACTTAATTATTCCTCTAAAAAATATAATAGAACTAAAATTTCCTTTGACCCTTCTATCCCCAGTGCTAGCACTTATGCTCCCTATCCTTAGGCAATAACAATAACTAACATTTGTTTAATTTGAAGTGGAAATTTGACTGAGACATCATGAGACAAAAGGTATCACATGTCAAAGGAGGTGCTGGACCACATGCAAAATTTGTAAACAAGGTATCAAGAAACAAGTTACATGACTCTTATCCCTTCATTCACATCAATGGCATAACAGTATTCAGAGTTAGAAATTAGAATGGGGAGGTTTCTTTGGAGAATGCTGCATATTGAGTACTAAGGAAGAGGTTTGAAGGGTACTGTCCCCTGAAGTCCAAGAAAAGGGGTCTGAGAATCTTAAGATGTGTCACATGCAATGCAAAGACCACAGTGGACAGCGGTGTGAGTAACACCTGGAAAATCCAATGGCAATGGCTGTCTAGCTGCTTTGACAATGAAAGGAAAAGAGATCAGACAGGACTCCCAGAATTTTCTGAGGGTAGGAAATATGTGTTTCCTAAGGATCCAATATGTGTCACATGTAAGAGAGAGCTGTTCTGAAGTCATTATCTTCATTCCTATCAGATTAACAGACTTCATAGAAAGAAGCAAGAAATATCTTTGGGCTGAAAAAAGTAAGCAACCAGCAAGAAAAGGGATGCTTTTGTTCTCGTCAAGCAGGATTCTTTTTTTTTTTTTTTTTTTTTTTTTTTTTTTTATATTTCATGGTGTCATTTATTTTCTTTAAAAGGAAAAATAAGTATCTTTAAGTAATATTAACAAAGGAGAAATATATCAGAAAACAAAATAGAAAATAAAAATCCTCAGTAGTGCCACTATTTAGAGCTAACCAAATTCTAACCTTTTGCCATATTTCTTTCTAGTCTTTTTTCTTTTTTTTTTTTTTTTTTTTTTTGCAAAAGGATACTTTTATTTATTTTTTATTTTTTTATTTTTTTATTTTTATTTTTTTTATTTTTATTTTTTGCTTTATCACAAATTTAATCAGTTATATGTATACATATGTTAGGAGATTCCCAGCAAGGGTGTTCTCCGGAGAACAAACATAAGTACGAACAAGAGAAAGATTCCGCTTTAAACATCTGCCAAGTCCAGCATGCACTGATACAGGACTAATACGACAGTACCCTCCAAGTGGGAACTTCTTTGTGCCTTGTTCGTCTTCTCCCTTCCCCCATTGCTGTTAGCAAGAAGAGATTAAAGTTGAAGGTTAATTGAGGAAAGGAATAAAAAAAAAAAACTGACCAAATGATTACCTTCTCAACCACAGGCTTCCTTTCTGCCATGGAAATGAACTGAGAAAGGGAAGAGGGGGAGATATTTTAACTTTAAAGCAAGATTGAAGTTTTGGCTATCATGTGGACTGAACGTGTTGATATGAACCTGAGATTGCATTTTATCATTAGGGAACTGTTTGTGTTACCTAAACATTACTAGAAAAATCATGGTGCCTGATGCAATTTCCATGCAGATACATAAGAAAACTAGACCCACAGAATGGATGTAATGGGATAGTGGGAGAGACAAACAGCATGGCTGTATGATTACATCCCACAAGTGATGCTGTTAAATGTAATGATTGGAACTGATTTAATCCTGAAAATAATCTTATAGGAGAGGTCTTATTATTATTCTCACTTAGCAGAAGAGTCAGACTCATAAAGAGGTTAAACAACTTATTTAAGTAGATTCAAGAAGTAATTAATGGAGCAGGATTACTTCTTTACTCTTACAATGGGGATGAAAGTGGCTGCAGGATAAAGAGAGAGTAGAAAGTTTGGAGAGTATGTGATAAAGGAGCATTTACTCTCTTGAAGGAAGGTGGTGTACTTGAGAGTAGAAAGAAGGCAGAGTCTCTTCAGCACAGGAGAAAATACCCCCACTCTTTGTTGCCTAGAAAATCAAGCCAAGCACTAAGAGGATTACTATGTTCCCTTGAGGCCGGAATTAGCCAGAAATGCAAGAAGAGGCATATATGCATGGTTCTTTTTCTGAACTTTCTTATATGTACCATTGAATTATTAACTTATTCCTACATTACATCGTGTTTTAATTAACATAGCTTTAGAATATGTTTTCTGATCAGGTGGGGCAGTTTCAGTCTCTTTGATCTCCTGTTTCTAACTTGGTATGGCTGTTGTTATACATGTATTCTTCCATGTAAATTTTAGAATTAATTTGCCAGGGTCCATTAAAAATCCTGGTGGGATTTTAATTGTGATTATAGATTAATTTGAGAGTGAATTGACGTCTTTAGAATATTAATTCTACCTACCCATGAACAGACATCATTTTATTAGTACCTCTTGACTGGCCTTCAGTAAAGTCTTATAGTTTTTCCCATAAAGGTCTTGCAAATTTCTTGATCGATTAATTACTAAGTTTCTATAGTTTTAGTTAATACCTTCTTCTAATACGTCTTCCAGTACATTATGTTTGTAACGAAAGAACTACTGATTTTCATTTTGATACTATAGTCTATATTTTATACATTATTTTATATCTTATTCAGTTATCTAAGTGATTATCTTATTAGTAAAAATGGTCTGTCATGACTCTGTTTATCTGTGGAGATAGATATTCATTGGTGAAAAGGAGAGAAATGTGAACATAGCTTTTTATGATGGTAAAGATGTGGAAATTTTCCGATGGGCAAATTCTAAATACTGAATCAGTATTTTAATATTACATTAATATTTTTACTATTTTCTAAGTTGCTTTATTTATTGGGGTATATGTGGGAAATGTGAAATAGATATTTGCTGTTTCTGGCATTACCCACTTACTGGGCTAGACATGTTATACTCATGAGCTCGAAATCTTCATATTAATTCCCCCAATTAAGTATCATTAACCACATTTTACAGCTGTAGAAAGTGAGTTTTAAACAATTTAATTAATATGACCTATTGATTTGGTGTAGCTGAGCTGATGTTCTTTATTTTTACTGAAATGAAGAAAAAAATGAAACTAAAAAGATTTATATTAAAAACAAATTTAACATACGAATTGCATTTTTCAAAAGATTTGAAATATTAATAGATTTGAAATATGCTTTGATTAACCCAAAGAACCCATTTAGGCACAGAGACTACACTTAATGAATAAAATAGATGGTACTCTGGTTCAGGAGAAGAAAATTAATTTAATAAGCATGGACCAACGTTACGTAGAAACTTGTCTTCTAGACCATGAATGGAATCAAGTTGGTTCAAAAGACTAGTTCAGTTGCCATATAAACATATGCCCTCCAGGTTCTAGAGAAGATCTGAGTGTTGCACATTGTGGCAGAGACTGCTAGATGCCTACTTAGTTTTCTCCTTCCCTACAGAACCCTGAGGAAAGTGTCCTGCTGACAAATGACATTTCCCAGCCTCCTAGCATACAGGAGAATTAAAGGAAAGTCTTTGGGTGGGGCTTACAGGAAGCTCACATCGCCTTCCCTCTTTTTTCTGCTTCTAGTCTGTAGCTCAGTTGGGGTGGTTGGACCTCAAGCAGAAATCTAGGTCAATGAGGAAAATTAAAAATGGAAACACAAGCTAAGATTGCTAGAGCAGAAAGTAGATAAAATAGGGGGCCCTGGTGACTGTGGAGTTGCCATACAGCCCCAGACCACCTACCTCTGTACTTCTTTGTTTTTGTTTTTGTTTTGTGGTACGCAGGCCTCTCACTGTTGTGGCCTCTCCTGTTGCGGAGCACAGGCTCCGGACGCGCAGGCTCAGCGGCCATGGCTCAAGGGCCCAGCTGCTCCGCGGCATGTGGGATCTTCCCGGACCGGGGCACGAACCCATGTCCCCTGCATCGGCAGGCGGACTCTCAACCACTGCGCCACCAGGGAAGCCCCTTTGTACTTCTTTTACACAAGAGAAAAATGAACTTCTATCATGTGTATGCCACTGTTATTCTGAATTTCTAATACAGCAGCTGAATGCAAATCCTAACTGACACAAACATGTTATAAAAAAAAAGATACTTTGAGGCAAATGTCATACATATGTATACATATACATACAGTATATATCTCACACATATACACATATGTGCATTTATACACATGTATATATTGTACACATATAAATGTGTATATGTACATATAGTGTGTGTATATTCAGTATATATATCTTATGCGCACACACACACACACACACACACATCCAATTCTATATGTCCCTTGAAGTTGTTACCTTGGACAAACTTGACTTAGTTATTCTATTATGATTGCTGTGGATATTTGCTGTGCTGATTTGATAAGAGCAGCCCAAGTTGTTGGTCATGCCACCAGCAATGCTCATTAAAAAAGGAAGAAGAAGAAGAAGAAACAAAGAAATCAATTTTATTTTCCATATGTGCAGCCTTGGGCACAGCATTGGTGGGAGTGGGGAATCACTAACATTTGTTCGGTGGAAAACTGAAGATTGCCATTCATTTCTTTCTGTTTTTAAATAAGTGAACTAGAGCTTTCAAATTATAATTTTTATAGAAGTGTAAACTAAGGGAAAAAGTCAGCATTTAAGTAAGGACTAATGATAAACCAAGTCTTTGGCTGGTAACACTTTATTTTGTAAGGGTGGTATTAAAACTACCTTCCCTTCTTCCATCTGTCAGGCTATATTTAGGATTATATCAGTACAATTATATCTTTAATAAAAAGCTCTTCCAAAGAAAATTGCATTTAATTAGAAAAGGAGTGAAGGAGGCATGTCACACTTGGTGATATAAGGTCACTTCAGTTATCAGAGTGTGAAAATCGTTTCTCCAGATGGCAGCTTCCTGCTTAGCTGAGCTCATGATTCCCAACAGTAAGTTTTTTTTTTTTCTTTTTGATGCATATTTACTATCATGTATATGTGTATGGTTAACTTTTAATTATATGACTTTTTGGCAAAAACAAACACCAATATATATATTTCCAAAGTATTTTTCAAAGCAAAATATCATGCTTTTGATCTTCACCTATTTTTAGGATGAAACTGATGCTTAGCTACATTAAAAACATAGTTCCATGTAATACAATTTGCCAATTTAGCAGGGCTTAATTGTTGGTAGAAATGATATACTAGGTCTGCTGAGTCTTAATAAGCAATTTTCTTAGGTTAATAAGCAATAGATACCTTCCATGCATGTAGGAGAAATAAATAAGATCATACTGGTAGTTAAAAAGTATTGCTTTTTTATTAGCCTTTAAAAATAACCTCTAGGGCTTCCCTGGTGGCGCAGTGGTTGAGAGTCCGCCTGCCGATGCAGGGGACACGGGTTCGTGCCCCGGTCCCGGAGGATCCCACATGCTGCGGAGTGGCTGGGCCCGTGAGCCATGGCTGCTGGGCCTGTGCGTCCGGAGTCTGTGCTCCGCAACGGGAGAGGTCATGGCAATGAGAGCCCCGCGTACCGAAAAACAAACAAACAAACAAACAAACAAACAAAAAACCTCTAAGTGGTAGGAATTATGCTGTGTGCTAGGGCAGTAATGTTGAACAAAAGAGAGAGATTCCTGCCCTCAAACAGACAATATAGACAATCATATATGGTCATATATTTATAGTCCTATTACTCTTTGAAACAAAGCAGATGGTTATAAGAGCATGTCTTAGAAAGATCTGATATATTCCAAGGGGACAGAGAAGCCTTCATCTGAAGAATAATATGGAAATGAGATCTCAAGAATGACTGGAAGTTAACTGGGCAAAAGTGTGGAAAAACAAAAAAGAAGTCAATGTGTCAGGAAGTCAATGTGTCTGAAAGTCAGAGAGCAAAGGGGAAAAAGGTCCAGGATGTCTGGAGAGATCACTTAGGGAGGGCCTTTTAGATCGTGTTTAGGATTTTGGTCTTTATTCTAGGAACACAGGAAAGTCTTTAATATTTTAAGCAGGAAAGTGACATAATTAGATTTATATTTTAAATGATTACCATAGCTATAGTGTAGACCCTGTACTGTAAAGAAATGAGTGGTAGTGGTTAAAGGCAGACCTAGTGAAAACATTGAGGATGACACTGATGTAATCCTTGTGAATTAAAGGAAATTAGTCCCCAATATTACATTTTAGACAGACAGACTTCCTGTCTCCTTAGATATAAAAATAAAGCTGTGATAGATGTAGACACACTATGGTGTAGACAGAGAGGATATAATCAAAGGAAATAGAGGAAAACAGTATATATATAAAGAATAATAATTAGACCTCACAACAGACTTCTCATCACAACACAGAGGTGTGAAGATAATGGAATATTTTTAAACTGCTGAGCCAGAATAGTGATTAATGTAGAGCTCTATGGGATGTTGAACTGTTATTCAAGAATGAGTATAAAGATATTTTCAGATATACTATGAGAGATTTTACTACTCGCATGTACTTAGTGGAAGAGATAATAAATAAAATACATTACAGGAAGAAATAACGAGCCAAGAATGAAGGAGTTGGGGCTTCCCTGGTGGCGCAGTGGTTGGGAGTCCACCTGCCGATGCAGGGGACGTGGGTTTGTGCCCCGGTCCGGGAGGATCCCACATGCCGTGGAGCGGTTGGGCCCGTGAGCCATGGCCGCTGAGCCTGGGCATCCGGAGCCTGTGCTCCAAAACGGGAGAGGCCATGGCAGTGAGAGGCCCTGGCAGTGAGAGGCCCGCATACCGCAAAAACAAACAAACAAACAAACAAACAAACAAAACGATCCCGTGTGCTGCAACTAAGTCCTGATGCAGCCAAAATAAATAAATAAATAAATAAAATAAAAAAAATTAAAAAAAAAAAAAGAATGAAGGAGTTGGATGCAAAAAGCAATGATAAGCAAAGTAATTGAGAAAGGTATGAGTAAATCCAAATAACCTAAAAAAGAAGTAATATTTAAAAATTTAAATACAAAATAATCAACAATAATAGTTTTTAGAACAAAGAGGGATGATCATATTTACAGCAGTTTAAGGTCCCTTTAAAGGAGAAAGAATTGTAGACAAAATTAAGACATTGTTAAGTGAAGTTTATGTATTAAAAATTTAAGGATCACCACTATAATAATAGAAATAACATGGATAACTTCCCAAATGGTTTTAAGGCAAAAGGAGGAAAAACAAACCTTGATAAATCTAACAGAAAGGAGAAAAGAAGATATTTAAAAATTTTAGTAAATATGAAACACAATACAAAATGAAAAAATTAAATATACAAATAATCACAAAATATACAAATAGAAGATGATATACAGATCATTAACATCTTTTCTTACTCTTTCTCCAACACTTCCACCCAAACTCACATGATAGGTTTACCATTGGAATGAGTGTTTTTAGTGGGAGGCCAGGCTCAACTTTGTGGAGCTGGCATTTTATTTTTTAGAGAATGAATTTAGGAAGCCTTGGATATGCCTCTAGTTAAAGGGCTTCCAAACTTCACTGGCAGAGAGTGCAATGTACATTTTTTGCTTATAATTTAGATTTAAATGGGATGTCAGTTTCCTATAATTTCCTACAGAGTACATCATACTTTAAAACATATAGGCATAATTTCACAGTTGCTTATCATTGGTGAGATTTCTTCGCAGAAAAGATATAATTGACCTGATCTTACAGATAGTCTTTCTAAATATATCAGAGTGGAGTCAGCATGCAAGCCTTTTACATCCCCTGAGGTTCTATATCTGCTACAAGTGGCTCCTGCAGCAGGTGAATGAGTGTGCAGAAATCCTTAGTGGCTTCATGGTACCTTTGTTTACAAACTGTACTTCCTACTCTTCTGCAGTCTAATCAGTCAGAAAGTTAATAAACCCCAAAGTACCTGCTCATTTACATTGCTCCATTTTGAAGTAAGAGATCCCCAAATTCTCTTTTGGCTCACATGATATGACCGGGTCCATAGGTCAATTGAAATCAATCTTGTTACCCAGGATCTAGTTGACTGGCCAGATTTTGGTACCTTACCTGAAAGTATATTCATGTCTGAACACAAGACAGGTCTGGTGCCTCTGAGACTCAAGTTAGGTCGCAACAACCTGGTATAATCATATCACCTTTTCTTGTTAGTGTAAAGTTAATAGAAAAAGAAATAAGAGGAGGAAAAAGAGTAGTTGTTTTGAACGGTGCCTGGTTATGTTCTGGTACTCGTGATGGCTGTTGTAGTTCTCAGTCTTGCATGCTCTGGGTACAGTGTAACTTTGCTGTCCATGCTACCCTATGGGGAGAACTCCTACCATAAACCATCACCACTGAAGGTAATCTGTGCATAATCTGTTTTTGTGATCCTGAAACTTACAGTCAAGAAAGAATCCCAGCGTAGGGATATCAGTCAGATATCTCCAGGGAGGGAGACTTGAATATTGTAATCCCAGGTTAAAGCAGATTTTAAAATGCCAAGTGCTGGCACAGATGTCTCCAGGTCACCAATGTCAGAGCAAGACAATCTTAAGGTGGAACTAAAGATCTAACCTCTCTCTCCTGCCTCCAACCAAGATGGACCTAGGGAAACCTCATAATGGGATTGGTTCAGGAACCAATGCGGTTTGGAAGTAAAGAGCTAATGTAGTAGCACAGGGAGATCAGCTCCATGCTTTGTGACCACCTAGAGGGGTGGGATAGGGAGGGTGGGAGGGAGACGCAAGAGGAAGGAGATATGGGGATATATGTATATGTGTAGCTGATTCACTTTGTTATACAGCAGAAACTAACACACCATCGTAAAGCAATTATACTCCAATAAAGATGTTAAAAAAAAACAGCTAATGTAGAATATATCCAGAACATACTTTTAGATGTGGTTTTCTCTAATGCTCTATTGAGAGAATTTCAATATTCTTCTACATTACTTTGCCTCTTTTCATAGCACTGACACAGTTTCTAAACAAATTTTCTCCCAAGTTGATAGAAATGTGTCATAAAATAAATAACTTGTGTTTGACTTTCAAGTTATTTCTAGCACCAAGCATTAGCACTAAATGAAATCCTTCTAATATTTTCTATGGGTGGGAATGTGTCAGATGCCTATGGCTTTTAGATTAGAGTCAATTTAAATTTGGTATGTTTCATCACACATAAAGGAAGTTTATTCAGAAACTATCAAGCATGTGTCAAGGTGTTATCTGACAGAAAATTCACCCTGTGCTTCAGAAATAAATAGAGGTGAATCACTTCCCTCCTATATCTCTTCAAAACAAATTTATTTTGTTTAATGTCTTGGGAATTCAGCCCAGAATGAGAGAACACAGAATGTTTTAACTGAAAAAAAAGAGAAAAAAACCTTAAGAGATCAGCTAGGCTAATCCTTTAGTTTTACAAAGGAAGAAACCAAGACCCAGATGATAATTTTCTCTCTTTGGGTCACACAAAAAGCAAGTAGCCTAAAATACTGATTTCATGGCAAGCACTCTAGTGGTCTTTGAACCATAAAATGATCCTCCTGCTGTCAATAGCATTAAAAGTTTTCTCTCCACTCACACTGAGGATGTATATTCCCCATAAAAAGAGAATTGTTGTGATACTTTCTTTGCTTCAGAAATGTTTTCCAGGTTTCTTCTCCCACTTAACTCCTTCATATCAGGTTTCCTTCTATGGATTTCTAGGAATCTGTCTGGTTGATTCATTTGGATGGCCTGTCCTGGCTTTGGGTTAGGTCTCTCCCGAAATGCTACCTCCCCCTTGGATTCTCTCACCTCAGCCTCATTCGTTTCAGCACTGAATCCCTGCACCAAACAGTGCAGGAACTTGAATTTTGTGCTTGCTCCTAGACTCAGATCAGCCTAAAATCTCAGGATAATCTGAGAAGTCTTAGCCATCTCCACATTAGTACTTGATGAGCCATCTAAAGCAAATATTCTTTCCTTAGTAGAATAGTAATACAAGTTCGCTGTAGAAAATTTAGAATATGAAGAACTTCAAAAAGAAAATCTATATTTTTCGTCACCCACTCATAAACATTTTTGGTTTATTTATTCATTCATTTATGCAAGTATTCATTCATATAGTCATTGATTCAATATGTCTTTACTGAGCACTCACTGTATGTCAGGACCTGTTCTAGAGCTTCAAGATATATAGCAGGGAAAGAAAAGTCCCTGCTTGTGGAATTTATAGTGTAGAGATCTAGACAGTAAACAGGAAATTACAGTACAGGGTAGTGAATAAAAGGGGAAGAAGAGTGATATAAGATTACCTAAGAAGAGCACCTGCTCAAACTTGGAGGATTCAAGGAAGTCTTCCTCAATGAAATAATGTCTTAGGTGAGACCTGAAGGAAGTAAATGATTTAATCAAATAAAAGAGGGGCAGGGTGGATGGAGGAGTGTTTCAGGCAGAAGGTACAGCCTTGACAAAGGCTACAAGGTGAAAGAGAATAGTATGTGTGAATAAATAAAAGAAGTTCAATATGGTTGAAGTCTAGAATAGAAGGTGGTTAGTGGAAAAGGGCAAGGTGAGTGAAAAATGCTGGAGCGAGCCCCTGCAGAGCCTTAAAAACCCAGGGTGGAGTTTGGTCTCAGTTCCAAGAGTGAAGGTATGCTCTTGAAAGTTTTAAGCCCGGGAGTAACATGATCCAATCTGTTCCAAAAGAATCATTTTGGCTACAATGTGGAGGATGGATGGGATGGGGAGAAACCCAGAATCAGAGATGCCACTTTAGAGATATTGGGATACCTCAGGCAAAAGATAATGGTGGTCTAGAAAGAAGTCAGGGTTGTGAGGATGGAAAGAAAAGCACAGATTTAAGAAACGTTTAGATGGTAAAATCAACTTCACTCTGTATTTCAACCCAGGGGTCTTTTGTTTTTCTTTCCTTTACCAGTAATTTTCTCTTCCATGCCACACTGCCTTTCTCATGGCTGAAAACTTCAGGTCTCAACTTAATGTCATCTTCCTGACCATCCTATTTAAAATGTCTCCCATCATCATTATGTCAGAGCATCTATTTTATTTCTTTACAGAACTATAAAAATATGTAACAACTTTATTTATTTTTAATGACATAATTAGTGTCTGTTTCCCATTAGACAAGAAGAAGCTACATGGATGCAGGTACCATTTCTATTTTAGATCCATATGGAGTGCCCTTTGGACCTTCCACTTAGGTGGTGGGGGTCTGGATTCAAATATATGTCAGTGTATTTTCCCCCATTGTACTCCATCCTATAATTTCTTAATTATTAAATAGGACCAATTAGTGATAATTGCACATTCTCTTATAACAGGATCACATTTTATATTCTCCCTTTATCAGGTTAATGTGTAGGATTTGTGTAATCATTGTATCTGTCTCATCTACTTCTGCTAGATACAGAAGAGGATATAAGCTGAGATGTGAAGTTGAGTACAATCTATTTGAAAATATGTTCATGTTTATGGACAGATGCTATACATCATAAGATACCAAGAGCCCTCCAAAAGCTAAAATAATATCTGCAAAGTCAAATTAAGTAAATTGGGGTAACAGTTGCCCTGGCTGTCTCTTTAAGTTCATCTTCCTGGACCATGGGTTGCTATGATGAGAGGTGATGCTTATACATAAGAATAGTATTCAATTTTCCAATGAGAAAAGTGTGTGTGTGTTTGTGTGTGTGTGTTTGTGTGCACACACATGTGCATGTTTAAATAACCCTTGGTCAAAAAATGTATTCTTTGGAGCTAGACTTGAGGGAGCCATGGCTTTGTTCTTATTACCAAGGCAGGCATGAGTTCAATAAAGTTTTACAAGTTTCTTAAGCCAAACTGGTCTCTCTGCTCTTATATGACCCTCAGGACTCCAAAAGGGTATGGCTTTTGGACCCATAAATAAAGTCCCAAAATAAAGGGGACTCTTGATACTAGTAAAATTTTTCTTCCGAGTTGCTATATTCTTGCCAAGTTTTTCATTCACTTTGATTTTTAAAATAACTGGAGATGTACAAATATTTTACCTATCAAAGTCAATCTAAGTGTAAATGAATCTTTGAGATCATTAGAACCTGGAAGCAGTGTGGGAGTGAGATGGAGTCCAGTAACAACCCACCTCACAACCCAGAACATTACTGCCACTGTCCCTAACAGTTGGAATAAAGCTGTGACACCAGCTGCCTCGTTTGGGAAGTGAGAGAAGGATTTTGAATTCTCTGTGGTAAAACTTAAAGCTTTCATGCCAAAATCCTCCTCTCCTCCCACTCTTTTCCCTTTTTAGGAAGCTTGTGGCTGACCACCTGGTGTTCTGAATCATTAATTCATGGAAGACATTCTATCAGGAATTACATGGCACAGGCAGCCTGGCAACTGCCATCGAAACTGTTCAGGCTCCTCATTCACTTTAATTCACTTCAGTAATTATTTATTGGACACCTACTATCATACCCAGCCTGGTGATAGGCCATGAAGCTTTCAAATGAAGAGAACATATAATTCTTACCCTGGAGATTTAAAAAAATTATTTAATGTTGGATTCACTTTTGGAAGAGCAGATGAAATATTACATGAAACAAAAAATTTTCCAAAATTTACATAAGTATTTCAAAGCACTGTAGCAGTAACAAAATGGAGGAAAAATAGCTTCAGTGCTTGAGTCCTTGCTAAGCAAGAGGTGCTATACATGTATAGGCACTGGGTACTTTTCACATGTCATCTCACTGAATTCTCAAAGCTACCTTAGGAGAAAGATAGGAAAACTCCCACATTAAACATGGGGAAATAGAGGTCTGGGGTAAGACTGGTTAACTAATCTTCCTCAATAGTTGATTCTTCAATCAAGGAATTGTGAGTCCAAAGTTTACTAAGACAAGGTGTAAACTTCCACATGACTGAAATAGGTAAGACAATTGAGTGAGTTTGAGAAACCACAAGGGACTCCAGGTAGAACAGGCTGTCAGGTGACTGAATCTGAAGCATGTGTTAAGAGTGGCAAGAAAGATGAAGAATATCAAAAGGCAGATGAGATGGGTACAGAAAATCAAGTGACAAAAAAAGGTAGCAGATGTCTGAAATTCAGATTAAATGATTAAAATGACAGATTCTGTAGGAACTGAGGGAGCACAGCGACAATAAGCATAAAGCAAATCACTACTAAGAAGACTTTACCAGCAACATAGTTCTGGTTTTTGATGGTTCCTAGGTGGTAGAAACTTATCCCAGGTAACAGGGGGCAGATGAGTCAGGGATGGGGCTTCTGGAATTAGGAATATTAACGTCTTTGATGAACCAATTTTTTTCCCATTTGAGATGTCTATAAGAATATTTTTTAGTTTATATTTTCTTCATGAAGCCTTGAAATAAATCATTTTCATTACATTTCTCAATTATAAAGCTTAGTTAATTGGCAAAAATCAACTGATATTCTCCTTAGGCTATCAAAACTAAATATTTTGTGTTTTCACTTTGTGCAGACATCCTGGGACTAATAACTGATTTTTCAAAATGTAATGGTTACCAAACAAGAAAATCATTAGCACAATCGGTTAGCTCCACAGAGAATAGCATGATTAGGAATTCCTCCTTGCTTTAATCTTCCAGATAATACATTTGAAGTTTTATGGTTATTTTCCTAATATAATTTTCCTTGTGTTCTTGCGTGCATTTAGAACATAAGCTTCAATCTGGCAAAAATCTCTCCATCAAAAAGAGATGTCTCGGGCTTCCCTGGTGGCGCAGTGGTTGAGAGTCCGCCTGCTGATGCAGGGGACACGGGTTCGTGCCCCGGTCCAGGAAGATCCCACATGCTGCGGAGCAGCTAGGCCCGTGAGCCATGACCGCTGAGCCTGCGCGTCCGGAGCCTGTGCTCCGCAACGGGAAAGGCCACAACAGTGAGAGGCCCACGTACCGCAAAAAAAAAAAAAAGAGAGATGTTTCTCTAAGTAAGGTCATTATATTCTACTTAGAAATTAGGACCAGAGGCACAAGATGTACTAAGAGTTCCTGAATGATCACTGCAAGTACCATGAAGTACTGCAGTGTTTGCCGGGTCACTGGAGGGCTGAGTGTACGAGGTCATTATGCAGGAAACCAAAATGGATTCAAGTGCATTACTACTTGACTGCATTATGTAGCTGTTTTCTAAACATGTAACAATTACCTGGGCATGAAAATAATCATAGACAACCTTAATATATACTTGAAAATGCTATGGCTTAGATAACTGTACAGCTTTTTCCTGGAAAGAAGTAAACATGTGTGCTTTTTTTGTTTGAGATTCCTTTTTATTTGGAAATAATCAGAACATGTTCTTTAATTCCAGGAAGGCAATTATGTAAAGCAACAATATTGAGGGTAGTGATTTGAACTGCCTCTAATTCTGTATTTTAGAGAACCTTTTCATAATTCTTTATTTTAATATATCCTGCTATAATAGTTGCAGTAAAATTGGCTTTTTCTCCTGATTCTGTGTTCACGTTGATGATTGAGGAAATATCTAAGTCAGTGATTCTCAAACTGTAGAGCAAACAAGAATCACCCAGACAACTAGTTTAAAATGTAAATTCTCCTAGTTATTCCGTTGAAGGTAGGCCACAAAATACATACTGAGGGCTTTTATTAATATAAAAAAATTTGTGTTTTGCTCAAAGCAATGTCAAAATTTTCATCCTCTTCATGGGATGTTTTATGGTGTGGTAGAAATAGCACTGTGTTTAGACCTAAACCAAGGTTCCATTTACTTCATCAGCCACGAGTTAAATGACTCATGAAGCATTTATTTCACCTTTAAAATGAAGTTGCATGATTTGTAAAATGAAAAAATAAAGCAACAATCTATGTTGTGAGAGTAAACAAGATAACAGTTGTGAGTCACCTAATGCCTGTCATACAAAAGGTACTCAATAAACGCTTATTTCTCTTTTTCTTGATTTAGTTTTTTGCTTAAGTCATTTTGCTTCATTTTTTATATAGTACCATAGTGATACTAAGGGACTGACATCTTTCCAAACATTCTGTGCAACTCTCACTGCTTCCCTGGGAGAGGCAGGACATCTCAGCACAAATTGTAACCAGGCGAGCTGGGTTGTCTCTTACCAACTCAGCACCATCATTACTCCCTTCCAAGGCTGGAAACTACATTTCCCTAAACCCTTTCCCTGTGCGGTTCTAGCTTAGAGGCTGCTAATGAGAGGAACTGTGATGTTTTGAAGGCAAAAGTGAAGAGGAAGCCATATTCTCAAAAGGCATGGGTGGCTTTCTACAGATATTTCTGTGGGTCATAGTGACCAGAAGCAGTGGTTTCTCAGATTCCTGTGTGAGCTCCAACTTCTCCACCCTCTCTAGTGCTATAGGCTGAAGTCAGTGACTGTTTCCCAATCCTCCAGCCTGCCACAATTGTGTAAACCTAATTCCTCTATTAATTTTCTTATTCCAGTGATACTTATAGTGGTTCTATTTTTCTACCCGAACTGACGGATTATACCTGTACCCAGACACTTATTCTGCTGTCATACTTCCCAGCTAATATGTTTTCTAACAAATACTTATTTGATATAGGATACCCCCAAAGCACTTTCCAATTCTCTTTAAGTATCCCCAGGGAAATGCATCTACTTTGGAAAAGCCTGGTTGTGTTTCATCTTTAACATGTAGGTCTCCACCATTACTTTTCATGAAAGCTTAGTTGAGTGTGCCAGGTTAATGATCTCTGAGCCATACTAAAAGTGCAGTCCGGGCCAGAATGACCTTAAGGAGTCTTCTGTACTAAAATTATAAGTGGAGGTGTTCAAAGAACAATTAACACAGGCATTTAAACTAACTATTGGATGTTTGATTCTATTATTTCAATCAAATTTTACAATATCATCTCATCAGTTTCTTGTCTTATTTGCGAGATAGTACAGGACTTTGTTTTCAAGTCTAGCTTTAAAATAAAACCTAAATAAATCCAAACTTTATTTCCCAAATGGTGAATTCTTTGTCTTACAAAAACTTCCTGAAGGTAGACTGAGTAAGGCTCCGGTCTACCAGCTGGAGTGATTAATTGTACTCTAGTCAATACTAGATCTGACCGTAAGAGACATAGCTCATTTCAAATCATAAAAATGCTATACTTTGTCAAACAGGAGTTATGATATGACCTATTTTCAAATTAGGTAAAAGAATTTTACAGTCTAGTAACAACCATCATAGACACAAGATTGATAGCTCTTTTTAGTGCTCTTCTGCTTTTGTTATTTGCTTATTTACTTTGTTTTCATTTTAGTCTAGAAGACATCTAACTTATAAAATACCTATTATGAGCCAGGAACATTACAAGATTAATCATTTGAGTTAGATATTTTTATCCTCATGTTATAGATGAGCAAACTGAAGCTGAGAAAGATTAATAAAATTACTCAAGGTAATTAGTTAGGAAGTAGCAGAACTAGTATCCAATCCTTGGTCTGTTTGATTCCATAATGGGTGTATGTCTTACTCTTCCAGTCTGCTTCACATTATAGATCTTATTACTTTCTAAGAAAAAATTATCCAGAAAGGAGCATTTCTTGTGACTCACCAAGCTGAATAAAGAATAAAATTTAGTGTTCAGTTGCTGCTCTCTTTTATCTCCTTAGGAGACTACTGAAATTGAAGACCTATGTGACCAGGACCCTTGATTCCATGCACATCTTGCACAGCAGAGTCACAATATTATTTTTTCTGCCAATCTATAGAAAGTTTGAACATTGCATGCCAGAGGGCATTCTTTGTGAGACATTAGATGATTCCTGATGCCAGTGGGACATTCGTCTGTGTTTCAGCTACACTATACTCATTTCACAAAGTTCCTCTCCATGCCTTAGTTTTGGGTCCCTTAAAAAAAATTAAATAAAATATCATTAAAAGCTCTCTGTAAATTGAAAGGTTTACATTGTGCAATGGTTTGAATAGACAATACAGAGAGCTGTAATCCAGTATCTATGAATGAATACCTTTGTAGGAATGGTCTTATGACCACATGGGCTGTGAAAAACTCTCTATCTCACCTCTGCTCTCTTCCAGGAGAGAAATGGAGGATTGGGGTGGGGGGTAGTGGTGGTATGGGTCAAGGTCAAGCGCCACGACACTTGGGACGTAGAGATTCAATATGAAGAGCCCATTTCTCATTTGAGGATCATAGTCTCTTGGCTCCACTTATGAAGGGTTTCCTACCACTGTGTCATACAGTAAGACAGGTCAGGGACTTCCTCTTCCTGGTAGGCCTGGAAAGCCTCGGAGTGGGCAACGGAGTGTGGTTATGCTATGCCGCTTGCCTCCTGAGTGGAGCAATCTCAAAGGCTAAGATAAGGTGTGAGATTGGGGTAGAGGGCCTTAAGAGTCCAGAGTTTACTCTAAGTCAAAGTTCTGAACTCTGTTCCACTGCATTTTTATATAGATATTAATGGGAATTCCAGAGTTAAATGTGTCTAAAATGAAAGCCAGCATAATATATCAGCTTTTAATATTTACAATATACAATAGCATCTTAATGCTTTTGGAAAATCTTAAGGAAGTCTCCTTACCTTTGTTTAATAGTTTCTCAAGCTTATTTGAGCCCTGAACATTATTTTCCATGTTTTTTCTTGCTTAATAGTGCTCCATGGGACACTAAGTTTGGGAAACTCTGGTCTGGGTATTAGACTTAAAGGGCAACAGGGGGCCTCAAGACTTATGCCAGGGCCAGGGGTTCCACATAGAGATCTGGGGCCAATATCCTGCTGTAACCATACCCCCCCCCCCACACACACAGAGCAGGCCAGTTATACTCCATCTTTTTTTACAATACTGATCATGGTTACAGATCTTTCATTACAAAAGAGCAAATTCTTTCCATTTGTATTGGTGAATTGGTGTCCTGGCTTGTAGAGGCTTGTCTAATGCCAGAGGAATACAACAAAGGTGGTACATCTATCATCTAGCTGCTGATTCTATTTTGAAGATAAATCAATTCTAACTGGATTGAATGTATTTTATGCTTTCAATCCTGTTCATTTGCTATCTTTTGTTATATTCAGTCACATCTTGGCACAACATTGATTTGTTTTGTCTAGCTTTCTTGTCTCCTGCAATATTAGCCTAGAAAAAAATTTTGAGAGGCCAGGAACTAGAGAGTATTTTCTCTTGAAATAGCTAACCATCTCAAGCATGCAGCATTTGGCCAACTGCTCTTCATTGCATGAATTGTTCATGCTGGGTATAACTGATTGATTTTTTCTGACAACTGGTAGTATAGTTTTCTTGGACTGAAAATGTTCTATTATGGATAAGGATGAACAGATGATTAAAAATCATACACAGATATTAGATGCTTGGGTAAGCCCTTATCAAAATGTCTTTTTCTAAAAAATGGAGAGGGCTATTAATTAAACAATAGAGATTTAAATATAAATCTTCTTTTTTTTTTTTTTTTTTATTAGTTTCTGCTTTATAACAAAGTGAATCAGTCATACATATACATCTGTTCCCACATCCCCTCCCTCATGCATCTCCCTCCCTCCCACCCTCCCCATCCCACCCCTCCAGGCGGTCACAAAGCACCGAGCTGATCTCCCTGTGCTCTGCGGCTGCTTCCCACTATCTATCTACCTTACGTTTGGTAGTGTATATATGTCCATGCCTCTCTTTCCCTTTGTCACAGCTTACCCTTCCCCTTCCCCATATCCTCAAGTCCATTCTCAAGTAGGTCTGTGTCTTTATTCCCGTTTTACCCCTAGGTTCTTCATGACATTTTTTTTTTTTAAATTCCATATATATGTGTTAGCATACGGTATTTGTCTTTCTCTTTCTGACTTACTTCACTCTGTATGACAGACTCTAGGTCTATCCACCTCATTACAAATAGCTCAGTTTCGTTTCTTTTTATGGCTGAGTAATATTCCATTGTATATATGTGCCACATCTTCTTTATCCATTCATCCGATGATGGACACTTAGGTTGTTTCCAGCTCCGGGCTATTGTGAATAGAGCTGCAATGAACATTTTGGTACATGTCTCTTTTTGAATTATGGTTTTCTCAGGGTATATGCCTAGTAGTGGGATTGCTGGGTCATATGGTAGTTCTATTTTTAGTTTTTTAAGGAACCTCCATACTGTTCTCCATAGTGGCTGTACCAATTCACATTCCCACCAGCAGTGCAAGAGTGTTCCCTTTTCTCCACACCCTCTCCAGCATTTATTGTTTCTAGATTTCTTGATGATGGCCATTCTGACTGGTGTGAGATGATATCTCATTGTAGTTTTGATTTGCATTTCTCTAATGATTAATGATGTTGAGCATTCTTTCATGTGTTTGTTGGCAGTCTGTATATCTTCTTTGGAGAAATGCCTATTTAAGTCTTCTGCCCATTTTTGGATTGGGTTGTTTGTTTTTTTGCTATTGAGCTGCATGAGCTGTTTATAAATTTTGGAGATTAATCCTTTGTCAGTTGCTTCATTTGCAAATATTTTCTCCCATTCTGAGGGTTGTCTTTTGGTCTTGTTTATGGTTTCCTTTGCTGTGCAAAAGCTTTGAAGTTTCATTAGGTCCCATTTGTTTATCTTTGTTTTTATTTCCATTTCTCTAGGAGGTGGGTCCAAAAGGATCTTGCTGTGATTTATGTCATAGAGTGTTCTACCTATGTTTTCCTCTAAGAGTTTGATAGTTTCTGGCCTTACATTTAGGTCTTTAATCCATTTTGAGCTTATTTTTGTGTATGGTGTTAGGGAATGATCTAATCTCATACTTTTACATGTCCCTGTCCAGTTTTCCCAGCACCACTTATTGAAGAGGCTGTCCTTTCTCCACTGTACATTCCTGCCTCCTTTATCAAAGACAAGTTGGCCATATGTGCGTGGGTTTATCTCTGGGCTTTCTATCCTGATCCACTGATCTATCTTTCTGTTTTTATGCCAGTACCACACTGTCTTAATTACTGTAGCTTTGTAGTATAGTCTGAAGTCAGGCAGCCTGATTCCTCCAGCTCTGTTTTTCGTTCTCAAGATTGCTTTGGCTATTCGGGGTCTTTTGTTTTTCCAAACAAATTTTGAAATTTTTTGTTCTACTTCTGTGAAAAATGCCAGTGGTAGTTTGATAGGGATTGCATTGAATCTGTAGATTGCTTTGGGTAGTAGAGTCATTTTCACAATATTGATTCTTCCAATCCAGGAGCATGGTATATCTCTCCATCTATTTATATCATCTTTAATTTCTTTCATCAGTGTCTTATAATTTTCTGCATACAGGTCTTTTGTCTCCTTAGGTAGGTTTATTCCTAGATATTTTATTCTTTTTGTTGCAATGGTAAATGGGAGTGTTTTCTTGATTTCATTTTCAGATTTTTCATCATTAGTGTACAGGAATGCCAGAGATTTCTGTGCATTAATTTTGTATCCTGCTACTTTACCAAATTCATTGATTAGCTCTAGTAGTTTTTCGGTAGCATCTTTAGGATTCTCTATGTATAGTATCATGTCATCTGCAAACAGTGACAGCTTTACTTCTTCTTTTCCAATTTGGATTCCTTTTATTTCCTTTTCTTCTCTGATTGCTGTGGCTAAAACTTCCAAAACTATGTTGAATAAGAGTGGTGAGAGTGGGCAGCCTTGTCTTGTTCCTGATCTTAGTGGAAATGGTTTCAGTTTTTCACCATTGAGGACAATGTTGGCTGTGGGTTTGTCATATACGGCCTTTATTATGTTGAGGAAAGTTCCCTCTATGCCTACTTTCTGCAGGGTTTTTATCATAAATGGGTGTTGAATTTTGTCGAAAGCTTTCTCTGCATCTATTGAGATGATCATATGGTTTTTCTCCTTCAACTTGTTAATATGGTGTATCACATTGATTGATTTGCGTATATTGAAGAATCCTTGCATTCCTGGAATAAACCCCACTTGATCATGGTGTATGATCCTTTTAATGTGCTGTTGGATTCTGTTTGCTAGTATTTTGTTGAGGATTTTTGCATCTATGTTCATCAGTGATATTGGCCTGTAGTTTTCTTTCTTTGTGACATCCTTGCCTGGTTTTGGCATCAAGGTGATGGTGGCCTCGTAGAATGAGTTTGGGAGTGTTCCTTCCTCTGATATTGTTTGGAAGAGTTTGAGAAGGATGGGTGTTAGCTCTTCTCTAAATGTTTGATAGAATTCGCCTGTGAAGCCATCTGGTCCTGGGCTTTTGTTTGATGGAAGATTTTTAATCACAGTTTCAATTTCAGTGCTTGTGATTGGTCTATTCATATTTTCTATTTCTTCCTGAGTCAGTCTTGGTAGGTTGTGCATTTCTAAGAATTTGTCCATTTCTTCCAGGTTGTCCATTTTATTGGCATAGAGTTGCTTATAGTAATCTCTCATGATCTTTTGTATTTCTGCAGTGTCAGTTGTTACTTCTCCTTTTTCATTTCTAATTCTACTGATTTGAGTCTTCTCCCTTCTTTTCTTGATGAGTCTGGCTAATGGTTTGTCAATTTTGTTTATCTTCTCAAAGAACCAGCTTTTAGTTTGGTTGATCTTTGCTATCGTTTCCTTCATTTCTTTTTCATTTATTTCTGATCTGATCTTTATGATTTCTTTCCTTCTGCTAACTTTGGGGGTTTTTTGTTCTTCTTTCTCTAATTGCTTTAGGTGCAGGGTCAGGTTGTTTACTCGAAATGTTTCCTGTTTCTTAAGGTGGGATTGTATTGCTATAAACTTCCCCCTTAGAACTGCTTTTGCTGCGTCCCATAGGTTTTGGGTCGTCGTGTCTCCATTGTCATTTGTTTCTAGGTATTTCTTAATTTCCTCTTTGATTTCAATATAAATCTTCTTTACAAAAACATAACTATAGTTATTTAAGTAAATTAGTTTTCTTTGTTTTATGAAAAGTGAATAATGTGTCAAGGTTTTGGTAAGAGTGTAGTCAAATTAAACCTGTTATATATTGGAATAGAGGGTAAAGTGCACTTTCTCCCATGAAGAGAGCAAAACAGCAAAGAAATATTGGTGGCCCTAAAGTGAAATATCTTCAAAACTGAGAGAAAAAAATGTGTTCTCTGCAAGCTTAACTAGTAAAGCACATGCACAATCTAAGTGACCTGACAATGTAAGGGTTGAGGAAATGGACAATATTAAAGTTTCTTGGTACCAGATCCCCATATCAACCTCTGTAACCAAAGGGAACTGCAGCCTGATCAGATACAGGAAGCATGATGCTAGGCTAATCATAATCAGTTGTTACTTTCAGATTGAAGCAACATAAATTCAATTGCAAATGGTTTTATGTATGAGTAGATGCTATATATTGCTACCCAGGGAAGACTGAGTCTTGAAAAAAAGAAGCAAAAAACAATCTCCATGCAGGGAAAGGGTCTTGGTTGATGAACTGAAGCCCTGTGTCTCCTTGACAGGTTGTCCCTGTAGTGGGAAGGAGTGCTTCATGTTACCTCAGCTCTGAGAGACTTTTAAAGATCCCTAAATCCCTTTGTTCTCTTTCTGTATTGGCCAGGCAAAACTTTGATTTTACACTGGCTGCCCACTTGGACCACCTGCAGTAAGAGTGCACATATCTGCAGACAGGAAGACTCCTGTCAATTTAGAATGAGCTGTCTTTCTCATGACAAATCATCCTTGGGTAATAGGAAAAAAATCTAGTTCCTATATTTGCTAACTGGAGGCCCCATCTTCCTCAAATGTGGTGAATCCAACCTAGTATCGTTTCTAAAACCACTAAGTGAATAGGAGTTAGAACTTTATGGAGTTACCATGTGTTCTGCAAAATTATCTTTTTCAATCTCCTGAATATTGTACATTTCTCCTTCCAAACAAATAGACAACAATAATTTTCATTATAAGTTAGCTGTCTTTCAACAGTTTAATGTATTAATCACTGTCATTAGGTCTGATCATCCAACACAATTCCTTTTCCATAGGCAACATTACCCTATACCAGTAAAATTCTTCACCTTTTCAAAAATCCCCTTTACCAAAAATTAATTATAAGTCAAGGCCCCCAAATTACTTTACATATTCCCAGCATTTTCTCTGTCCTATGATTTGTAATTTTCACAAGTAATTGAAGCTATTATATATTTTCATTCCAAAAAATTATATGTATATGTGTGTAGAGAAATATATTTTGGTAATTCTTGAACTATTAAAGAAGCAAACTAAACAAGAAATTTGGTTACTTGGAAGTGAGTAATGAGATGGAGGAAAGAAAATTATGCCCTTGTACAAGATCAAAAATGTTAAGTTGTGTTAGATGATCACTATAGCTCCCCCATTTGGCTTGAAATGCATCAATATGAAAAAAACAACATGAGTACAAAAAAGAAAGAAAGAAAGAAAGAAAGGAGGGAGGGAGGAAGGGAGGAAGGGAGGGAGAAAGAAAGGTCACAAACAAAGAAGAGGGATGGGCAAGATGGCAGAGGAGTAGGAGGACGTGGAGTTCATCTCTCTCCACGGATGCATCAGGAATAGCTCTATAGATGCAACAATTCTCATACAACACTGCTGAACACTAGCAGAAGACCTTGGACACTGGAAAGGACTATAAAGATCCCTGCATAACTGGGTAGGACGAAAAAAAGAAGGGAGAAGGAGGAGAAGAGGAAGCGGGACAGCACCTGCACCCTGAGGCAGGGGAGCTGAAGCAGAGGAGAGATTCCCAAATTCGGAGAAACCCCCTCTCTGATGGGGAAACCCCCTCTCTGACAGGGAAATCAACTGGGACAGAAGGGAAGCATTTGAGGATGTCTGAAGAGGGTGAAGTCGCTGATCTGTGGCAGATGGGAAAGAGTGAGAAATACACAGATGGTCAGTACCATGGCCCTATGAGCCCTGGACTGGGACGTGTGTTCACAGGTGTTTAAGGGGCTGGGATCTGGAATGTGGGGATTGGAGAACAGGCCTGGAGCTAGAACTGCTATTGGTTGTGGGGAGAAGACTGAGGGGACATCAGGGAGGAAATCTGCAGCAGGGAATGCCTACAGAGGTAGACTGGACTGCCATGGAAGCAGGCACTACTGTTGAGTCACACACAGGGGGAGGAGCCACTATTGTAGCCTCTCTCTCCCCACATGTCAGCGCCTGCAGACAGACAATAAAAGAATCCCTCTCAGGGCTGGCTCTTGTGTACCAGCTGCAAGGCAATAAAAAAAGCCCCCTCAGGGCTGACCCTCACGCACTGGCTGCAGGGCAATAAAAAAAAGCCCTTGCATGTCTGTTGCCAGGCACCAGAAAAAGCCCAGCCAGGGCTGGCCCTCATGCACCTTATGCTGGGTGCCAGAAAATGCCCTCACTAGGGCCATATTTCTTGTGCCCGAGGGCACCGGCTTCCCTGTGCATTTGGCGCCTCTGGGGCCCCCTTGATCCAAGGAGTCATCTCACCTCTGCGCCCTGTCCTCACTGGGGCAGACCCAGGAGCTCCAAGGCAGCCTCAGGACCAGACACCTGTGGGTGGACCACATGAAGGGGTGGGGATAAAATCAAAGCTGAACCCCAGGGATTAGGACTAAGGAAGAAGATCGAAAATCTTTCCATCAACTGTACAAGCTGCAGATTAAATCCCCAAGATCAGCTAGGTAGACCCTGTGTCTATGGAATATCTGAGCAGACAATGAATGTTCCTACAAATGAAAACAGTATAGCTCTGGCAGCTGTGGACTTTGGAAGAAAGCACACGCAGGAATTGGGCCAGATGAGAGTCTAAGCTGTCTAAGCTGTCGCCACAGGGCCCACAGCAGGTCCAGAGATCAGCCAAGAAGCAGAGGAGGGCCTCTTTGGGAGGCAGAGGTGCGCTGTGGCTCATGTGTAAAGACACTTACAGCTGAGACCCCAGGGGAACATAATTATTACTATTAATTTTAGTATGCTTTGATTCATTCTTTTGTTGGTTCTGGCTTGTTTTTGTTATTTCTTTCTTTTTTGGTTTGTTGTTTTGTTTTAGTTTTTTTTTGTTTTTTTTTTAGTCTTTTGGGATCTTCGTGTTTTATAACATATTTTTAATTTTTTATATATATTTCTATTTTTAATTTGTTTTCTGTTCTGTGTTCTTTCCCCTTATTTTTTCTTCTTTTTCTTTAATACATTTTTAATTTTAAAAATATTTCCATTTCTACATTGATTGTCTGTTGTCCTGTGTTTTTTCCCTTTTTATTTTATTTTATTGTTATTTTTAAATCATTTTTATCGGTTTGTTCTGTTTCCTTGCTTCAGTTTAGTTTTTAGGCTTTGTGTTTTTGTTAGTTTTGATCCTAATTGTTTGATTTCATTTTTGAGTTCCTCTATCTGTCTGGTTGTTCTCTTGCTTTTTGTTTTATTTGGTTCTGTTTTTGTTTCTTTCGTGTGTGTATGTGTGTTTCCTTGTTTCTGTTTGTTTGATTTTGTTTTTACCATTGCTCTGGGGTTTTGCTTGTCTTTTTTTTAATATATTTTCTATTTTTTTAAATATTTTTATTTCTACATTGCTTTTCTGTTGTTCTGTCTTCTTTCCCCTTTTTTTCCTTTCTTTTTTTTAAAATCATTTTTGTCCGTTTGTTTTGTTTCTTTTCTTCATTCTTCAGTTGGCACTCTGCTTTGGTTTTTTATTTTGGTTTTGTGTTTTTGTCAGTTTTCTTTTTAATTGTTTGATTTTGTTCTTGGGTTCTTTTGTTTGTCTGCTTGTTCTCTTGCCTTTTGTTTTATTTAGTTCTGTTTTTGTTTCTTTTGTGTGTGTGCATGCATTTCCTTGTTTCTGTTTTTGTTTGTTTGATTTTACTTTTTACTGTTTGCCTGGGGTTTGGTTAGGTGTTTTTTTTTTTTTTTAATCCCCTTTATTGCTGGTAAGAGCGACTTGTGGGGTCTTGGTTCCTTGAATGGGAGTCGGGCCTGAGGCTCTGGGGTGTGAGCACCAAGTCCAGGATGCTGGACCAACAGAGAATTCCTGGTCCCAGGGAAGATTAATCACTGAGAGCTCTCATGGAGTCCTCTATCTGAACCCAGGACCCGGCTCCACCCAACTGCCACAGCTCCCAGCACTGGAGGCCTCATACCAAAAAACAAACCAGACAGGAACACAAACCCACCCATAAGCACACAGATGAACTAAAGTCATACCAAGCTCACAGACACCCCAAAACACACCACCTGACATGGCCCTGCTCATCAGAAGGAAAAGACTCAGCTCCACCCACAAGAAAGCAGGCACCAGTCCCTCCCATCAGGAAGCATATGCAAGACACTGGACCAACCTCACCACCAGGAGCAGAGAACAGAGGCAAGAGGAACTATGACGCTGTAGCCTAGGGAAAGGAAACCTCAAATACTGTAAATTAGACAAACTGAGAAGACAGAGAAATATCTTGCAGGCAAAGGAGCAAGATAAAACCCCACAAGACCAAATAAATGAAGAGGAAATAGGCGAACTACCTGAAAAAGAATTCAGACGAATGATAGTAAAGATGATCCAAAATCTTGGAAAAAGAATAGACAAAATATAAGAAACGTTTGACAAGAACCTAGAAGAACTAAAGAGCAAACAAACAGCAATGAACAATGCAATAACTGAAATTAAAAATACTCTAGAAGGAATCAATAGCAGAATAACTGAGGCAGAAGAAAGGATAAGTGAGCTGAAAGATAAAATGGTGGAAATAACGGCCACAGAGGAGAAAAAAGAAAAAAAGAATGAAAAGAATTGAGAACAGTCTCAGAGACCTCTGGGACATCATTAAATGAACCAACATCCTTATTACAGAGGTCCCAGAAGAAGAATAGAAAAAAAAAAAAGGGACTGAGAAAATATTTGAAGAGATTATAGTTGAAAACTTCCCTAATATGGGAAAGAAAATAGTCAGTCAAGTCCAGGAAGCGCAGAGAGTCCCATACAGGATAAACCCAAGGAGAAACATGCTGAGACATATTAATCAAAGTAACAAAAATTAAACACAAAGAAAAAATATTAAAAGCAGCAAGGGGAAAGCAACAAATAACATACAAGGGAATCCCCATAAGGTTAACAGCTGATTGTTCAGGATAAACTCTACAGGCCAGAAGGGAGTGGCAGGACATATTTAAATGATGAAAGGGAAAAACCTAAAACCAAGATTAGTCTACCCAGCAAGGATCTCATTCAGATTGGACAGAGAAATTAAAACCTTTACAGACAAGCAAAAGCTAAGAGAATTCAGCACCACCAAACCAGCTTTACAACAAATGCTAAAGGAACTTCTGTAGGCAGGAAACACAAGAGAAGGAAAAGACCTACAAAAACAAACCCCCCAAAATTAAGAAAATGGTAATAGGAACATACATATTGATATTACCTTAAATGTAAATGGATTAAATGCTCCAACCAAACGACACAGACTGGCTGAATGGATACACAAACAAGACCTGTATATACGCTGTCTACAAGAGACCACCTCAGACCTAGAGACACATACAGACTGAAAGTGAGGGGATGGAAAAAGATATTCCATGGAATTGGAAATCAAAAGAAAGTTGGAGTAGCAATTCTCATATCAGACAAAATAGAGTTTAAAACAAAAACTATTACAAGAGACAAAGAAGGACACTAGATAATGATCAAGGGATCAATCCAAGAAGATATAACAATTGTAAATATCTATGCACCCAACATAGGAGCACCTCAATACATAAGGCAAATTCTAACAGCCATTAAAGGGGAAATCGACAGTAACACATAATAGTAGGGGATATTAACACCCCACTTACACCAATGGACAGCTCATCCAAACAGAAAATAAATAACGAAACACAAGCTTTAAATGACACAGTAGACCAGACTGACTTAAATGACACTTATAGGACATTCCATCCAAAAGCAACATAATACATTTTATTCTCAAGTGCACACGGAACATTCTCCAGGATAGATCATACCTTGGGTCACAAATCAAGTCTAGGTAAATTTAAGAAAATTGAAATCGTATCAAGCATCTTTTCTAACCACAACGCTCTGAGGCTAGATATCAATTACAGGAAAAAAACTGTGAAAATACAAACACATGGAGGCTAAACAATATGCTACTAAACAACCAAGAGATCACTGAAGAAATCAAAGAGGAAATAAAAAAATACCTAGAAACAAATGCCAATGTAAACATGACAACCCACAACCTATGGGATGCAGCAAAAGCAGTTCTAAGAGGGAAGTTTAGAGCAATACAATCCTACATCAAGAAACAAAAAAAACTCAAATAAACAACCTAACCTTACACTTAAAGCAATTAAAGAAAGAAGAAGAACAACAGCAACAACAAAAAAACCCCAAAGTTAGCAGAAGGAAAGAAATCATAAAGATCAGATCAGAAATAAATGAAAAGAAATGAAGGAAACAATAGCAAAAATCAATAAAACTAAAAGCTGGTTCTTTGAGAAGATAAACAAAATTGATAAACCATTAGCCAGAATCATTAGGAAAAAAAGGGAGAAGACTCAAATCAACAGAATTAGAAATGAAAAAGGAGAAGTAACAACTGATGCTGCACAAATACAAAGGATCATGAGAGATTAATACAAGCAACTATATGCCAATAAAATGGACAACCTGGAAGAAATGGACAAATTCTCAGAAAAGTACAATCTTCCAAGACTGAACCAGGAAGAAATACAAAATATGATACCAATCACAAGCATTGAAATTGAAACTGTGATTAAAAATCTTCCAACACTCAAAAGCCCAGGGCCAGATGGCTTCACAGGCAAATTCTATCTAGCTCTTCAGAGAAGAGCTAACACCTATCCTTCTCAGAGTCTTCCAAAATATAGCAGAGGGAGGAACACTCTAAAACTCATTCTATGAGGCCACCATCACCCTGATACCAAAACCAAAGATGCCACAAAGAAAGAAAACTACAGGCCAATATCACGGATGAACATAGATGCAAAAATCCTCAACAAAATACTAGCAAACAGAACCCAACAGCACATTAAAAGGATCATACATCATGATCAAGTGGAGTTTATTCCAGGAATGCAAGGTTTCTTCAATATATGCAAATCAATCAATGTGATATACCATATTAACAAACTGAAGGATAAAAGCCATATGATAATCTCAATAGGTGCAGAAAAAGCTTTTGACAAAATTCAACACCCATTTATGGTAAAAACTCTCCAGAAAGTGGGCATAGAGGGAACCTACCTCGACATAATAAAAGCCATATATGAGAAACCCACAGCCAACATCATTCTCAATGGTGAGAAACTGAAAGCATTTCCTCTAAGATCAGGAACAAGACAACAGTGCCCACTCTCACCACTATTATTCAACATAGTTTTGGAAGTTTTAGCCATGGAAATCAGAGAAGAAAAAGAAATAAAAGGAATCCAAATTGGAAAAGAAAAGTAAAACTGTCACTGTTTGCAGATGACATGATACTATACATAGAAAATCCTAAAGATGCCACCAGAAAACCACTAGAGCTAATCAATGAAGTTGGTAAAGTAGCAGGATACAAAATTAATGCACAGAAAATCTTGCACTGTTGGTGGGAATGTAAATTGATAAAGCCACTCTGGAGAACAGTATGGAGGTTCCTTGAAAAACTAGAAATAGAACTACCATATGACCCAGCAATCTCACTATGGGGCATATACCATGAGAAAACCATAATTCAAAAAGAGTCATGTACCACAGTGTTCATTGCAGCACTACTTACAATAGCCAGGTCATGGAAGCAACCTAAATGTCCATCAACAGCTGAATGGATAAAGAAGATGTGGCACATATTTACAATGGAATATCACTCAGCCATAAAAAGGAACGAAATTGAGTTATTTGTAATGAGGTGGATGGACCTAGAGTCTGTCATACAGAGTGAAGTAAGTCAGAAAGAGAAAAACAAACACTGTATGCTAACGCATATATATAGAATCTAAAAAAAAGGTACTGATGAACCTAGTGGCTGTGCAGGAGTAAACATGCAGACGTAGAGAATGGACCAGAGGACATTGGAAGGGGAAGCTGGGACAAAGTGAGAGAGGAGCACTGACATATATACACTACCAAATGTAAAATGGATGGGTAGTTGGAAGCTGCTGCACAGCACAGGGAGATCAGCTCGATGCTTTGTGACGACTAGAGGGTTGGGATAGGGAGGGTGGGAGGGAGGCCCAAGAGGGAGGGATATGGGGATATATGTATACATATAGTTGATTCACTTTGTTGTACAGCAGAAACTAACACAGCAGTAAAAAAACAAATTTTCTAAAAAAGGAATCATTCTTATCAGTAAATGCCAAACACATGACGACCACCCCCCAGAAAAAAAGAGATATTGGACATGGTACAACATACACTAAAGCATGATAAAATAATCATTTAATGTTTTTAAATGCTTTATGTATGCAAATCATAGAATTTTCAAACTAATAAAACAAGATTAAACTAGAAAAATAAAAAACAAGAAAATGAAGGAGAGATGTAGAGATGGGAGTAGAACCCTGATATTATTGTTGTTGTCTAAAACATTTCAAGCAAAGCAACAAAATAAAATGAAAGAAGTTACTGGAATACAGGTAAATGTATCCATCAATCCAGTGAAGGATTTCAGATATAAAATTGTCAGGCGTACCAGAAGGAAGAAGAATAAAATAAGAGCTAAAATGTTTCAAGATTTCAAGATGTAAAAACCACTACATTTTACTTTTTTAAAATTTAAGATTTTCAAGTGTAAAAAATATTACAAGATTGGCAAATGTCATTGAATTTGACAATTAGAAAGACACTGGTGCATTCTGCCAGAGGGGTGTCCTGTGGGTGGTGAAATGAGATTGCAGAGGGTGGATTTACATGGAAGTGGAGTTGAGGGGTGTAAACTGTTAGGAGTTTGGAGTGAGGCGGGTACTAAGCCTACCATTTATCTCTGACTCTCCAAGATTCTGGCCATTGCTGTATGTGCACAAAGACCAGACATCAAGATGGAGAACACAGTGTAAGCTTCATTCAGGGCTTACTGGAAATGGCTGGGTTGGAAAACTCAGTGGGTCTCTGACCTTTTCCATTTGCAACCAGGTCCATGAACAGCAGTCTGTCCTGATGTATCCCATCTAGCATAAGCTGAGGAGCTGGCTGAGGGCACAGACCTGGCTGGGCCTACCAGTGGTAGACCTTGCCTGATCTGCTTACACTTTGAGAGTAGGAATGAGAGGAGTCTCAGGCCTTCTTAAAAATCCATGAGAACTGCAGTGAGAAATGCAGTGGAGTCAACTGCTTCTTTTTGGAACATAGCAATTGCATGCATAATTAATGTGGATCAAAATAAGTCAGATCTGGCATTTTATTAGAGAGAAGTGAGTAAGGAGAAGGTAAAGACTAAAGTGAAGTTGTCATTGAAGAGGCAGATTCTGAAAACTCAAACAAGTGGAAGTAACAGGAGGCCTAAGCTCCTGCAGAAGATGGGTAGGGATTTAGATCATTTTTATATATGGAATCAGGAGACTTATGGCCTCAATTTTCTCAAGAGAGAGGAAGTAAGGCTATATGCTGGGAGGGAGAGTGCAGAGGTGGGCTGGCAACTGGAGGGTGGAGAATGTTACTGCCTGTGAAGTTCAACACATACACTGCAGATTGGCATGACAAGATAAGCCTTGCTCCATGTTCCTTGGTGCCACTGACAGGATAGAATTTGGGGCTGTATAGACCATTGGCCTTGACTAGAATAATGACTTCATATATTTTATATTCACTTTTATTTTCCTATTGTACCGTTGAGAAGAGGGTTTCAAATATGTATGTGTTTGTGGAACAATATATGCAATGTCAACAGGCTAATAAAATGAATGAAGACAATGTGATTGATATTTTATAGGACTCTTCAAATTAAAGAATGTCTCCCATTTTAAAATTGTCCTTCCTACCTTTGGAGGACAAAATGTCCATTCTTTAATAAAACTAGAAAAATGGTCGATTATTTTTAATTTTTGTCCTTACTTAGCAACAATGACAGCAGACAAACATATATTAGTTTCTCTAAGATTCAATTTTTTTAGTCTGTAAAATCCCTAAGTCTGATCATCAGCGCTCTTGAGAATATTTTCTGAACTGTGAGTATAATTGAAGCAAATGAAGGAGGAGGATAAAATAATTATTTAGCAACTGGAATATTAGGTCCTGAATACTAAAAGGAATTAATGTAAGGTAAACCTCATTCTCACAGGCACATGCACATCAAGGTTCAGGTTAGGGGTGTTTAGGAATCCATAATGACAATATCTCATTGTGGAACACTATAGGGTAACTCTCAAATAGCTGCCATGGCAGAGACCGCAGCTTATAATGTCATAGTCTATGTTGCCAATGCAACAACACAGCCAGCAACAGAGGCTGACATTTTGAAACACACATATGATTTCATTATTTACAAGTTATAGAGAGGATAGCAGAGCCACTGTGGTGGCTTAGAAACATCTGTTCTAATACTGCCTACTTACATTTAAAAAACAGTGCATTATTGCATGTACCCACACTCATAAAGAGGCATATGCAGACTCATTCATTCATTCATTCAACAAGCATTTACCTACTGAGCACCTGCTATGTGCCTAACGCTGGAAATGGACGTAGTCTTGCTATTTTTGCTATATGCCTGATACATGATAGAATGAAACTATCATGGAGATCAATGTACAAGGTCTTAATCTAAGGGGGAAAGTTAATGCTCAAACGAGGAAAAAGTTATGATTCTTTCTCCCCCATCTGTCATCATGAACTTTTGGATAATGATAATCTATGCTACTATTTGTTTTCATTCTTCCTTCAAATAGAAATCCTAGTGACTCATTTATGCTTCAAGATATTTTGTGAAAGGGGAACTCCTAATTAAATAATTTTGAAAAATGCAGGGCTTCCCTGGTGGTGCAGTGGCTAAGTATCTGCCTGCCAATGCAGGGGACACGGGTTCAAGCCCTGGTCCAGGAAGATCCCACATGCTGCGGAGCAACTAAGCCTGTGTGCTGCAACTACTGAGCCTGAGCTCTAGAGCCCACGAGCCACAACTACTGAAGCCCGTGTGCCTAGAGCCCGTGCTCTGCAACAAGAGAAGCCACCGCAATAAGAAGCTCGTGCACCGCAACGAAGAGTAGCCCCCGCTCACAGCAACTAGAGAAAGCCCATGCGCAGCAACAAAGACCCAACGCAGCCAAAAATGAATAAATAAATTTATAAAAAAAAAGAAAAATGCAACAAAGCATATATGTTCCTACACATTCACAGGAACACTTCCTGGCAGGGTGTCTCCATAGAACTCTATTATGCAGTATTAGTCTTCCAAGGAATACACTTTGGGAAAACTATCTTAGTGTCTATTATAAATTAAGATGATGGTGATGACACTGGCAATAAATGCATTAGTCATGGGCAATTGAAAGACGGTAAGCAGCATACATACCACGGCATCAACAGAAGACTGCATTCATAATTTATGAATCCCAAAGAATTATGCAACCTTTTATTACATCTTCCTGTCAGAAACAAGCAGCAGGATTCCTGTGATATGAAAATGTTTCTCACAATGTGCCTCATTTATATGTACTTTATGTACCTGCCTGATGAGCTTGAATTTAGTCATCTGAAAGCCAACCCTACTGGCTGTACTTAGGAGTATTTGAATAGGTGAATACAACATTCTAATTTAAGGAGGTTATTTATTAAAGCATAGGTGCAAATCTAAATATGAGGTAGGATGGCAACCGTACAGATATGCAAGAGGACAAGGGTGGCATGGCTTGCCTGCTGATGGACCCCCCTTAAGTTTGGTTGGCTGTTAGCAAGTGATGTCTACTCTGTGCCACTTCCGGCTTTAGATTTAGTGAGCAGCACCAGGGTGCGTGCATGGCACTCAGGCTCATGCCCTGTGAGTTATTGTTTTTGAAATAAAATCTCTTTTCCTCGAACACAGTTGAGGACATTGGAATTCTTCTGTCTGCTTTTGTCATCAGTTTTATTCTGCTGGCACTGCCCTGTTGCTATCTGGTAGTACCATTTAATTTGTGAAGGGAAGAGAAATCATAGTCCTTATTTCCTACAGAGGGTGAGAAGATTAAAAGAGCCACACAGAGCCCCTGCGTGGAGAGGCTGCAAAGGTGTTATTAGATGGAGAGAGTGCATAATTCTGATGCTCCTTGCAGCATCAGTGAGCAGACTGTATTCGTGGGCAGGTGCTTCTGAATAGCAGCATTGCCATGACTATGCGTGGAGGACGAGGTCTGCAGGAGGGTTTGGCTCGAAGCCTTCCTCAGAGACAGCTTGGTGCAGGCACAGATGTCCCAAGTAGTAGTGTGACAGAGCAGCCCTCATGCTGAGAAACACTGTATTGTCTGACTCTTCTCAACACCCTCTGCACATGTTCTTGTATTTTTATATCCATTTAGCTCTCACACTTCACTGATCTTTTAAATTTGTAAATTCATAAAAGAGATGACTGTTTCAAGTGAACCTAAACTGAATTACCTACTTAAAAAAGAGAAGACTGCTATCTAAAGGGTGCATATGTGGGAAGAAGACCACCAGTTTATCTAGGCTTCAGTTAAAATGCCAATTGGAGATTTTTTAAATGCACATGAGTATTCTTTGCTATGATATTATAAAGTCACTGAAATCTAGTATTTAGGAGAAAGCAAAAAGCAAATGTTTGGGGGCCTTCTGTTTTGAAGTGAGGCATTTCCAAACAGTTTCAGTCATTCTAGTTTCATTCATTCCTTCTTTGTTACCTGAATCAGACCCTTTGACATATGCTAGGATTACACCTAAAAAGGGGCAAGACTAGATTATAGTACATGGCATCTGATATAACTGGGTTTGAAACCAAGCCTTTCAGTGTGACAGCAATATGCAAGTTCCTAACACCTCTAAACACCAGTTTCCTCAACGATGTAATGGGGATAACAGTGGAACCTTCTAAAATGAGAATATTCTAAACGTAAGAATGTTGTGAAGAACAAGCTATACATGTAAATGCTTTATATAGTGTCTGGCATATTACCTGCTTATTAAATATCTACTATGATTATTTTTCTCTAAAAATGAATAATCTGTCAAGAACTTAAAAAGATGAAGTACTGGCCTTATTCTCATGTACATGTATGTGTACTTGTGTGCTTGTATCTGTATATTTTGTTTTTCAGTTGAAGGTGAAGATGTGTAAGGGAAATCATTATGATACTTGTTTGAGCTAGAATTTCTACCCCTCTGTTCCATTAAAGATGATTTAGAGTAAATGTGAACTTGGTTTTTCAATAGTGTTTGGAAGTCACTAAAATGGTGTGGAAAGCAGTGAGGAAGAACTCTGGATTTATAACTTTACCTTTGCCACGAAGTTACTTTGAAGTAAGAATATTCTAAATAATGCAGACTTTTTAGAGAGTAACCAGAAAGTGCAAGTAACCAGAAAGTTCAAGTAACCCAGAAGCTTGGTGTGTAGAGTCATTCATATTTATTTATTCATGCATTAATTCACTAAATAAATATTAATAACCCATCTACCATGTTGCCTATGAGAGTTATTAGGTGTAAAAAATAGATGAGTAAGAGGTAAAAATCCTTCCTCTTAAGGAACTTGCAGCCTTAGAGGACAAACAAGTAAAGAAATAACATCAATGTAATATGAAAGGAATTATAATAAGCACAAATTAGGCTATTTGATTTGCAGAGCAAGTTAACATCTCTCCCCTGTTCAAAGGAACTGGAGGTCTTAATTCATAAATATATAGCAACATTTTTGAAATTCTTGGATAATTTTATTTCAACTGACTTTTACTTTTGCTTTATATATATTCTCTCTCTTGAGCATGCCCAACCTGGGATATATCTTTAAGTTTATATTAACTTTTCATATTTTTTCTTTTAGAACAATTTGCAGTTCAGTTTATTAAATGCCATCACACACACAGGAGAGAATACATAAAATTTAAAAGTAAATAATCAAAATCCATTTTAAAGAAGTTATCATCAAGTGTTTACTTCCTATATGGTATTAAGTAAAAGTAAGTTTTATATTTTAATGGTTTAATGTAAAAAATGGATTTGAGGCCCTCAGCCCCAAATGTAGTCATATTGATCAAAACAGTTTTCTGTCTCTTTTCTCCCTTATGTCTCTCTCGTTTCCTTCATTTTTCTTCCATCCTTTCTCCTCCCTTTACACTCCTCCATCTCTTTTTTAATTCTTTTTTATGTCAATTTTCCCCCCAAACTTGCTTGACTAATCAAATTTATAAAAATAGCCAAGTATTTCTATTCTCTAAACAGCAAATAGTCTTACATAAAAATTAGGTCAAACTTGGAAGTTTCACTCATTTATTAATTAGCTTTAAAACTAAAAAAAAAAAAGAAAGAAAATCTATAAACATTTTCAGACAGGAGCTGTTTCCATAAATTCTGTGGAGGAAAAGAGCCCCACTTGAGTAGAAAGGACATTGGTGCCTGGCTCTACCTCTAAAATGATATTTTCTTGGTGAAGTTTCTTTACATCATGGATTCCTACAATTATTATTGGTAAAATGAAGGGGTACAGTCACTGTCTCACAATTTTTAGTAGCAGAATTCTTTTTTTTCAGGTCAAAACTTACAAGTTATACCATTACATAAAACAGTACAAAAATATAATTGGGTTAGCCAAAGTGAAGGTGAGCAGCTGAGTGGGCAGACCCCTGGTGGATCTGAGGGGCCCAGGGCACCAAAGAATGTAATTTGAAAACTTTTGAGCTGGGAAATCTCTAAGGGCCTTTCTAGTGCTAACAGCATATGACTATAGGTACTAAATAATTCACACTAAATTACACTTTTTAAAATAAATGGATGTCTTCCATTTTCAAGGAAGAAATAACCAAGGTTCTCTTTGTGCTTGCAACACTTACTTCCTTTTTTATCAACAGAACTCAGTAACCTAGAATTAATCTTCCTGAAAGTTACTCATGACCAGGAAGAAATTTAGGCAAAAAACAGACTACTACTATTAGATTCATAGATGAGGGCTATTGAAAACAATGTCAATATTTTCACATACCATGAAATATAATAATCTAACTTCATAATTCTTTAAGTACTTGATTATGGTATGATTTCCCTTCACACAACCTCTACTGACCTACAGTGCAGTTGACTGTACTATTACTTACATTTTCTACCTATATATGATAATATCTATACATCAGAAAGGATATGTAGCATTAGAAACTTAATAAGTCAATACTTGGTCTTAGCATTATTATTTAAGGAAGCTTCACACATTTGTTTTACTAACATCATATACTACTATTGATTACTCACTTTGTAAACATTTTATTCATCTATTCACATTAAAGATAGAGAGAATTCCATTTAAAGTTTATAATAGGATATATGTTTCCCTCTTTACATCTCTCCCATACAATCAGAGCTGCTTCTTTTTTGCAGTGGCAGCTCATTATATTTCAGGAATTATGCCTGGGTGGTGGATAACCTGAGAGATTTCCATTTCACAGAGGAGATCCTCCCACAGTATCATCAGATGAAAAATGATAAGTTGATGTAGGAAGGATTTCATCCTGTTGTTACTTTTGTTAAAATTGTAGATGGAGTTTTTCCTGTACCAGTCATATTTCCAATAATTCTAAGTGTCAATGCCACACTAACCTGTACTCAAGATGTGGGAAAGGTTGAGAGCGGGGGAAGTTGGGCTGGGGGTTGTGGAAATGCTCTCCAGAATGGGAAGTACACTGTGTCATGCCAGGCTTCTTTTTATTAATGAAATGATAAGTATTATAAGGCTTGGTCAGCACTTACATCTATTGTTATTGGTCTTGTCTTTCTGGCAAAGGGATTCATTATGGTAAAGAATCTTCCATTACCTTTCTGTACCCCATATATCAACACTTTTTATACTGTGATAAAATTTACCTCTTCATGGGTCTTAGATATCTTAGTCACATTGGAAATATCACTCTGTTTTCACACATTATTCGTTTTCAGTATTGAACATAGTGAACAAATTCTACCTTGTGTCCCAAGAGTAGCCTGAAGAAGTTGTGAAATCTGTGGTCCATTTAGTATGAGTGAGAAGAGCTAAATATTTATTATTCTCAGTCCAAAATCACTTTTGGCATGCATGTTTTCTCATCCAGGTGGTTAACACATACACATAATAATCAATAGCATTCAACTCATCTGTAGTTTCTAATTCTTTTCAGTGTCTGGAGTGTTGTGTTAGGAAGTTCAGAGGCTGCCTCCAAGACCAAGGGGAAAGAATGCTATAATCAATAGGAATATCTGCCAGAAGTACAGGAGGAAGTGGTGACATATTCAATAAATTGGTCATATTTGCATGATTAGGAAATGTTGCTTAACGTGTTAATTTATTTAGTTATTTGAGAGTGCTTAGGTGTCTTATCTTGCTCAAAGTTCACTAGGATGCAGTTTTGCTCAAAATTTGCCATTATTTTGATTCTACTATACAGTTTAGGTAAGTGCTGATCTCTGAATTATTTTTCAGGTAATATTTATTTCTTTCATGCTGCAATAAGTTGGCATTTGAGCAGATTTTTGTGCATTTTTAACAACCCCAAACTGCTATTTTAAGACATTTATAGCATTTTAGATAGTATATCTTTGGCATTGATGAAAAACTAATATATGAAGCAGCCTCATAGAATTCCTCTGTAATTTTCATTATAACTGTTATTAAGAACCCTGTTCATTACATTTGCAATGTCTCATCTATTTAAAAAAATGTTTTGTAGTGAAGTGGATGGACCTAGAGACTGTCATACAAAATGAAGTAAGTCAGAAAGAGAAAAACAAATACTGTATGCTAACACATATATATGGAATCTAAAAAAAAAGAAAAGAAAAGAAAAAAAGGTCAGAAGAACATAGGGGCAAGATGGGAATAAAGACACAGACCTACTAGAGAATGGACTTGAGGACATGGGGAGGGGGAAGGGTAAGCTGGGACAAAGCGAAAGAGAGGCATGGACATATATACACTACCAAACGTAGAATAGATAGCTAGTGGGAAGCAGTCGCATAGCACAGGGAGATCAGCTCGGTGCTTTGTGACCACCTAGAGGGGTGGGATAGGGAGGGTGGGAGGGAGGGAGACGCAAGTGGGAAGAGATATGGGAACATATGTATATGTATAACTGATTCACTTTGTTTTAAAGCAGAAACTAACACACCATTGTAAAGCAATTATACTCCAATAAAGATGTTAAAAAAAATGTTGATACAATTTCTCCTGGAGTCCAGTATGTGGAACACATTTACACCTACTGTTCAGTTGGTTTGCTTCCAACCACTAAACACTAAGAGCTACATTTCCATTTTTGCCCTGGCTGCTAGGAAACCTCGATATAAATATTTCATTCAATTGTTGCAATTTTATCCAAACTTAGAAACTTGATGTAAATGTCTTCTCATTTACAATGCAGTTTTGCCTTTTTGATTGTATTAATGCTTTTTGGTTTACTACCCCATTCCATTATCATAAACTGTCCCAAATTCTATTTTGGATAAATTTTAAGGTAAGGTAAATAATCTATACCTATTTCATCTTATTCACACTCCTTTTTCCAACTTTTCAGTTTTTCCATTTATGCTTTTGTGTGAGCCTGAGGTGCTCTTGAAAGCAGAAACTGAGACAAGGGCTTTCATGCAGATGGTTGAGGGAAGAGAGATGAGAGAAAAGGAAGGACTAGAGAGAGTGAAACAGAAAAGGAGGGGGAGCCAATCCCTTGGTAATATGCCGCATTGGCTTCTGTGATGGACAAGTGAAGCTCTATCCAGCCAAGACCTTCTGATGTGTCATAGAGAATACACCTCAGAATGTCTTCTTTTGTGAGAGAAACGATCAGATTCCCTCTACCATCAGTCAAAACGTGCCTCGAAGAAAGTTAAGTGCTCACATCCATCCCATGATGCTGCATGCAAGAATCCCCAAGCCACCTTCCCTGGTGGTGCAGTGGTTGAGAGTCCGCCTGCCGATGCAGGGGACACGGGTTCGTGCCCCGGTCTGGGAAGATCCCACATGCCGCAGAGTGGCTGGGCCCGTGAGCCATGGCCGCCGAGCCTGCGCATCCGGAGCCTGTGCTCCGCCACGGGAGAGGCCACAACAGTGAGAGGCCCGCGTACCGCAAAAAAAAAAAAAAAAAAAGAATCCCCAAGCCACAAATGACAGATATATTGTGCTATCAGGTTACACCTGTGAAAACTCATTGCTGCAGCAGTGCTCAGAAAAAAAGGTGAGCCAAATGAATACGAAGCAGGGGACAAGAGATGTCCTATATACTTTTCAACTTGGGGGGACACCCCTGGGGCATCACCTGAGTTTTCCTTCTCACTACGACCTGACCCCACTGTCTGCTGCAATCAGTACTGGGACAGCATATACCACACCCCTTCCTCAGTGGAGAGAGAACAGTGCCAAGCCATTTTATTTATTGAGCAGCTCTTTTTTTTTTTTGGAAGAAATTGATTTAATGAAAGATAATAGGGATATAATCAAGGAGTTCTAAAGGATGTCCCAGAGGTGGAAAGTTGGAATTACCCTTAGTAGTTTTACTGAGATTTCTGGGGTGGTGAAAATGATTCTTTTTCTCACCTGACACCTGTCAGATACACCTGGGGTCTGTGTGACTAGGAGTTAGTTTGTAATAGACTTTGAATTATAGGAGCTGTCAATTAAGTAGAAAGGAGAATGCAAAATCTTGGTTATTGTTTACTCTATTTTCCTTTGTTTGTCTTCTTCTCCTTCCCAACCCTCAATCTCCAGTAATTGGCCCCCTTTCTCCATTTGAAGAGCTCTTACCAAATACCAAAAAAACAGCACAAAGGTATATTTTATTCTCTTTTAGTTCTCACAGAACAATTTGATATTTCCACTGGTAAATAGGTTTTAGATCTGTTGTCAGCCATGGGATCAGTTTACTGGATCCTTCATAGAATGTGGAAACATATGACAACAGTTTCTACTACTGGTGGAGAAAACTCTGATAGGCGTTCAAAGATGGAAAGCTGGAGGTCACTGCCTAGGCAGTAGCACTTAGTGTTTAGACGCAAAATCTCCAGGTTGCTGATCTGGCTCCAACACATACTGGCTGTGTGGCCTTTGAAAAATTTATTTATCCTCTCTGGGCCTCAGCTCCCTCATTCAGTAAAAGATATAAAATGATGTAAGTCATATAGGGCTGTCCTGAGGATCAAATGAGGTTATTTATGAAAATTGCTTTATGTAGTGCGCCATGCACCGAGAAAGTGATTAACAGGGCTAGCCAGCAGTGTACACTACTAGAAAGAAAATGGAGAAGATAGAGCCAGAGACCCAAGGGATCCAGAAGTGAAGAAAATTAAGACGTGGTGGATTCTGTGGCAAACACAAATCAACAAACAGGAGAAATCACATAATCTTGCAGCCCAAACAACTCACTGTCCCCCTTTCACGAGACATGGTTTCCCCTCTTAATGGCTATACCAATTCTCTTAGTTCCAATAGCTAGAACATCCCAGCAGCCTCAAATGAATTTCTCTCATTAATTTGGTTCTTCCTCTTACCTACTTTAGTTCTTCCAGCTGCCATCTTAATACAGACGGACTAAAAGATGTCGCTGCAGCGAGGGCAGTGCAAAACAGATACTCCACACACTCGTCAAAGCAAATCAAATTTCCGATTCCTCCAACAGCAGAGGAATGGCTTACCAGAGTTTAGAAACCAAGAAGAGGGGAAAATATTATGTTGATCTCAATAATTAAAAGCTATTAGGTAAATACTCATTGACCAGAGATTTTCACTTCATCCACTTTAGAACTGATTTTTTGTTCAAAAACCTTAGTCTCTTGAATCCATAAAAATGCATCACCTTTAGTTTGGAAACTATTTACAAGATTGTTTTAAAAAGTATATAAAACTACTTAGACTGTATATAAAACTAAACTCAAAGTAGATGAGGTCACCTCCTGTGCAACTATTATTGTTTGAGAATAGTTGCTAAATGAATGGAAAGTCATCCTTTTGCAGAGGATGGGGTTTTAAACCAGCACTAATCTCTATCTTAATATTACATTTAAAATTAGATATCATTTTTTTTTTTTTTTTGCGGTACGTGGGTCTCTCACTGCCGTGGCCTCTCCCATTGCGGAGCACAGGCTCCGGACGCGGCTCACGGGCCCAGCCGCTCCGCGGCATGTGGGATCCTCCCGGATCGGGGCACGAACCCGTGTCCCCTGCATCGGCAGGCGGACTCTCAACCACTGCGCCACCAGGGAAGCCCTAAAATTAGATACCTTTTTAATCTAGCTAATTCTCTGTTCTGTGGATGTACAGCCACATTGTCATAAATGTTAGGGAGCAATGGAAACATATTATTCCATATCTTCATCATATTCTTTGATATGATAATGATATTATTTTCTATTGTCGATTTAAGAGGACTCCCTATTGACTAAACGCCAAGGATACAGACAAAAGAACTAATAATCTTCTCTGAGACTGTAGTAGAATGCTTTATATTCTCTAGATAAAGTGTTACTCTTTTTTCCCACATAGGATTAAGCTGTAGGGTAAGCTAAAATTGAACTTTACATATCATCAAGTACTGTACTCAGGTAACCATTGAATTGAAAATTTCAGAAGTCAACATTATTTGGGTTATGTTAAGATCAAGTAGACATAAATGATTTTCAGGGGAAAAAAAAGAATACCTGGCTTGACTGTGATGAGACTGTCAGGGTGAGTAAGATGTCAACAGTCTCTTCAAAGTAGCTAAATTGTTTGATCAATTGAAGTGTTTCCCACATTGAGGGATGTGTGTCATAGGTAGTCCACAGACTCAGAGCTAAAATGCATTGACTCTGTTAAGAAGAAAATTATGCATTTTTCAATTATTTTTTAATTCTTCTGATTATGTTAGTGAGATAGCCTCAGTTTGATGCTGTCTTGTCTTTGCAACGTTTACTACTTTTGTTTCTTAATATATGAGGAGCAGGACTTAGGCTTATTGCTTTTTGTAGGCAAGGACATCAATAACAACACAAAAATAATAGCTAATGATTTTTAGAGCTCTACATACCAGGTACACTTATAAGAACTTCACATATGTAATCCCATTCACATATGTAAACCCACAGAGAAGTTTAATGTATCTATATGGAAAAGTGCGTAAGTCATATGTTTAGAGTGATGATTTTTAAAAAGCTGAACTCATCCTTTTAACCTGCAACCTAATCAAGAAACAGAATATAACAAGCACCCTTCTGTGACCTCTTCTATTCCTACCTACTCAAGGATAATTGTATCCTGACTTCTAATAGCTCAGATTAATTTTGCCTGTTAAGGTACTATATAAATAAACACATCTGTATGTACTGCTTGTGCTCAACGTTTTTTTTTTGTGAGATTCATCCATAACGTTGTTTGGAACTATGAATTATTTATTTTTATTGCTGAATAGTATTCCATTGTGTAAAGATATCACCATTCATTTATCCATTCCATTATCATTCATTACATCATTGTCCATTTGTACAGTTTCCAATTTGGGGCTACAAAGAACAGTGTTGCTATGAATATTCTAGTATATGTCTTTTGATAAATATATAAGCATATTTCTATTGTGTATATGCTTATGAGTGGAATTGCTGAGTTATAGGTATGTCTATAATCAACTTCAGTTGAAGAGTTTTCCAAAGTTGTTATATCAATTTACATTTACACCTATAGTGTGTGAATATTCCGGTTACTCCACATCCTTTTCAATACTTGCTACTTTTCAGCTTTTTCATTTTAGCCATTCCAAAAGAGCCAAAGGAACATATTACATACTCTAGACTGAGCTTCTAGGAACTTAGTCATCCTAAAGAACTGGATTGCCTATTGAGCTGTGTCTTTGTCATGACCCATACCAACAAAAATACCAACCCTTTCTCTATTTCTCTCTTCTTTTCTCAACTTTTAAAAAATTGTGAAATATAGCATAGCATATATATGGAAAATGTGTAAAGCTTAATAAATAACTACAGAGTGAACATTATCCAGCAGCGTCCAGGTTAAGAAAGAGAACATTGCCACCAGCTCCCAGAAGACCCTGGCTGTCTCTTCTGAACTTAAATTTCTACCTCCAAAGAGTAATTGCCAACCTGACTTTTGTGATGACAGTTCTGTAACAATTTCCTTATATTTCTTAATAGTTCTACCACATACCTGTAAACATGTTAGTTTACTTTCTTTTTTGGTTTTGAAGAAAATCGTGCTTATCTATTCTTTTATTTCATGCTTCTCTGTGAGGTTCTTACATGTTGCATGTAGTATAGTTCATTTTCATTGCTTTATGGTACCCCTTTGCAAAAATATACCAAAAATTATTTATCCATTCTACTGTTAAAAGACTTTTGGCTTGTTGCCAATTGTTAGCCATCCTAAACAATGCTGCTATGAGAATTCATATGTGTTCTTTGTAGATGTGGTTAGGTTTATGGTACATACCTAACATCTTTTCACTTTTAATAGATAATGCCTAAATATTTTCAGAAGTGGCTGCACTAATTTAAACTATTACAGGATGTTTACAATAATAGATATTGTTCTAAATTTTTACCCACACTTGTTATTGGTAGACTTTACTTGACGTAGTCATTATGTCATAATATTTCATTGTGGTTTTTAATTTGTATTTCCCTGATGATGGAGGAAGTTGAACACCTTTATTGGTTTATTGGTTCTTTGGATTTTCTTCTGTATGAAAATCCTGTTCAAGTCTTTTGCCCATTTTTCTATTGGGTAGTCTGTCTTACTGATTTGATTTTCAGAAATACTTTATTATATTCTGGGTACTAGTTTTGTGCCATGCAACTATATTACAAATATATCATCTTCCATTGTGGGTGTTTTAATTTTCATTTCCTTTGTGGCTCATGAAGTTCAGCATCTTTTTGTGTTTATTAAGCATTTCGACGTTCTCCTGTGAGAAGGGTTCAACTCTTTTTGTACAGTTTTTTTTTTTTTTTTTTTTTTTTGCGTTACGCGGGCCTCTCACTGTTGTGGCCTCCCCCCTTGCGGAGCACAGGCTCCGGACGCACAGGCTCAGCGGCCATGGCTCACGGGCCCAGCCGCTCCGCGGCATGTGGGATCCTCCCGGACCGGGGCACGAACCCGTGTCCCCTGCATCTGCAGGCGGACTCTCAACCACTGCGCCACCAGGGAAGCCCCTGTACATTTTTTTATGTGTTGTGTAATTTGCAAGAGATTATTGATTTGTAGGAGTTTTAAAAAATATATCATGGGTATAAGTTCTTTGTCAGATAAATATATTATAAATATTTTTTTCTGCCCATGAGTTGCTTTTAGATACTATTATTATTGCCTTGATGAACATAAATTCTTTTTTTGTTGTTGTTTCTATTCTTTTTAAATTGTAGACTATTCAGAAATTATATGAAAGCATAAAGAAGATACCAAAAGATTAAAAATTTATAATCCTACCACCTAGAGAGGACCACTCAATGTTTTGGTTTTATGTCCTCCCAGCCTTTTTCTATGCATTACATATGTACTTGATGAACATAAATTCTTAATAAAATTCCATTATAATTTAAAAAAATAATGGGTTGTGGTTTTTGTTTTCTGCCTAAGAAATCTTTGTTTATGCCTAAGTCATGAAGATGGTCTCCTGTAAGCTTTGTTTTCTCTTTCACATTTACATCTTCAATTCATTTGGAATTGACTTTTTTTTTTGTATAGTGTGAAATAGGGGTCAAGATACATATTTTTTCCACATAGATATCCAATTGATGCAGCACTGTTGAATAAGAACTGCACTGTACTGCCACTGTCTTTGTATTTCAGGTGACTGAATATATGTGGCACTGAATACATCTGATTCTGGCACTGTGTTTCGTCTCATTGATCAGTTTGTCTATCATTGCTCCTATCTACCAATATCTTGATTAATATAGCTTTCTAATAGTCAGTGAAATGCTTTCAAATTTGTTCTGCTTCTTCAAAATTGCCTTGGCTATTTTCCATATAAATTGCCTGTACTTCATATAAAACTTAAAATCAGGTTATAAATTTTCTCAAAAGAAAAACATCTGTAGAGAATCTGATTAGGAAAACATAATATCTTTAAATCAGTTTGAAGAGACTTGACACTTTTATTTCATTTAATTTTCACTAAAGTCCTCTGAGATAGGAATTATTACTATCCACATTTGATCAGTGAGGTAACTGATGAAAAGGTCTCTTGAGAAACTTATTGTACATCATCCAGATGGTTAGCACTTTACTTTGAATTCCTACACAGAGTGCCCAGAGAAGAACATAGGTAAAATTTAATGTGTTTTATTTATATAATATTTAATTTTACAATTACTTTATACTTATGTCCTATGATAAAAGTTTCCAAATAAATAGTAATAGCAAGTTTATATTTGAAATTAAAAATGAGGTTATTTAATGAAAACCTTAAACATATAGTTTAGGTGCTAGGCAGACAGTAGAAATTGAGAAATTTCTACATGAAAAGTTGACTGTGTTTCAGGAAACTCTGACCAATTGACTTTCAATTGCTTGCTTGGTGGTTATGAAATTAATGCTGAGCTGGTCTGAAGCAGTAACTAGTCAAAGATATCTAGTTCCTGTCATTGACATTGATGGAGGTAGTTTTCTTGATTTTACTCCTGCTAGCTGGATGACACATAACTCTAAAATCATTAGCTACACCAAAATATTTAGGAAATGAGAAGGGAAACTAGGACACAGCCCCATTTCAAACTGTTTAGAATTGATATCTCATCCATCAAAAAGCCATTTTCAACCATTCCCATTCTGGTAATAATATTAATTTTTGTAAAGTAAGATTAACTTGAGATTTACAGTAAAATTAGTGTGCTTTGGGAACAGACATTCAGTTATGAAGGAACTGAGCATATAACCCTGAAGTTTTCCCCAAGGTATAAAATTCTATTATTCTGTGAAATCAAAGAACTGGAAAAGGTTGTTAAATACTGCAAAAGAAATTTTGTTATCCTATACTATTTTCTCGGTGAAAATGAAACAGAGGTTATTCTATGGTAGCTGTGACTTTAACATGAACAATTAACAACTGCTTTCTACACTACAGGCACAGTTGTAGGTATTGTGCATATACCACTAAACCAAATACATTTCTGCCTGTATGATGCTTATAGTCTAAGAAATTAGTCCCCATGGAATATTACAATGAAAATTAAATCTTGAAATCTGTTAAGACATTGAGAAAATTTCTTAACCTATCAGGCCTCATGTCCTAGTTTTTTTTTTTAATGGGATAATATATTAAACCAACTCATTTGTTTTTGCTAGAATCAAACATAGATTGTATTGGGAGTTGGCATTAAATTTTACAGTGAAGGTGAGTAGATTAATAGGTTTATAATTTGAGTATAAGAAGTGTTTCTACCTTTTTGAAGATGGGGTAGACTTTATACCTGTCTGGATAGAGCTATGTTCAACATATTAACTAAGATAAAGAGTAAGGATTTGAGTCTACCACTAAGGATAAATTTCATACTTCTGATATAACAAACTACTAGTGGGTCTTCTAAACTTTTAGCTAACTATTACTATATTGAAAAATAAATAGAATCACTTTAACCTAATATATAAAACATTACCATCTATGAATTGAAGAATAAATTGGGGTAAATATCCTATGTGGTCATCAAAAGGGATTTGTTTTTGTTCATAGTACATAGGTAACTCTATTTATTGCCTAATCTTAATTTTATATTATTTATATTGGAAGCAAATTTTCTTTAGATTTCTAGTGAAGTCATTTATTCAATAATAAGATGTTGATTCTAATTTTACCTGAGATTGTTTCTTAGGTCTGATCCACAAACTTACTAGTATTTTTTTTCTTTCTGTTCCATCTTTGAGCCCTTGGTTGCCTATATTGTGCTCTTCTATATGTTGTATATATTGGTATGTATTTAGAGGGAAAACCCTCTCTCAGAAGAATCATGAGCAGAATACTGGGCTTTTTTTTTTAACTTCCTAAGGTCACTCATGTAATTCTAAAGAGCCTCATTTTGTTTTCACTGTTCCAGTTAATATGCTTTATCAGATCGAGTGCAATATTGAAGGTCAGAGTAAAGTTAAGGGGGGAATGATGATTCTCACCTGAATCCAAAATACCTTCTTTAAGGAAGGAGGGAAAAGAGTGTTGACCATTAAATAATCAAGTATATTTCTCTCTTAATCAGAAATGTAAGTAAAATTCCCCTTGGGCTTAATCAGAAGACTATTTAGCACTTGAAAATTATAATCATACAAAAGTGTAACCAAGAATTTCCATCTTTTATTAATGTAGTTACCTCTGTTATAATAGCCAGTAGGAAGTAGTTTTTACAAATGAGATTTTTTGATATAAGATTCCTTTTCAGAACTACTGCCAGTTCTATCATGCTGATCTCCTAATATTGTGATGTCAACTAACAGACTATGTTTGGTTCAGAAAATTTGTGCACACATTAGCATCCGGGGTTGTATATATTAAAATATACCAGGCCAACCTTGTCAAGAAGCTTGATATCAGGTGGAACACATTTTTGTTATAAGAATAAAACTATCTCAAAAGCTGGTATCAGGAATTATCAAGATAAATGTGGTTGATCCAGTCTTGTCTCTATCAAAATTACTTTGAAGGCAGGAAAAGAAAAGAGGCTGAAATCTCATTTTCTAAAAGTCAGGTCTCTTATATTCATTCGAGTTAACTGAAGCCCAAGGCAGACATGTTGGGGATGGGTGGGGGAGGATAAAGAATCACTGGGATAAAGGGAATGTTCAGTTATTCAACTCTTACTTTGTTTTTGTCTTTCTTTGTCTTGTTTGTGTTTTCAATGCCTGTCAGAAAGAAACTCATATCACAAAGAGGATGAATCTAATGCTGGTGCAAAGAGAATTGAATCCCAAGATAAGAGAGTTGTTTGTAATGGTATGTAATCTCAGAATGAGTTTGTCCCCTGACATAGTCAAAGTATAACCTTGAGTACCAAGAAAAACTGCACATTTGATTATTTATTCTTTGTTAGGAGTCTTTGAATAACAACAAGAAATGGAAGTGAAATCTGGAGAATGGAGGTAATGTGAATGTCTTGAAAGAATATTCTAGGAACCAAGTGTGAGATTTACTTATTTTATTTCAGATAAGGAATGGGCCACAAACTATTAGATTAGCAAATGATGATCCTAATAGCAAACAAATGTTTTTCACAGGTGTTTACTAATCTGGCAGAGAGGAAATGTTCAAAATATTTCAATCAATATTCTACAGATACTCATCTAATTTTCAATTTAGCCATTTGACCCAGGCAGAATAAGCTCTCCCAGTGTTCAATCCATAGCAATATATGTGTACAGTGTGTTTTATACAGTTTTCAATAAATATTTTACCTAAACTTAATTCTAATAAATACTTTGATAACCTGCTCTTAATGAATATAACTAAAGAATTAATCAAAACGATATTTTTACTTTGGTTTTCAGAGTAAGATATATATAAATAATCAAAATTTTTCATTCTCAACTAGAATCTTTCTTAGCATTTTCACTAAATAACTTTACTGATGTTCCCCCTGAAATACACAAGGTTTTTAAGGACCACTGTTTACAGGTGAGACATTTTGAGTTTCTCTCTGTTTCTACCTCTTGTAGATTGGGAAAGCATCTCGGTTTGCCCTAAAATTAAACTCTTCAGCAATCACAGTTTGAGCGTTTCATTTAGCTATTTAGTACTTATTCTTCCAATGCATTGCTGTCGCCCATATGGGAGAGGAGCAGCAGATTGCCTGTCTGTTCCTTTTGAATTTCCTGCTAAACTGTAAGACATAGTGTTTTCTTTCTAGCTTCTTGTCACTATTCTCTACAATCAAAAGAAATTGTGAAGCAGAGAAGGAATATCTCAGTCTCTTGCGGAAAAGTCTTGATGCACCTGTCCAGACACATTTGGGAATGTAGGGCTTACCTACATAAAACAATGTGTGTGTTAATTAAAAATCTCAGGACAATAAAAGCTAGCAGGCAAATTATTGTCTGAAGGTCACTGATGGTCAATGACCTGTATATACATTCCTAGATATGTGTATATAAACTTGAATTACAGCAATAGTGAAGTAGTTTCACTTCATGATACTCGGGGGTAAAGGTATCAATTTGGAAATATTAAAACTGTTTTAGGTAATTCTTTTGTTTATTGTTGATAACAAAAGAGTTCTTAACTCAGTCATATAGGTGCAGTTATTTATCATTCAAAGTCCAGGCAGGAAGGAGAAGGCTCACACAGATAGTATTTTAAAGAAAATGTAATAAAAGGGCTATCTACAAAGGAGTGGACAGAGATAAGGGAACAATCACAGGGTGTAGAAACACTCACATACTACCAAAAAGTGAAAGGCGTTACCAGTTCTAAGCCTGAAGGAGCAAGGAGAGGAAACAGTGTTACTGGAGCCAAGTGAGAAAAGGAAGGGACATGAAGAGGGGCAAGCAAGATGGGAACAGAAATTCCTTGGCCTCTCTACTCCTGCCCTCCAATCTCCTTCCATTGCCTTTGCCAGAGGTTGGATGGGGCAAGGAGATGGGGATTGGGGTGCAAAGTGAGAAGAAGTAAACTTGCTAAATAAAAAAATCTCAAAAGGAGTATAACCCAAGACTGTTGTAAAATTCTATTTTATTTCATTAGCCTTTTGTTGTTATTGTTCAGGCCAATCCCATGACCCATTGTTGGAGATAAAGATAATATAAATTTCAAGCATCTAGGGCATAGTGAGCACTGAATAAATATCTGCTGAATGAAAAAATGAATGCGTGAATGGGAAATTTGGCTGAATCATCTATTTGAAATTTTTCAGATTTACATTAATAAATGCCTTGTTTCTATTTTTATAATAATTTTAAGATTTAACTATTCTTTATAAATGCATTCTTCTTTTTATCCCCACTGCCCCATTCTAACCTCGAAGCTTATCAATATATTTCTCTAAACTCATTGAGATAGATGAGTCTTATATTTTCCACTGTCAAACCAGAATGCATATTTCAAATCAACCAGGTGCCCCTTAATAGAGGCTGGAGGAACCAGTCCCAGTCCTTGCATTCCAAAGCAAGAGGATGAAATATTATTAACCTAAATTGAGCATTGTACTATGTTTTTTTCCCTCGGTTTTATTGCAGTAAGTCATCAAATACTTTAAATTAGAAAACGGCCCCTGTCAAGGTGAGATAGTCATTTTCTGTGCTTGAAATATAGTTGTGTGCCAGGAGGGAGCTGAGGTGCTTTAAATAAGCTTTCTCCCCCACCATGTAAGCCTTGAAATTGTTAACCATTTTAAATGATAACAACAATATCAATAAAAATAATAGCCACCATCTAGTAGGTACCTACTATGCTTAAACCTCATTTGCATCCTCTAACTCAACTATCCAATTTTATGAAGTTGGAATGATCATAATATTTTACAAAGCAGATAACCTTGCTCAGGGCCATGCAGTCTGAGCAGTAGAGAACATAGTGAGTAAGCAGTAGAGTGTACTTGGAGCCCAGGTTGTCTCATACCAAAACCTTCGCTCTTAACCAATACAGTGACAACCCTCTTTTGACTCCCATTTGATTTAATATATTTTTGGCTGAAATCAGAAAAGCTCATGTCTCCCACTTGGTTCTGCAGTGTTCTGTGGAGATGTCTCTGAGAGCAGAAAGACAGAAATTTCATTTCTGCCTTTTGTGGTATAGGAGAGGAAAGCTAAGATAACATTATTGAGAGTGACTGTAATGAGAGAAGAGAAATCAATAAAATGTACAATGAGAAAAGTGAATTTTTGAAGGAAAAACTATCACAGTTGACTAAAGGAGAGTGTGTTGTCACACTACTCTGTGTTCTCCTTCCATTGGTATATATTTTCAGAATGTCTCTGTTATCCGAGACATTCAACTTGACCCATCGCTGCCCTTTATACAGAGTTAGCTCTCCCAAGCAACTCTGAGCAGCAGATGCCACATAGAAGAATTCGTGACAACCCTGAGCGGTCTAGGTAATTTTTGCTTACCTTGACTGCTGTTTCTTGCTAATCATTGTAACACTAGACTTTAGCTTTCCATATTAGTTTTTGGTCTCTAGACTGGTGGCCCAGTTGGCCTTCCTTCTCTGGCTTAGTGGCATGAATCTCACTCTTAACCTTTGGCTGTGCCTCACCTTCTCATGTCATCATTGGCAACAGCTTTAAGGGAAGACACTCTCTTTAAAGTCTTGATCCACTAAAACACTTCCAACCAAGCCAACCCCCAGCATACCCACTTAGAGAGGGAAAGTTAAGTCTACCTTTTTAAAAAGGAAAAGTTAAAAACCTTTATGAAATTAGACATATTTAAGTATGGCAATTCTCACCCACTCTCTTCAAACAACACTTAATATGTGTTTTTGTGTGTTAAGCTCTGCAATAAGTTCTTCAATTCCTAAGTTTCTATCTAGGGTTCCATCTTTAAGTATATAAAAGAACAACACCTTTTATAGAGTGCTTCATAGTAAAGAAGTTTTTTTTGGAGTCAATTAATTTTCAGTGCTGCTTAAAAATGACATTTTATTATTTTTAATATAGGCAAGGTGAGGAGGGGCTCAAAAAAGACCTCATCTGCATTACTGACTTTAGGAATGCTAGAATGTTAGAGCACGTGAGATGTATATGCCGAAAACCCAAACAGCCACTCAAAAATAGAAAAGAGGACACAGGATTTACAGAAAAGAGAGACAGCATAGTACAGACTATAGAGTTAAATCTCCTAGGCTCAAATCCCACCTGTAATACCTACTAGCGGTCCAGCTTTAGACAAATTTCTTAACTTTCTTTCCCTGCTTCTGTTTTATCTATAAAATGTGAATTATTATAATTATAGCACCTAGTATTATATGGGGTTTTATGAGAATTGAATGATCCCTTATTAAAGCATGGGGAGCTCTACGAGCAGTGCCTAGTATAGGAAGTGCTTGACGAATGGCAGCTCTCATTATAACCAGCAACTAGCCATGTGACAACTGCAAGTCACAGACCTCAGGAGCTCACTGTCTTCCTCCTTAAACAGCATTGACCTTTGATCTAGAAGTTTCTTATCTGTTAATGTATTCTTTTACTAGAAATAGGCTCCCTTGACCAAATGGCAACCAGTTAAATTCTGACTGGTGGCAGCTTGCACATTTTAATATTTCTAAGCTCTAATGTAAATCCCCTCCCAACCCCACACAATGTGTCAAACTAAAGAAGGAGAGAGTAAGAACAGAAATCTCATCACTCTTATTATTCCCCATGTGCGATTCAAATGTACTATTGTTTGTCTGTTATCTGCAGTAACTCCTGAAAAACCTCATTCTGTCACTAGAGATACAGCCTTTTAGGATTTGTCTGTACAGTTTGTCAAGCTTTGCAGCCTTCACTTTAATCTCTCAGCCAGAGTGGTTGTCTTCTAAAGAGAGGTCATTCTAAAGCCTATTCAGGTATCGTATTTTCCTCTTTTCTTCTGTTCTCTCTTTTATGGGCTTCCTTCCCCTTTAGGATTAGAGACAAGAATCACAGAGAGGATTCATTCAAAATCCACTCCCCTCTCCTCCTCTTTGTGTCAGGAGAATATAGTATTTGAGTTCCACATTGAAGGTAGACAGACATAATTCCTGACTCTACCACTTATTAACTGGGTAATGGAAGGCAATTTTCTTGTTATCTTTGAGCCTCGGTAAATAAATGTTACTGTGAGAGTGAATTAAACAAGATGACACAGTTGCATACAGCATATAGTAACCTTTCAATAGTGGCATCAATCACTGTTGTACTTTCCACTCTCTAACATCTGACATGTTTTTCCATGTTTCTTCTCTGCACCTATGTCAAGATCTTTATACTTTATTCATCAATCTATTCTCCTCTCCTTTCCCCCCACCAAAGCATATCCTCTTAGTTATCTACCTGAATCTTTATTCTCCACCTGATGTCATTCAAATTTCAGACCCTACTCCTCTGATTAAAACACTCCTGGTTTGGTGATCTTCCACGGTCCTTTCAAAACACTTATTCCAATTCCTCTGCTTGATTATCTGCAGCACCATACAATATACAGCAATTACCATTCCACTTTTCCTAATGTGCGCAGGTAAAGCTTCAATAATTCCTCTTACTTTCTCTAAAGGTCACTTTTCTGAAACAGTAGAGCCCTCTGGAGGAGAGCTCCTAGAGCTGCCAGTGATACTGATATTGGGGTAGATTTAAAGTTGACTGCAGCTGCCTCATACAGATACTCCTGGCACAGCTCTGTCCCCATGGTCACTCCAAAGTCTGAGGGTTTGGAAGTTGAAAGGAATCCCTGGTACCAGTGCAGAGAGATAGCACGTAGACATATTATCTAGATCAGATGGTAAGCACAGAATAGAGTAATGCTTAAGGATATGGGTTTTAGAATCAAGACAGATATAAAGTCAGATCCCAGCAATACTACTTTCTACCTGTTTGACCTGGAGCAAGTTATTTTAACTTTTCTGACTTTTATTTTTAAAAAGGATTAAGAAAGTAGTATCTGCTTTTTAAAGAGGTTCTAAGCATTAAATGGTACAATGCATTTGAAAGGGCTTAATAAATTGCTTGGCATATTATATTATTATTATCATCATAATCACTGTAAATATGAAATGCAGCTGAAGATGTATATATACACATATATGAAGATGTATAGATACATCTTCAGCTGCATTTCATATTTACAATAATTATGATTGTAATAATATAATAATATGCCAGGCAATTTATATATAAAATATTCATTCATCTCTTTCTCCACTGCCATGATGCTTCCTTAAGCTGTTATTATACTCTCCCTGGAATAATACCATAGCTTTTAACTGGTTGTCATTCTGTTCTGCTCCTGTATCTTTCTTTTCCATTATTCACAAAGCTATCCAAGTGCTTTTTAAAACATGTAAAATAGATCATGTCACTCTTCTATTCAAAATGACTTTAGTCTTTAATAAGTCCAGTCTAGACCCTGTCTACTTCTCCCTATTCATGTAGCACCACTTCTCCCCAACCCTCAACTAATTTCAGCCCCAGTAGTCTTCCTGCAGTTCTTCAGGTGCACACGTTTCTTCCCTCTGCCTGGAGTGCACTTCACTAAACTATTTGCCTGTTATCACATTCTATTTCTTCAGGTCTCAGCAATGTTTCTTCAAAGAGGCCCTTCTTTACACCCCTCTGTCTTCATTCCCCTTTTATATTCTCCCATAGTACTGTGAATTTTTTCTTTATAAAGCTTATACTTATTTGCATTTCTATATTTATGTTTATGATTTTCAGTTTATTATTTGCCTCATGACTCCTCCATAAGCACAATGAACGCAGGAGTCATATCTATCTTGTTTATAATTTTTACACCAGGTGTCTAACTCAGAGTCAGACCCATGGCTTCACGAATATTTGCAGAAACAATGTTGAGTGAATATGACAAATATAGGACGAATGCTCTTTCTGCTCTTGCTTAGCATGCCTATCCCTATCTGCAGCATCAGCAGGATCTTCACAACAGCAGTAGCTGTGATTTAGTGAATGGCTGCTGTGGGCCAGGGCCTGTATTAAACTTTTCCATGTGTATGCTCATTTAATCTTCACTATCATCCTACCATACTTTTCAGATAAGGAAAAAATGCATACTCAAGGCCATACAGCTACGGTGAGACCAGAATCAAACCCATACCTAGCTGACTCAAGACCTTGATCTTGCCATAGAAGAGAGAACTGAGCAGTTTACCACTTATCCAGAGGAATAAATTAATGCTTTCTTTTTCTTAAAAAATCCTAATTTTAAAAATCTTCCTCAAAAGATACATTCCAACGCTTAAAATTTCCAAATGACCAAGAAATCAAGCATGAATCAAAATGGTCTTCTTTCAATGCTAACTGAAAATTAATAATAAATTGCCTGTGTCCTAAGCTCAGTAAATCTTTTCATGATGTTTCTATTCTTTCAGTCTGTCATGTAGAAAGTAATATTGGTCAGGCATCAGTGAACCACTGCATTGATCCTGGTAGGGTCATTTGTCTCGTCACTCTGTACAGCTACCTCATCACCAACAGTGCCTTTTTCAACTAGCAAATAAAGACAGAGTCCACCTTAGTTTATAAAGAAAAAAGAAACATTGTAATGGAATGGAATTTTATTTGTGACTTCCCACAGCAGAAGTATTATATCATCTTAAATGCTCATAGGTAATGTGCTTTAGTTAATCATCCCAGAATTTAATTACAAACCATTGACTTCAATAGATTTTCATTCCACTTTCCATTCCTTTAAGAATAAGGAAAAAGAAGACATTTACAAAAATTGTCATGCATGAATGTTATCTCAGAGACATGTGGGTTCTTAAAAATAACTCCAGAACTTTGTACGGGCAATATTCAGACCACAAGGAAAACCTACTTTTTTCTGGTTGGCCTTTTAAAATGTCATAATCATTAGCTTAGGGTAACAGGTGGCCAACTGTATCCAATATTAAGCTGACCTTGAGTAACAAGGTCACCAGCACTCAGAATTTTTCTTTAAATTCTTATTTCTGTTTTGCTTCCATGTGAGTGTTTGTGAACAATATAAATATTCCTGGTTTTATGCTTGTGTTATTGTATACATTTGTTCCCATTAAACTTGACCCTATACCTCTTACCAAGGGAAAAAAAGTTCTTCTCATTATTTTGATGAGACTATTATCACCTATTTCATCAGCCTGGAGTACAAATGTGTCATGGTACTAGTCAGCTCAGCTGCCATAACAAAATATCATTGACTAGGTGGCTTAAGTAACAGAAATTTATTTTCTCAAAGTTCTGAAGACTAGAAGGCCAGGATCAAGATTCTAGTCAATTTGCTTCTTGGTGAGAGCTCCTTTCTGACTTGCAGATGGCCACTTTTTCCCTATGTTCTCACATGGTGGACAGAGAGAAAGAGATTCCTCTGGTGTCTCTTCTTATAAGGATACTGATCCTATTAGATGAGGACCCAACCCCCACGACCTCATTTAACCTTCATTACCTCCAAAAAGCTCCATCTCCAAATATAGTCACACTGGAAGTCAGGGCTACAACATATGAATGTTGGGGACACACAAACATTCAGTCCATAATAGTCACCTTAATTTTATTTTTCAATTAATTAATCCATTTTCTACATAGTCAAACAAACAGGAAGCTAAGAATCTCCTTTTTGAGGTTACATTCTATCCCTAAGTTATTTAAGAACACTTTTGCTTTAATGATTGCAAAAGAGTCCATTCTGCTTTCAAACACTAAGCATAGAAAATGTAAAAGTCAGACTAGTTTGCCAGTGGAGCCCAGCTTTCTCCCTATATTGCTTCTGCCTCTAGAATGATGAAATTAACACTGGTCCTGCAGAGTCCTATGCTTCAGTGAGTCCCTAACTCCTCCCAGTTTTGAACAGGTCATAGTAGTGCCCATGATCTGGGTCCCAAGGTGACAATTCAACCACTAGAACATCAAACTGAACACAGCCCTTGCCATCATCACCTAAGTCTAGGTATTGAAACTGGGTTACCAATCCAGACTTCTCCTCCACTCCTGAATTTTTTTCCAGGGCCTTGATTTCCTTTCCAGCCATAAAACATTAGTAAGACCATATCTCTCCCTCAGAGCAGTTCTTGAACTTTGAAAGAAAGGGTCCCTATGCTTGTTTATTTACCTCTTCCCTAGCAACCACAGCTGCATATCCAGGGCTGTTATTCAGAGGAACATCCTTTCTCAAGTTCACAAACATCCCGTAATATCATTCCCCTAGGACTATGGGTGCCTAAGACCTTTATAATTGCAAAACTGGAAAAACCCATTAGAATGATTCTTCTGGAGGAAAAATTATATATATATATATATATATATATATATGTACAAGGAAGTAACCAGAAAAGGCATATTTTTTAAAATTTTAATAGATCTTTATTGGAGTATAATTTTTCATTTTTATTCTTCATTCACCACCTTTATTTATACCATCAGCTACCAATCCACTGAACATTCAAGAGTATCCACCTTAGGACCCGACCAACTTAGAAAGTGAGAGAGTTGGGAATTATAAATATTTTAAATTGTCTTCAATCAATTGATATTTTCTATAATTTTTAAAGAAATAGAAATCATAGGAGAATCTGGGCAGCAACACATAAAAAAGTGTGATAAAATAAAAAGGAGACACAGAGTTAGTGAAACCTGGACAAGAGGATAATGACACTGGGATGATGGCCATGGAAATGTTTTCAGATGATGTAAGGGCTTGGATATATGGGCAGGCTTCTTGAGAGCATATGGCAGAGACACTTCATATAAACCATTGTGTATGGCTGTGTATACGCAGGGATACAAAGGAGTCACAGAGGCACTGAATAAGCAGCAGATCAAGAAAGGATTTGCCTAGGATGGGAACATGGATGGACCTTTTGTTAGGAAGATACCAAAATTAGAATTAAATCTGTGTCCTGGTTCCCATAGAGGAAACTCAAATTTTCAGAACAGGGTGTAGGTTCTAAATAAGGATGTTGGAAGTGTGGATTCTTGAATATACTCACTCACAAGATAGCAATTAAGATCTTGTCTTACGTTTTTTGCAATACTCAGAAAGCTTAAGGATACTCAGCAATAGGCCTCACTAGTATTACTTTGCATTTACTCAAACATTCTCATCTGTTTATACCTTAGCTAAGGAGACTTTTTAAAATATTTTGAAGAAACTAGTCTCACATGGTTGGTGATAACACTAAGGCTGAGTCCTCCAGATTCCCATTCAGAGAAGTTCTTTCTATCCTGATGGATAAAAAAGTAGGCAGGTAGGGCTGTGAAAGACAGCTGTCAGCCTCTTCAGAGATTGCTTTAGCTCAAAAGAGCTGCTTCACCCAAAATTACATGCTTCCTAGAGTAACTCTCATCTAATGATTGACAGAGGCAGGGATGTAAGGGTCCAACTATTCTGACTCCAAAGGGACATCTCTGATGAGCTATTTTAGCTTCTGAGCTTCCTCTGGGGTTTGTCAAGGATGTCATCCAAGCTACCTCAGAGTGTGACTTCTTCCCCAGCCCATTCCTGGTTCCCCGCCACACACACAATGAGGCAGATTATGGGAGATGTGGTAATTTCCTCCCAATATCCATTATACATTTGGTACTTGATAATAGAATTCCAAAATTTAGATAGGAATATTGCAGCTCAGATAAAAGAATTTATTTCCCAAAATAATTATTTCCTTGCAAGTTAATATAGCTAAGGAACTATGTTTGGGCCAAGAAAATATAGGAAAAAATGTTCTAAAGGAGAAAATGTACCTTTTTCACCCTTGCTTCTTGATACTGGTTGTAATAAAGACATGATGGCTGGAGACTGAGCAACTCTTCTGGACCATGAGGCAGCCTGGTAAATATAGTAGAGGGGCAAAATAGAACCCTGGGTACTTGATACTTGTGAAGCCATGACACCAGCCAAGACTATCTACTACTAGATTCTTTTTACATGAAAAGAAATAAATTTCTATTACCTAAGCAAATTTTGAGGAGTTTTAGTTTTTGTTAGCTTTTTTTTTTAAACTTATAGCTGAATCTAAACTAATATACAAGAGATTTGGGGGGTAGGGGTGGGGGAAAAATCAGCAAAGAGTAGACGCAAAGGCAATTTCCAAGATGCAAGTAAACAACAATTCCAGGAAAAAACAAAAACAAAAACATGTTTAGAGAGCAAACTGCTCAGATCAGAGCATGAAAGTTGTTCCTAGGAAAAATATCTGGAACTAATAACTCATCTGACATGTTTGACTGTCAAGAAAATTGTACTGAGAGGCATTTTAAAGAGTTATGGGAGAGTGTAGGAGACTTAGATCTTCAAAGAAATGAAAGACAACAAATAAGCAAAGTTTTAGGGCTTTAGTAACTACAGAGGAAATAAATTGTGTAAGAAATCAAAAGCATCATAGTATTCTACCTGGTTCAGCATGAACAATATTTATGTAGTCACAATAGTGAAAACATTGGATAGTCTTTTAAAAATAAAAATTAAAAATTGAAATATGCTGAGATGATGTAAAGGGTAAGACAGGAGAAGAGGAATTTTGAGTTAAATCCTCAAATACCATAATAGAACATTTTTGTTGATGAAGAAGTATATGCATATATTTTTAAATTATAAAGATAAATATCTAGAAAACAAGCTAAATAAGTTGAAAGCAGTTGTCCCTATGGACTAGGACAAGGGGATCAAGTGAATGTCATATTTAACACTATTTACATTTAATTTTTTGCAAATATTTCTCAATAAAAATAAAATATTTTCAAAAAAATCAGGAACAAAACTGAAAAGAGGTTAGAGGAAGGCCCAAAGAAACGTGAGAAATAGATAGCAAGAAAGACTGAAGTAAGCTGAAAACCTGGGAGTGCTTCAAATATCTTTGCAATGTCATTTCTTACCACATGATATGAATAAAATCTGAGCTATGACAATTATAATTACTGCCAATATACTAAAATTTCCTTGGAGAACATTAGCTTTCTGCCAATTCACATAAGCTAAATGCCCTTAACTTTCATTCTCAGAATGAATGTTCTTGCCAGGAGGAAAGAGCCACACTACATTCATTTCTAGAATTTGCCATATTGTGAGCTACCGCAAAAGACATTTGAGATCCAGGATTGCCAACGGGAGGTTTTTTCAGTATCTAGTGATTACCACAAACTTCACATGAAACTGCTATACAATAAAAAAGGAAAAACCTCAGCTACTCTTAAGACAATTTGAAGACTTTGTGGGGTTCATTAGGTTCCCCTTTTGAAAGTTAACTTTTTCTTTCTTTCCAACCATATGTGACCTTTTTAAAAATATTTAACCCTGGGCTTCCCTGGTGGCGCAGTGGTTGAGAGTCCACCTGCCGATGTAGGGGACGCGGGTTCGTGCCCCGGTCCAGGAAGATCCCACATGCTGCAGAGCAACTAAGCCCGTGAGCCATGGCCACTGAGCTTGCGCGTCCGGAGCCTGTGCTCCGCAAAGAGAGAGGCCACAACAGTGAGAGGCCCAAGTACCGCAAAAAAAAAAAAATTAACCTTAAATTATGCCTTAATGAATATCTTCAGGAATCCGTGTTTTGTGTTACTTATATACTCTCTGCTTACAGAAGAAATAGCATTTTTATTCAATTTTGTCTAAAATATTACCTAGCTTTTTGTTCAGTGGGTTTTTCCTATCTTTTCCCCCTTATATATCCATCACACATACCTCAGCTATAACTGTTAGTACAAGGCTTACAAATGTTTAAAGATGAGATGTGTACTTTATGGGGCTAATCAAAAGTTTATCCAAGTTTGCTTTCTAAATCAATAAACCCTGCCAAATACTCAACTATTTCAAAATTTTTTTAAATGATGTGTATGTGACTAATATTCTCCTGTATTCAGCTATGTTCCTTCACTAATTGAAACCATTTAGATTCAGTTTCTTAAAAAAATTTAAGGGAAAGTTCTTTTAAACTTGCTTTTTGTATCAGAAAAATGTTATTAAGCAGGCTGGACCTGACCTCCCAACTGCTTGAAGTAGGTCTTGATTAGAGGTTCCACAAACAGAAGGATTTTGGCTCATTTTGCTGTGTAACAAGTTACTCTACAACATTAGTAAATAAAAACAACTATTTTATTTTGTTCACAATTTTGTGGTCAAAAATTCAGGAAGAGCTCAGCTGGCCATTTCTTCCTAGGGGTTTCTCAAGCAGTTACAGTCAGTTAATGGCCGGGCTGCATTTATATGAAGGCTCAATGAGGCAGATTGTCCCAGATAGCTCATTCACAGGGAAGACAGTTGATGGAAGCTGTTTGCTGGGAAGTCAGCTGGGATGTCCACTGAGCACTTCCACACAGCCTTTCTGTACATTGGTTTCAGAGTAGTCAGACCACCAACATGGAGGCTCAGGACTGCGGGTGTTCCAGTAAACAAGATGGAAGCTGCATAGCCATTTTCAGCCTTGCTTTGAAAGTCACTCGAAGTCACTTCTTCTGCATTCTAGCAGTCAGTAATGAGAAACAGCCCCACTGAGATCCAAGGAGAGAGGAAATAGATCCCACCTCTTGGTCAAGTCAAAAAACTTGTGACTATTTGTCTTAAACAGCCACATGAAGTATGAATGTTGAGGTCAAGTTGTTATAGCCCAAGTTCATATTGTTATTTTTGTGGTATTTTTGAGACTTCATAGTAAATAGTTATTTTGGGTCCCTGTGCTTTTAAAAAGTTTACTAAAGTTAGCCCCATCCTGTTGCATATTTGAAGTCATTTTCTACCCCTGAGTGTTTCTTTCTCTTTGACAAATCTTCCACATTTAGCTTTTAACAAACATGATGTTTTTGCCAAGTAGATGTTACAATGGAGAGTTTCAAACCACCTCCTTTTCCACTTGTTGATTGTCACGTTCCTCTCTTCCATATTTCCTTACTTTCATCCCTCCCTTCTCTCTGTCCCCACACCCTCTTCCTTCCTTTCTTATCCAATATGCTTTGACTTTTTGGTTCCACACTCTGCTAGGCATTGGAGATTTTGAGATAAATAAACAATGTTCCCTCCTTTACAGGAGTTGCATTTTGGTGGCGAAGATGGGAACTGAAACTGACAAACAGTGTGGTAAATATGATTGCAGAGATATGTGCAGAGGATTATGGGAGCACTGAGGCAAGACTGAAGTGCCTCAACATCTAAGTTACTGAAGAGGGAGCGGTACAAATTCATATTCAAAGAGAGAGAGAACAGATTCAAGGTCTGAGATACATGACTATGATACCCACACATTTCTGGATCATGGGTTTTGAAATATAAATAATTTTATCTCCTAAAAATAAGATTCTTTTTAAAATAATATTATCCACATTTACACAAACATCTGAAAATATGCATTAATTTGAAATCAACTTCTCCCTCCTTCCAATAATCAAACTATCGAAAGTCAGCTTCTTTGGGGTAGCAGAGATAGCAGGAAAATCCCTTGAGATTGTCAGAACTGCTAACCCACTCCAGTGATTGGATTCTGACAGCTCAATTAAAAGAGAAATGGCAAGCACAGCTGGTCATGAAATTTAAAATATTTATGAGGATAAAAGGCCCTTAACGGTGTTTTTTTTTTTTACTATTAATTCATAGCTAGATGGAAGTGGAATACTTTGGAGTCTTTTACTTCATTATACTTTCTATGACAAAACGTACCAACTATTTCCCTTTTGGTTTAGCTTGAGAATCAAATGAATGCTTGATTTTTCTGATAATTTTAAGGTAGTTTCTTCCTATCTTTCCCTCAGGAGAACTTGGATCTTCACTGTTGTTGAGAGAAGGCAGTGAAAAAAATTTCCCAGTTTATGAAATATCATCAGCACATTCTACTCAGTAGAATGCCAGGTATCTAAAGTGATTCAATTGAACAACTGGTTAAGTTGGGAGACATTTAAAGCATCTCATAAGTAGGTAAACGGGTTGCAAGATGTTTAATACACAGGAACAACTGCTTGTGGACTAAACCACTGGGACTTCTCTGGCATTTTTAGGAAGAAGGAAAAGATTGGGAAATGTTCCTTCTACAGGCTAGCCTGTATTACATTGGGAAACACTTGCAAGTAGAGATGTTAATCATATGTCCCTCTGTCTCTGAATTCCCAGTATCTAGCATAGTGCCTGACCAGAGTGTGTGCTCAATAAATTTCACTAAATGTGTGAAGCAATAAATGTGATGTACAGACTGCAACATAATAAAAAATAATTACCAACTATTGCTAGGTAAAGGGTGGATAAATTAAGTTGCCTTGTATTTGAAATGTTGAATTTCATTTTACTTGGTATTATTCTAAGATAGCATCTATTTTTATCAATATCATCCTAATCATAAATCTTGAAGAAAGACATGCCATATTCTCATCTGACATGACTATAAGGAATATATAAGACTTTAATAAGTGCATAAAAATAGAAATGAGGACTCCAATGGGTTAAGAGAATTTGGTAATGAGGTACTTAGTCTGCCTGCACAGTGAGGGGGAGATAGAGTAATACAGTAATGATCCACTTAATTATTTCTAAAGTATTTTTGATAGATGCATGTCATAGCTTAGCAGATCTGACAGTGACATTGATTCTGCACAGTGACAGACTCTTTCATTACATATTTTACAGTTCATTACAGTGTTTTTTTCCCCAATATTTAGCCTTCATTTCTATTGCTACTTAAAGTTACTTTGTCTTGATTTTTAAAAGGGTGGGTTTTATCTTGCAGGCTGAGACATACATTATGTTTTAATTCCCATTAAGATCAAAGAAACATGGAATCCTTACCATGTAAGAGCTCTGGTTCCGTCTCACAGAACTAACATTCCACATTGCTATTTGGTTCTCATTTTAGAAAAGCATCCATTTTAGTTAATTTTTGCAACAACCATTGCCAGATAACCAAATTCCCTTTTTCTAGGAGCACTAAAATCAAAATGTTAATAAGGACTAGGGAATCAGGCTTAGCTTGCTTACACATTTTGCAAAATAAGGATGCTGTTTGTAGAAGTGCCATGCTCCTGACATTTCACTATGAACTTATTCTTCAGTTCTTCTGTTGCTTATTTTCCTTTTCTTCTTCTTATTTGAAACCCACTATCCATAAAAAAATGATTGGATTGGATTGTTTCTTCTGGAATATTACTTTCCTTTTGATTAGGGACTTCTATTTTTTAGTGTTGAGGTGTTTGTTTGTTTTTTTTTAACCAAAGGCATTTATTTGTACCTGTTTGTTTTAGCTATCATTGTAGCAAAATAGGAGAATTATATGAAATGATAGATTTCAGTTTTAAATTCTTCACTTATGAATTGATTTACACATTCATTTACAAATATGAACTGAGCCCTATGAGTTGGGGGTCTACTTACTGCCTTTTGTTTTCTTATTTATAGATATTGCTTCTATTTTATTCATACTGGAGAACTATGTTACAGCAGGCTTCAGATTATATAGGGTCCTTGACCAAACACTTATTTTAGACTTATGATGAGATAGACACTATGCTCAAACTGGGGAGTTGGAAATAAATTAAACCTGGTATCTACTTCAAGGAGTCTAATGAGATAGAAAATGTATGAAAATATATCATATTTGGATGCTTTCATAGGTATTAGAAAACCCAACTCAAGCTGGCATTTTGTTGACTTGTTATCAAGAAGCTCAAAGGTAAGAGAAAATTCAGCACAGTCTAACCTTGACTTTCATTCTGTTTCTTTGTGATTCTTTAGCCTCTTGCCTTCTCCTGTATGTCAGTTTATCCTCAGGCTAACTTACCTTGTGGTTCTAAACAGAAACAGGGACTATGTACTTCCTCCATTCTCAACCATTGATCAAAATTATGCACTTTACCTTGATTGGAATATTTCTGAGTCAAGTATGGCTAGGGGAGTCCCATGTTTTGGGCTTGAGACAGGTTCCTTCCTTTTCTTGACCAATTGCTGTAGCCTGAGGAATGTGATTAGGCTTATTGGTTTGCACCCTTGAGCAGAGGGCAGAGTCAATATCCCCCAAACCACAGTTCTACTACACAAAAGCGAAAGATGGTTACTTAGAGGGAGATTCAAGTAGTGTTACAAAAGAGAATGGTGGGAAATTGGTATTGGTAAGGCAACCAATGACTGGATCTGGACAGCATCAGTTTTCCACCCACTCCCACTTTATGTTCAGTCTCAGCATTTTATTATTATGGTAGCTTGATTACAAAATTGTCCAAATTGTTCGACATGCTAAGCAATTTGACTTTGTAGGTCCTCGCATCAAGAGAAAGTCTGTTCTCCTATTTCTTGAATCTGGGCTAAGCTGGTGATTTCATTTAACAAAATAATGCCTTGGAAATGATCCTGTTTTGAGCTTGGCTCCCAAAAGGTTTTATGTGCTTCCACTCACTCTTGGAACCCTGCTGCCACCCTGTAAACTAGCCTGATCTAGTTGGCTGAAGGCTGGGAGACCACATAGAACAGAGACAAGCAGTCATTCCAGCTCAGGCCATCCCAGAGCAGTCAGTGACCCAGGATTTGACCACAGACACGTAAGTGAGCCTAGTCAAGACCAGAAGGATCTGCTAGGGAGGTGAAAGCAAGGGCTTACACAGGGCCACAATTGTTTAGTTATGATCCTGAAATCCAATAAACTCTTAAAATCAAAAGCATTTTTATTAATTTGCAGGAAATCCATTTGGCAGCAAAACCAAATGTGAACTTATTGAAAGGCTACTTACACTCTTTCTTTACCCAAACTAGTGTGAATATCCACTTTTTGCTGAAAAATATATTAATGTGTTTGATCACAGTGTGCTGCCCCAGATCCTACCGGGGATTTTACAAAATATATTATACATGCAAAGTTCTGGCTTTTTAAATTACGTAAAGAAAAACCCAAATCAAACAAGAACCAAAACAAACAAACAAATCACTTGACTTTTGAAACATATCAGGCTCAAGAATTTGGGGACCCCAAAATTATTTTGCACAGAATGTCATCCCCTTTCTTTTTCCTCTTCCCATTCTTCTCACAAAGAATCTTCCCTAATCTTCTTACACTTTTTTTTTTCCCTTCCCTCCTCCTCCAAAACCCTTCTCTTCTAGCCTCTCAGTGTCTGACTTCATCCTCCTTCCCACTTTGGGATTTTCCTCCACCACCTCTTTCCTTAAATAGTACTAGTTAAGTCTTTCTCAGCTTCCCAGTTTGCACCTTCATATATCACCCAGCTCAGCAAATTGAAAGATATTCCTTGACATTTGCTGTCTTTTGAAGGCAAGTGAAGGTTGGAGATCAAGGGTTAAAAATGATGACTAATGTTCTCCCCTTTCACGCATATAAACAAATATAATGATATATTACTGATGCTCTGATAGGAGTGTAAGAGCTAAATTAGGCTGAGGTACAAAGAAAGTAGTGGTCAATTCTACCCAGGATGGAGAAGGGGTATTAAAGAACTTTATAGAGAAAACCATGTTCTAGAAGAGTTGACCTGTACTGACACATTGGGGGAATGAAATTCAGAATCAGCTAGTCTAAGTAGGGGAGGCAGCTTTAGAAAAGGAAAACTGTGGGTACAGCAGGGAATATCAGTGAATTGCATATAGTTTATGAAGCTGGAACATATGGTGAGAGATGAGGAAGAAGAGTTAGGCAAAGGTCAAGTCATAAAAAAACTTTCTCTGAAATAAGCTTCTTTCAAAAATCTGTAAGACTGTCAGTGGGGCAGAAGTCAAGAGAAATCTCTAAAATATGAAAAGCAGGATAAGGTGTGATGGACGAAATATGAGACCACTAAAAGGAAGCTATCAATACAGATGGAGCAGCAAATCCAATACAAAATGTCCACCGTGGAGAGGAGCATAATAAAAAAATGACAAAATATCTGAGGAAAGACATTCCATGAAAGAGAGACAAAACTGAAGACCTTATACCCAATAAGTAGTTAAAAGAACAATCAAAATTGATATGGTTATAAATTTGAATATATTGTATAATTAATATCCATGGAGAGTTAAGTCAGGACATCACATTTAGAAAATAAGAAATAGCATAGATGATTACAAATAAGAAAACAATAAAATGGTTGAGAAGTGAAAAACATAATTGTTGAAATTAAATAGTTAATAGATGGACTGAGCAACATAATGGAAGCAGCTGAAAAGCAAATTAATAGCTAAAAGAATAATATACTAATACTTATTGGATCACTTATATGTCAAGCATTGTTCTAAGTGCTTTGCATACATCTTATTTACTTCTTCCTCACAGTAGTCAAATAAGCAATACTATTATGATCCTTATTTTACAGATAAGAAAATTAAACTACAGGAGTTTTATAAAACTCACTCAAAGTCACATGTGTCAACTCCAGATAACACTTACTAAACCACTGTACAACATATAGAAGATTGAACCTAAGAATCACTTTAGAATGCAATACAAGAAGATAAAAATATGGGTATAAAGAAATAAAGGTTAAGGATAAGGAGAATAGAGCAAGAAGTTGCAGCATCTAAGAGCTTAGTGATAATGAAAAGGGAGCAATATTTAAATGTATGATAGTCGAGAATTTCTTAGAACTGAAGAAAGAAGATTCTTCATTTGAAAGAAGCCATTAAGCCATTAGACAATGGAGATTAGGTACAGGATTTTAAGAAGAGGATTGCCATAATCAGATTTTTTCTTTCATAAAGATCAATTCATGGGCAGTGTTAAGTATAAATTTGAGCCTCGAGGTTATAGGCAAGGTACAACCTATCAGATAATTGCAGTAGTCCAGACTAGAGGTGATAAGAGCCCTACACTGAGGAAGGAGAGATAAGGAAGAAGAACCAAGCACAGAGTCAGAAAACTGACGCTAATACTAACAATAATGGTGAGATACCAAAATGTCAAATCACATTTCATAAAGTTTAATGACATAAAAAAAAGTTAAAAAAAAATGAAGCACAGCCACCACCTAAGACACTTGTTAATCTAGGGTCTCCAAGAATAGCATGGCAGAATTGAATCATAAAGGGTCTTGAAAAATATGAATCAAAATACGAAATATTCTTATCTGATATGACTGTTGAAAATAAAATAATAATTTCTTCATAACAGTGTTTCACAAAGTTTATTTTATATAACAGTAGTTCTAAAAGATGCTTTGTGGAAAATTAAAAATTAAAGATTATAAGTTTGGGAAAACTTTAAAAACAGGTCTTACCCTTAGAGTCTCAAATCATGCCTTAACAAATTAAAGAGTCTCAGAAGTATTATAATAATGAAACCTGCTGAATTTTTAAAGAGTGGAATATTCTTCAGGAATATTTAGTTATACCCCATGACACTAATTTATATGTGTATGTATATATATATATATGGAAGTACATATATTTAGGAAAATACTATTTTAGAGGCATATGTTTATGCATTTATAGGAATTCAATTTTTATTATTCCTCTGACGTACATTCAGAAGTATGAAATATAGCTTTACAGTGTTACTATGCCTTTCAAATATTTTATAGAAAAGGAGAATGTGAGGAAAAATGAGGAAGATTCAAGTAGAAAGATAACTTAGTTTAAGTATTAATAATATCACTCAAAATATTAGCAGTATAATTATGATATGAAAAAGTCTAAAATAAAACCTTTACTCTCTTTAATGTAAAAGGAAAGAAAATACAATAAATGCTTAAACCACTATCTATTGGTAGATAACCAGATCCCTTCTGTCCCCCTTCTGAGCTCCTTTTTTGGCTCAGGAGGGGCTGCAGTTAAGGAAAGAAGGCTAACTTGGGCCAAACAAGTTCAAAACCTTACAGCCACAATAGAAGTTTGTTTTACGCTCGCATCTGAGTCTGATATGGACCAGGTGACTCTCTTCTAAGCTGTGATTCAGCAGCCCAGGCTGCTTTCATATTGTGGCTTCAGGGTCATTTTAGCATCATTCAGATGGCACATGGCATGAAGAGTAAATGGGCAACAACATCAGACCCTTAACTTCCTTATCCTGGAAATTAACTCACATCATTTCCACACACATTCCATTCCCCAGAACCAGAAATGTGGCCCCACAGAGATGCAGGGAGTACATTCATAGTTTGGATTGGTGTATCTTCTTCATGAATTGACCCTTTTATCATTATTATTTCCTTCCATACCTGGTAATATTCAACATCTTAAAGCCCACTTTAATACAGCCACTTCAGCTTCCTTCTGATTAATGTTTGCATGATATATATTTTTTCCTGTAACTTATCTATATCTTTATATCTAAATTTCACTGTCATTATCTCTTGCTTGAAGATGGTTTTTATAAGCTATTTGATTACACTAAGCTAGCTCTTCAATCTATTCCCCAGCATGGTCTTTTAAAAATTCAAGTAAGATCTTATTCTCCTGCTTAAAAACCACCATTGACATTTTGTTGTTTTTAGAATTAAATCCACACACCTTAGCCTTGATTACGAGTCCAAAGATGATCTGTCCTCTACTGAAACTTCCAGTATCATTACTGACATTCTTCCCCTCACATTTCATACTGTATACATACTGAACTTTTTTCAATTCCAGTAATTCAACTTCTGAATTGCCATCCACATGCTACCTCATTCTTCGAAGGAATAACTTCTTTCTGTATTTGTCTCACTTGGATACTATATCATCTAGAAATCTACTTTGACCTGTCAATTCTGAATTAAGTACTCTTCCTTTATGTTCCCGCTGTACCATTTACTCCTTTATCACAGCACTGATGAAATGGCATTATACTTGCCTGTTAAACTGGCACATCCCCCATCAGATTGTAAACTCCCTGAAAGTTAGGATGTATCCATTCAGTTCACTGCCGTACATCTGAAACTTAGCATAGAATCTTTTGACATTTAATTAATACTTGTTGAGTGAGTGGCTGAATTATTGAATATTATTAATGACTTTAATAAGAAATTTCAGTGCAGTGATAGACGCATAAACTGGAACACATCTCGAAAAAGAGATGTGATAAAGGACAGGGAAAGAGTTGAAGTTAGTTGAGATATTTCTTGAATAAATAACAGGAGACCATGGTGGTATGGTATCAGGAGTACTGAATGATTTTATACTCTCCCCCCCTCCATGCATAACAGTATATTGGATGAAGCCAAGCTAGAGAAAACTGTCTTTTAGTTCTTCTTAAGATGAGAGAACAAAATCCTTACACTATGATACAAACTCTTAAAGCAGAGATTCAAATCAGGTGCTTGAAACCTGAATTCTCTCCAAAAGCATACTGATCTTTTATAATGAACTACTACATACATTACGGTGCATGAAATAAAGAGTCAACTCCGATATCTAACTCAAAGAGAATGCTCATATAAGCATATCTAGGTCAACGTGCCAGTGTCCCAAGGCCTCTCCTTTTGCTTTCTGAAAATCACTATTCCCTCCCTCCCTTGCATATGTAGCCTCTATCTTGAAATTTATGGCAACCACATTCTTGCTTTTCTCATTGTTTCACCAATATCCCAAAGTACTCTGATATAGTTTTGTCTCTTTAGCTAACAATATAAATGGACTTGCACAGTTACACATTAGTATTTTTTAGTGGCTAGCTTCTTTTCTTCATTCTTACTGTTGGGTTTTAAAATATTCATAATTATTAATTTTTATCTAGAATTTACTCACGGTATTTGGATCAGAGACATCACCATTATTCACTTAAAAAGCAAATAATGATCATGTGGTTCCCAACACTCCACTTTTACCCCGGGACAACACAAGGAAAGCCAAGTCAAATGTCTTATGCATACAAACTTCAAAGTCTTTATCAGAGATGAGAAACAGAGAAAAAATTGAATTTGTCTGCTTATACACAGAAGCCAGAAAAAGCTGCCTTTTCCTCCCCTCCCAAAAGAAGAGAGAAAAACTTCACTCTTTGGACACAAGAATCTCTGATTGAAACTTGACTGTTTATCCTCTGTGTCTTTTTATCCTCACTTTTGTCTTTTTCATCCTTTTGTCTTTTTGTGCTTTCTTTGAGATGTTTTATTCTGATCTACCTCCAGTTTACTAATTCTCTCTTCACTATGTCTAATCTCTTAATCTGTCCACTGAGTTCTTAATTTTGATTCTGGCAAATTTCATTTTTTATTCCCAGTTCTCTGACAAAATTCTAAAGTTTGTCTTATTTCATTGAGCACAGTAAATATAGTTATTTAAAATTCTGCCTTCCAATGCAGGAGATATGGGTTCCATCCCTGGTCGGGAACTAAGATCCCACAGGCCATGGGGCAACTAAGCCCATGTGCCAAAACTACTGAGCCCATGCACTCTAGAGCCCACACGCCACAGCTAGAGAGAAGCCCATGTGCCACAATGAAGATCCCACAAGGTGCAACTAAGATCCGATGCAGCCAAATAAATATTTTTTTAAAAAATATTTTAAAATTCTTTAATATCTGAAGTCTCCCGTTGGTCATTTTCTATTGTTTTATGTTTCTGTTTGTTTTCATACATGTGATATAATCTTCTGATGTGCTTGGGGTTTTTGTTTGTTTTACTTTTAATTTTTAAATAATTATAGATTCTTGGAACGTTGCAATATTACAGAAAGATCGTGTGTACCCTTCATTCGGTTTCCCTCAATGGTTACATTTTGTGTAACTATATATAATATCAATCCAGAAAACTGCTAGTTTACCACATGTGTAGACTTGTGTAGCCACCACCCCAATCAAGATACAGAACTATTCCATCACCACGAAGATCTCCCTCATGCTATCCTTTATAGTTATGATCACAGCCACTCCTATACCACCCACAGTCCTTAGCCCATGGAAACCACTAATCTGTTCTCCATCTCTTTAACTTTGTCATTAAGAAAATGTTATAGATATATAACATTATATATATATATGCCCTATATAATGTTATATACATTATATATATATATATATATATATATATATATATATATATATATATGAGAGGGAGAATTATACAGTACGTGACCTTTAGAAATTCGCTTTTTTAATTGTTATTTTTTATTGTGCATTAATGTATTTGCAAAATTGTTTGTAAAATTGGTTTGAGATGATACAGTATTTTTTTTCCTTTTTCAAAGATTGCTTCTTATGCCAAGTACCTGGTGTTCTAGTACTCTGAAATTAACATGGTTAAATTTTAGGGATTGACATCTTAACAAAGTGAGGTGCACTCCCTGTGAGGTCCCATCTAACTGCTTCACACTGCTAGGATGCAACCTTTTAGGATTTTTAACCCAAAGTTTAAGGAGTGGAGCAGATTCACTATAATCCCTTCCCTTGGTGGGCTCAGAACCCCAGTCTCCACTCTCCTTAGCTTCTTGGACTCTCAACTATTTCCTCTGGAATCATCTAACATCCCCAAGTAAAAGGAAACTCCAAGCTCCTGAGTTGCCTCACGGACTCTCTCTCCTTTTCTGGATTTCTCTATCTTGTTAAATTTACTTGTCTTCAAGCAAGTGATTTTTATACATTTTGTCCAGATTTCTTTTTTTTGTTCCTCCTTTTACTTTATTATTTATTTATTTATTTAGCATCTTTACTAGAGTATAACTGCTTTACAATGGTGTGTTAGTTTCTGCTGTATAACAAAGTGAATCAGATATACGTGTACATATATCCCAATATCTCCTCCCTCTTGCGCCTCCCTCCCAGCCTACCTATCCCACCCCTCTAGGTGAACACAAAGTACTGAGCTGATCTCCCTGTGCTATGCAGCTGCTTCCCACTAGCCATTTTACATTTGGTAGTGTATATATGTCCATGCCACTCTCTCTTTGTCCCAGCTTCCCCTTCCCCTTCCCCATGTCCTCAAGTCCATTCTCTATATCTGCGTCTTAATTCCTATCCTGCCCCTAGGTTCTTCAGAACAATTTTTTTTTTTAGATTCCATATATATGTGTTAGCATATGGTATTTGTTCTTTCTTTCTGACTTACTTTACTCTGTATGACACACTCTAGGTCCATCCAGCTCACTACAAATAACTCAATTTCATTTCGCTTTATGGCTGAGTAATATTCCATTGTATATATGTGCCACATCTTCTCTATCCATTCATCAGTCAATGGACACTTAGGTTGCTTCCATGACCTGGCTATTGTAAATAGAGCTTCAATGAACATTGTGGTACATGACTCTTTTTGAATTATGGTTTTCTCAGGGTATATGCCCAGTAGTGGGATTGCTGGGTCATATGGTAGTTCTATCTTTAGTTTTTTAAGGAATCTCCACACTGTTCTCCATAGTGGCTGCATCATTTTACATTCCCACCAACAGTGCAAGAGAGTACCCTTTTCTCCACACCCTCTCCAGCAGTTATTGTTTGTAGATTTTTTGATGATGGTCATTCCGACTAGTATGAGGTGATACCTCATTGTAGCTTTGATTTGCATTTCTCTAATGATTAGTGATGTTGAGCATTCTTTCATGTGTTTCTTGGCAATCTGTGTATCTTCTTTGGAGAAATGTCTGTTTAGATCTTCTTTCCATTTTTGGATTGGGTTGCTTGATTTTTTGATATTGAGCTGCATGAGCTGCTTTTATATTTTGGAGATTAATCCTTTGTCAGGTGCTTCATTTGCAAATATTTTCTCCCATTCTGAGGGTTGTCTTTTCGTCTTGCTTATGCTTTCCTTTGATGTGCAAAGTTGTCCTTGGATCACGGGACCCTGGCAGTGGCGGGCTGCACAGGCTCCCGGGAGGGGAGGTGTGGATAGTGACCTGTTCTTGCACACTGGCTTCTTAGTGGCTGCAGCAGCCTTAGCATCTCATGCCCGTCTCTGGTGTCCGTGCTGATAGCCCCGGCTCATGCCAGTCTCTGGAGCTCATCTAGGAGGTGCTCTGAATCCCCTCTCCTTGTGCACCCCGAAACAGTGGTCTCTTGCCTCTTAGGCCGGGCCAGACTTTTTCTCGGACTCCCTTCTGGCTAGCTGTGGTGCACTAGCCCCTTCAGGCTGTTTTAACGCAGCCAACCCCAGTCCTCTCCCTGGGGTCTGACCTCTGAAGCCCGAGTCTCAGCTCCCAGTCCCCATCAACCCCGGAGGGTGAGCAGACAAGCCTCTTGGGCTGGTGAGTGCTGGTCGGCACTGATCCTCTGTGTGGGAATCTCTCCCCTTTGCCCTCTGCACCCCTGTTGCTGTGCTCTCCTCCGTGGCTCTGAAGCTTCCCCCCCAACCCACCCCCCATCTCCACCAGTGAAGGGTCTTCCTAGTGTGTGGAAACTTTTCCTCCTTCACAGCTCCCTCCCAGAAGTGCAGGTCCCATCCCTATTGTTTTGTCTCTGTTTTTTCTTTTCCCTATCCAGGTATGTGGGGAGTTTCTTGCCTTTTGGGAAGTCTGTGGTCTTCTGCCAGCGTTCAGTAGGTGTTCTGTAGGAGTTGTTCCACGTGTAGATATTTCTGATGTATCTGTGGGGAGGAAGGTGATCTCCACATCTTACTCCTCTTCCATCTTGAAGGTCCTCAGTCCAGATTTTTTAATTATCCTCAGCAATGGGTGGGTCTAAATCACTTTGTCTGCTGTTACCAGAAACAAATGTTTCCTATAGTTACGTTTTCTTTGATCCATACAAATTTAAAATTTTTTAATTTAAATTTTAAAGATTTTGAATTTTTAAATAAAAATTGGGATATCTGACTTTTATTGATGTCTGAATTCACTCAGGACAAACATCTGGTAAAGCAGTTAGGGGAAACTGACCCCTTAGGAAAAGCACTTGCTCTCAATTTGGCTACAGTCTTCCCTCCTCCCTAGTGTCTGTATCTGTCCACTTTACTTATTTAAATAACTTGCTATCCTGGCCGCTATAGCATTTTTATTTAAAGAAGACTTTAAGATTTAATATGACTTTCTTTGTTGTTCCTAGAATTTTGTTAGTAAATGAGATCTTCATTACTATAAAAGTTGGTCATTTTTATTCTTTTCTTCCATCATTTAGAAGGGTCAGCTTGGACATAAAGTAAATCATATTCCTTGTAGTATTCCCATGAAGTCACTGAGCCTCTATCCAGCCAATGTCTTTCTTACCACCCTACAACCTAGCCTCTCCTATTAACTCTAAATCCACTAAGGATATTTATTTATAATCAGTCCTTTTTATTACTGCTGAAGAGAGAAAACTGGTAAGTATCCTCAGTCATCATTACAAGAGACTTTTTGTTAAAAGTCCCTGCACTACCTTTTTGGGCACACCGCGAGGCTTGTGAGATCTTAGTTCCCTGACCAGGGATCGAAACTGGGCCCTAGGCATTGAAAGCGTGGAGTCCTAACCACTGGACCACCAGGGAATTCCAAAGTCCCTGCACTACCTTTGGTTCACATGGTAAATTTACTTCTCAGAGTCTATTTTTCCAGTTGGTGTAATAATGATTCTGCCCCTCATACCTCATGGAGTATAAGTAAACAGGAAAATATGAACCATATTAAAAATTATGTAAGATCAAAATCATTACTTGGACTTTAGTATCATTTTTTTATTGGTGTCAATCATTTTGTAAACATACAGTGAAGAACCATTGTTGGCCATGTATTTTTTCTGTTTCATGCCCATGTGTATCTTCAAAGTTATAGAAAGAATATATTGGTTCTCAAAGAGCTTAAATTTTATCTGGGAAGACAGACATATAGAAAGAAGTAAAAAATATACATGAAATACTTCTATAGATGTAAAATGACAGTATAAAAGGAAGTGTATTATGCCACTAGAATGCCAATTAGAAGAGCAACAAGAATTTGGGGGTTATGAACAAGAAAGCCTCTTGAAAAAGGTTCTTGGGTGAGATTTTGAGGGAATTTTAGACATGGACTTATAGGAGAGAGAGGTGAAATTATTCTAGCAAATGGTATTTTTCGCAAAGCTTTTCCTTCCAGGAGCTTATTAAGTTCACATTTATTCTTTTTCTGCAGAATTTTGAAGGAGATTTTGTAGCATGTTGGCATAGAGTTGATTTTATTTTAATGCTCAAGAATATGTAGACAGTCAGGGCTTCCCTGGTGGCGCAGGGGTTGAGAGTCCGCCTGCCGATGCAGGGGACACGGGTTCGTGCCCCGGTCCAGGAAGATCCCACATGCCATGGAGCAGCTAGGCCCGTGAGCCATGGCCGCTGAGCCTGTGCGTCCAGAGCCTGTGCTCCGCAATGGGAGAGGCCACAACAGTGAGAGGCCCGCGTACCGCAAAAAAAAAAAAAAAAAAAAAAAGAATATGTAGACAGTCAGGTGTACTATATTCAGAAATAGGAAATGAGAGAGAATAATGTGAATAGATAATCATCTCCAGTCTCAGTTCAGTCTTGGCATTTTCCTTCACTCTACTCAGTAGAAATATTTTACTTCTGTAGGAGATAATAAGACATTTAATATATGGATACTGACCTTAAGGAGCTTACAATTGCTATTAGAGGTTTAGGCACCTAAGTAAGAAGTTAAACGATATGCAGTAGTTACCTAGACATACTAGAAAGGTCACAAGGTAGTGGCTGATAAATATAAAAAATATCAGTGCTGACAAGTCCTAGTATAGTTCATAGGAGGTAGAAGCTTTGGGAGCTGGCTTGGAGGAAAAGGGGTTCATGAAGGAGATGTAACTTAGAATCATTTCAGCAGGAAACCATAGAGGTCCTCTAACCCAACTAGATGAATCCCTTCTGCCACATCACTAATCAATGGTGCTTTTTTTTTTTATCCTCTCCAGTAATAACAGAATTCACTTTCATGAGACATCCTGCTTCAAGTCCTTAAAGAGAATGTTCTTCCTTATGCTCAGCCTCAAATTAGCCTCCTTATGAAGTCTGATAGTGTTATCCAGAGCTTCCCAGCCCCTGTGTCCATCATCCTCAGGTGGCCCAGTATACTACAGATGTGCTGGTTTATCTCTTCCCTTGGGCCCCCTAGCTGTCTTGCAGGGCCTGAAGTACCCATAGCAACAGGATGATGGCCATGAGAAACCTCCTGTGTTTATCCCAGTGCAATACATGTGATCACTTCTTATTTATGCTCTGCTGTGGAAATGATTGTGAAGCATTGCTCAGTATAGTGTAGTGGTGAAGACAGACACAAGTTGGAATCTTGGCTCTACCAGTTACTTATTACTTCTAATACCTTTGGAAAAAGACTTTTTCAATACTCAATTTCTACATCGTAAAATGGATATAATAATACTGGCTCCCTTATAGAGTTGGTCTAAGAATTAAAGATAACACATTAGGACGAATAAATACTATTATTGTCATTGGTTCTGCTTTCCCCCTTTTTAACCACAATATAGAATTCCTCTTCTATTCATAAACTTCAAATAATTTAAAGTTAGCTTTTGTTTCCTCTGAGTCTCCTCCTCTGGCTAAATATCCCAAGTTCCTTTAGCATCTCCTTGTCCAACGTGAGTTTAAGTTTCTTCAACTTCTTAATTGCTCTCTTCTGGACACTGCATGGTGTCTTTGGGCTCCCTTTTAAATATATAGTACTAAGAACAGAATGCACCCCAGCAAATGTGGCTTGATGAGCTAATCCTTGAAGGGTGGAGGGAATAGGGGAATGAGGAAAGGCTATTCTCACTGGAAAACAGTGTAATTAATGAGCGAAGGAGAAAAAGCCATAATAGATATGTCATGTTTAGCAACAGATGGGCTTAACTGGCTAAAAGAGAGTCATAGTGAGAAAAGATTTAAAAGTGGTATATTATGAAGTCCCTGGAACTATGAGACTATGAATTCTATCAGTATAAAGGAAAACCAACAAAATCATCATTATAGGAGATTGATCTATTACTTGAAAGCAAGCAACCACGGAATTTATGTGAGCTACTCACAAGCAGGAAAATGTTATATTATAACCCTTCTCTTGCTCCCCTTTGATAAAAACAATCAGTAACTCTAGAATCACCCCAAAGGAGATGCTGAAAACTTGGAGACGATTCACAAACCGCACATTCTGTTTGGCTGTTGGCTGTCGCAGCGTTGGCTGTGGTTAGAAAGAGGTTGGTGACCCAAAGAAGTTACTTTGTCCTGTCCTGGGAATCACATCTCAGTAGCTTCAACCTCCAGATTTCCTTTATTCCTAACCCTTTCTTTTCTTGCCTTCTGGTCCTTTTTCCATTCATTCAATTTGCATAATGCTTAGGACCTTTGGGGGTTCATGCCACCTCTACCGAGTACTAGCTGTATGACTTTGGGCAAATTACTCAGCTTCTTTGTTATTCAGTTTCCTCTTTTGTAAAAACCCATCTTTACAAAAGTGGATTTTTACAGGACTTTAAAAATTAACTGTGACCATTAAATGAGTTAATGTATCCACCGTGATTAAAAGAGAGCCTGGCAATAGTAAGTGCTATGTATGTTAATTATTGTTATTTTGGGTCATTATTATTCAGACACTCTGCTAGGCACAGGGGATGCAGAGGAAAACAGGACAATCCCTTACCCTCAATGTTCACATTTCTCCTGATTTTGTGACCAAGGCAATGACTTTGGAAGCAGATTCTTGGATACAATTTATTAGCGATCATTAATTGTCTCTGTAACCCTGGATGAGGCACTTAATTCCTCTGAGCCTCTTTCCTCATCTGTAAAATGAGGATTAATAAAATCTACTTGGAGGATTTGTTCTGACTTTTAAATAAAACGAAATATGCATATTGCTTGGCACATAGTTGTAACTAAATATACACTTCTTTCCTCATAATCCTGTGGCCACACCTGAGGCTAGGGGACCTAACCCTGAGCTTAAGAGCCAGCGATTTCTTCTAACGTGCCAGGCCGGAGCACGGAGGTATAGCGGGAACTCGTCTTCAGGAAGGGCAAAAGCGAGAAGGTAGGACAGAAGAGAGACAGGAGGGAGGCAGGGAGGCCGAACCGCACTACATCTCCCGGGATGCTCAGCAAGAGGGAGAGCCGAGCCCCGCCCCGGCCCGCCCCGCCGGCACAGTAGGCGCTGTCCACTCCACGGAGCCCGGCGGCGCGCAGAGGCTACAAGTGCTGCGGCTTGTGAGCGGGGTACTTTCCCGAGGAGCCGCGCAGGGAGAAGCGCGCGGTGCTCGAGCCTCGCTGGGTGACCAAGGCAGGAGGTGAGTGGTGGAGAGACGGACGGGGAGGAGGCGCTGGGGCGAGGGAGAGACACCGAGAGCCTGGCCGAGCTGGGGAGCGCGTCCCCAGTCCCTGCCCAAGGTGTCTGCCTTGCCTTAGGGTATTTGGCGAACGCAGCCCAACACCGGGTACCTCGGCGGACGCGGAGTTCACCCGGAATGGATTGACTGATTCCGCGAAGGACACCGCTGCCCAGAGCTCGCGGCGCGCCCTTCCCGCACAGCGCGCGCAGGACGGATCCCGAGGTCGCCTCCCCCAGACCAGCCTCGCCTGTGTCAGTTAGTTCCAATGCAAATATTAATGTCCTTAATTGCTGGCAGACGGACGAGGGAGAGTGCTGACCCCTCGTTTAGCGGTGGTTTTATTAACCGCGCTCTTAAACCAGAGACAAGAGGGAGTAGACTGAAGGAAAGAGCCTTTAGCTGGTCCCCTGGGATTATCCATTCTCCCCTGAGAATGGAAGCCCCGGATAACGGAGCTGCAAAGGAAATCGACTGTGCAGCTTGTTCCGATGGAACAAGCAGAGTCTCTCTTTTAAGAGAAAAAGAAGCAGGAGAAGGGAATTAAGTGGAGATTTCTCTCCCTCTTTGTTATAAATTGGAAGTCCCACAAGGGACTCTGCCGATTTTTATCTAAAGTAATCCAATTTGATGGGTTATTTGTGCCAAGGGTTAATCACAGCGCCTAATGTTTGAGGGAACTGCGAGATGATTTCTCATTTCAGTAATTGGTCAAACCCGTTATCATCGCTTCCTTCACTGAGGGATACTGCAGTGGGGGTCTGTCCACCTACTAAAGGAAAGCTCTGGTTCAGTTGTGTTTTTCCTGCACCTGATTTTTTTTGTTTGCTTTTGTTTTGGGTTTGGTTTTTTTCTGTTTTAGCTGCAGAGAAACGCCGATAATAGGAGAGAAGTGTGTGTGTGTGTGTGTGTTTTAAACTCTAATGTAGAACAGAAAACATGTAAATTTCCTCTCCCATATTTTAAATGAGTTGCCAGGTGGACTTTAGGTTAGCCTACCTGCGTTTCTGTGTGGGTTACCAGCTGCTGGGATGTGGATTTTGAAGCATAATAAGCCTCCAAGATATGAGTTAAATCAGTTATTAACCTGAACTTGGAAGCAAAATAAAAGGGGCCCTTGCTTGAAACCTCTGTACTTGGTGATAGTGGAAAGTACATTTTTATTCCTCAGAAAGATGGCAGAGGCAGAGAAAGATGGGCACGTGGTTTTCTGCTCAACACAAAGTCTGTCCCATAAATGTGCCTTGATGTGGTGGGGCTGAGGGCATGTCACGGATACAAAGTTCCAGAGGTAACTTTGGAAATAGCTTTCCACCTAGTGGCCTCAACAAAACTGTGACTCTGTGGGTTGATGATTTGTCTTTTATTCAGTTTACTTCTAGATTGGATTTGTGAAAACTTCTAGACAGTTGATTTCCTGTACACATTTGTTAGCAAACAGTGCCGAGGGAGAGGAACTCATACCCAGGAGCGGGAGTAGCAGACCTATACCCGGAGCAGGCAGCTCTGTGTGTGTGTGTGTGTGTGTGTGTAGGAGTGGGCTAGCCCATTGTATTTTGCAGAGATCACACAATGAGGTGTGTTGTCTACATACTTTTGGGTCCAGAACATGCTACCACCATGTAGCAGTAAGCTGAGAATGGAAGCACAATGAACAGGGCTGTGTGACTAGGGTCTCTGGATATACAAAGTGTAAGGTTAGGAGGGGTGGCTGATGAAGCTAGCCATCTTTCACCCATTTCAGAGCTACCCAGTCAAAATGCTGAGCCCCAGCTCCAACAGAGCCCAGCTGATAGTGACATACTGATTGGTTCACCCATGGTGATGCTCTAATACTAATCTGTATTAGAATCTGTTCTGAACTACAGAGAGTCTAAACACTTATAATTTAACTGAATTGTTGAGAAGTCTGTGCTTCCCTAGGTTCTTCAGAAAATCAGCAGCTCTGCTAAAAAAGGTCCCTGGTTTTCTCATTTGTATCTCTATGCAGGAAACCTGCCCTCTCGTTTGAGGGATCCTGTCACCGAAATGTGTGAGTCCTTGGATAAATTTGGCTTGGTGACGGCAATGCTTTCTTCAGAGACACTACCACTTCCTCCATGTTCCTTTTCTACCCTGACCTAAATTTCTCAGTGTTAATCCCTGTGATAAGTCAGAGGATTTGCCCTTCTCACACTTTCCCACCACTAGGTAGCCTCTCCTTTCTCTTACCTCTTTTAGGAGGAATTGGGGCTGAAGTGTCAAGACCTGTGGCTACAAAGGAGATGAGGGCCTCAGAAGCAATACTGCTGGTGGTACGGCCTTAGCTCCTGTTGGGTTCTTATCTAACTGTGTTGCTACTGGCAGACTTTCTGGAAGCTGCTGGGGGATGTCTGACTAGCTCCAATGGAGCTCCACTATCTTGCTAAGAAGAGCAGCCAGGCAGCCCTGTGTGATGCTGTGGACTGGAGTTCAGGAGGGCTTCCCAGGGACCAGGCAGATGCAGCAGCCACTAAAGCTGCTCTCTGCTGCCAGAGACACTGTACGGCGACATCAAGAGCACCAGAGATGGAAGGGTCTAAACTTAGCCCTTCTCCAGCATCCCCTTCCCCCTCACTGCAAGACAGTGCTATTCAGCCAGACTTCTTGCCACCAGGGCTTCTCAACTCAGGGAACAACCAAATAACAGCAGAACAGAAAGTCTGCAACTGCTGTAGCCAGGAATTAGAAACCTCTTTTACCTATGTGGATGAGAATGTCAACCTGGAGCGAAGGAACCGGCGCTCCCCTTCAGCAAAAGGGAGTAAGCACCTGGGAGACCTTGGCTGGGGAAATCCAAATGAGTGGTCCCCTGAGGCTGCCATATCGCTGATATCCGAAGATGAAGATGATACAAGCTCGGAAGCCACCTCTTCAGGGAAGTCAGTAGACTATGGTTTCGTAAGCGCCATCTTGTTCTTGGTCACTGGCATCTTGCTGGTGATCATCTCTTACGTTGTCCCACGGGATGTGACTGTGGATCCCAACACTGTGCCGGCCCGGGAGATGGAACGTCTGGAGAAGGAGAGCGCGAGGCTGGGGGCTCACCTGGACCGCTGTGTGATTGCCGGCCTCTGCCTTCTCACGCTTGGGGGGGTCGTTCTTTCCTGTTTGCTAATGATGTCCATGTGGAAGGGGGAGCTGTATCGGCGTGACAGGTTTGCCTCTTCCAAAGAGTCTGCGAAACTCTACGGTTCCTTCAACTTTAGGATGAAAACTAGCACTAATGAAAACACCCTGGAGCTGTCCTTGGTAGAGGAAGATGCTCTTGCTGTACAGAGTTAATTCTGGTTGTGAACTTCTTGAGAGTCTGCCTTGGCATTTTATATGAACTGAACAAAGCAAAGCAAAACAAAACACAACACATTTCTTAAAATTAACAGTGCTTTGCCTGGAGAGGAAAGTCTGTTTCCCAAACGAACAGCCAGCGAGTGTCTTTGTTCTCTATGTACTTTTATTTAGAAGAAAAGCCATGTAAGATGCATTAAGAAACCACAACCAGCTTCACCAGTCCTCAAGAGCCAAGAGTAATTAATCTGTAATGGCCATCAGCTTCTACTTCTGTAGCAAAATATTTCTAACAATCCAGTGTGCAAATGATTTCTTTTACATGATATGGGATATTATTCTTTGGACACTAGGAAGTGTAGGATCAATTAGCAACCTATTTTGTGAAAAAGAATGTAAGTGCTAATCACATAATAAGGCTTACATTTAATTCTCAAAGGTGCTTATCCATTTTCTTGCTAAATTTATTCTTCCTGTAATTTGGCTAAACACTAAAATATGGGGTTTTGACTTTGAATATTTTGAAGCTTGAGGATACTGATTATTAAAAAATGCAAAAACACATATGTTATATTCAAAACTATTCCAGTACACAGAAGTGGTAACTAAGTCATTAGAATAAACTTTCTAGTAAAATAAAATTATATAAATCAAACAATCTGAATTTAACCCAGAATGGTAGTGTCAGATATTAGGCAGTGTCACATGCCCATTTTCTAGATGAAGTAAAATTAATTGCTGATATAAATTTCATTTTCTGTTTGTGATTTAGCTATAATACTGGTTATGCACGCTCTTGAAGTCCTTACTGGTTCTCACAACAGAGAGGCAAGCATAAGTTTTGTTTTTTTTTAAGCATAAGATGTTTTTATCCTATATCCAGATATCTAAACATCTAGGCAGGTTGAGTCATGATTGGCTCAGGCACACTCCCAGGTGACATTTTGTTGTTGTTTGGAGAAAACCTCCAATACAAGTGCAGCTAGACCCTTGGGGACCGTGCCTAGAAACTGGTGTCACTTACTCAGGCCAAGCAACAAGTCATTGCCCCAGGATGGCAGCAGTCCTTAAGCTCACAGCCAAAAAAATTAAAATGAGAAGAGAGAGAGACAGACTAAACACACTGATTCAGTGGGAACTGCACTCCTCACCAGAATTCACCTCCCCCTAACAATGGTCTAGGCATCATTCTGAGCACCTAATATCCAGGCCCTGAGTACTTGTGAGATCTTGCCTCATGAACTCAAACTTGCTTTATTAGAAGCACCATGAGCAAAGCAGTAAATACTTTGTAAAACACACACCTAGCATCCATGCTAACTCAGTGTCTTGGTACGGTTATGGTTCAAGAAGGGGATGGGGAATGCAGCCTCAGAAATATCTTGCATTTTAGAATTCTTCTCTGAGGTGTTTCCAACTTCCCACTTCAAAAGTTGTTTTAGTTTCCATTACTGTGTTACCAGGATCAGTGGGGCCATTCTTAAAGAGGACTGGAGCTGGGAATTGGGGTGGGAGGGCAGGGAAGGGGAGGTGAGAAAGTGATTTCTTTGTAGATTCTAAAGCCTAATTCTAATGTCTGAAGTTTTTGTTGTTATTGAAGACTGTGGAATATGTGGGTGACTTTGGCTGGCAGAGTGTGTGAGTCAGGATATTTATGTAGATGAGCTCTTGTGGGTGTCAGATTGATTTGATGAGTTAGGTACACTATGTATTAGTAAGGGTTAAAGCGAAATGCAAAAAGAGATCAGAGGATAATAAAAATAGTGAGGACAGGTGTGTGAAAGAATTATTAGGTTAAAATGGTAAATTATATGGACATCAGAGGAAGCTGGATGTAGCTGGATTACCTTATCCTATGTAACAGACTATTAATGATTTGGAAATAATTGGTATAATATAGACATGATTTCTGTTTTCTACTGCTTTTTGAAGAAACTTTTGTTTTACCGTGACTCTCGTGTGTTGAGGCCGGCTTAACAGCAGTATAAATTTCATATTCTGAAGGTTTATATATAAATTTTCAGATTCTAGCCTGCTTGAGGATCTACTTTGCGTGACGTTGAGGCAATAAGGGAATGATCTCCCTGGCTTCATGAGTAGGTCTGAGCTGTGTTTTTTTTTAAAATATACTTTTAAAAAATACATGTTTATTTGGAGATGCTAAATGGCATCAGCTGAGTTTTGTTTTTATTTATTGATGAAACAGGATTAATTAGTCAAATTGCAGACTTAAACAATTAATGAGCAGCCTGATTTTCAGCTTCTGAAGAAAGACAAATTTGAGAATCAGGTGTTAGGACATTTTTTCAGTTCTGTAAAACTGATGATAAAGGAGAAAAAGTCAAAGCTCTTCATTTGGAAGCATTTAATGAATCTTGTAGTGCTACCAAACTACTTATAGTTCTGATGTGATCTAAAGGATATATATTCCTACATATATATTCATATAAATATATGTATATATCCCAATTAGGAAAAAGTATTCAGGGAAAAAAAGACTTATATTTCTTCCTTTTCTTCCTTAAAATTTTAAAATTGAAATATAATAAGTATATGCTTACTTATTTCAACATTATTTAAATCTGCTCGTACATAGGGCAGATATATAGGGCATATCTCTTTTACCTTCTCCTTTTATGTGGGCAAACCATTACTCCAAAAGGAACCAATTCAGAACATCATCTGGGTGTCTCCTCTAGTGCTGTGTTGACATGATTTAGACAACTGCCTTAATCAGTTATGATTTCCCCAGGTATTCAGCTGTGCAGCTCTAGTTCATCCTGTCAGTGCCTAAATTCAAGACAGAGATTAACTGAATTTAAAGTGATGGTAACACAGGCAACAAAACCCCCTGAACTTTAGACACTGTTGTGTCCAATCTGATAAAGAGGGTTTGGGGCTCTAAATATACTTATTCAGAAGTACTTTGGCAACATCAGGTGATACTGTTATAGTAACTCAACAGGCCATAGCTACGGTGTTGGTCTTGGATCCTTCCTGGGGATTTGTGACTTTATGCCTATATCTTTAACGTGGTGCTGGTTGTTATCTATGAGCGCTTTTATTGCTAGACCTGGAGAAGCAGAACTCTTTTTGCAGAGGTCCATAGTTTAGGTCTTTAACTTTTTACCAGGTTTTAGAAAACTAAACTTAGAGTCACCTTCCTAATCTTAAAAGAAGACAGCTCATTGTTCAGCGTTGAGACCCAAAGTGGTGAGGACCACAAAGAAAGCTGCCTTTCTCTATTACTACCGGGATCTACAGGCTGCTAATGGACAGTTTAATTGTCTTAATGACTTTAATAAAAACTGTTCCTTTTTAGTTCACCTTAAACCGTTTGTGGCAGAGCTGCCGTGATTTCTTTGCAATGTTGTGTGTCCCTTTAGCCATCTGGAGCCCCTAAAGCAGACCATCTCATGGGATGTCCTGTATTCCTCATAAGGAGAACGTCTTTTCTCCAGGCTCCCCATTTCATAGATGGTTTGTACTTTAGAGGATTACAGGACTGCTTGGAACCATGAAATTCTTGGTGGCTGTGGGTGTTTTTACCCACAAAACTGCCATGCCCCTTGATGCTATACTACCTAGCTACTTGCCTTGCTATCAGTCTCACATGCTTTACTGTCTGCTTAAAATATGAGTCCATCCCTCTCATACTTAATTGTTTTAGGGACCCAACTGGACCAGTACTGGCACATGTCCTTCGAGGTGCAAATTTAGATAAAGAGACTGCCCTACCAAATTCATTTGTGCCTTCCCTTTGCTGCTGGGCATAAGGATAAATGAATGAGTGAGAATTATGTCAGTTGAATATCAGGAATTAAAGGTGTGAATCCAAGTGGCTCTACTTTTTGTTACTTCTTTGTGAGGCAAAAATTCTGGGCAAGAAGATTTGAACATTTTAGCCTTCATCTTTCACACGTGCAATGACAGGCACATGCAAAACCTGGATTATTCATATAAAGTTAAACAAAAAATGTTCTATGTATATATTAGGAGAAGGTTTTTCAATCTGAAGGTCAGATTCCATTGCAGCAATAACTGCTACCACAAAAATGTGGTCTGACAAAGAGATTCACAACCTTCACCAGTGGTTCACCTACTCAGCAAGATTTTATACCACCAACTATATTCCACTGTGACAAAGGAATAAGACAGATCCTTATAGTTCTCTGTAATGGGGTTTAACCTTTCCCAGAATTGGGAATAAAGAATGACCACAATAAAAAGAATTATGATGAAATCTCACTGGCTTTTCTCAGTATAAAATGGTTTGTAAAGAGAATTAACATATCGGCTTTCAGCTGATTTTCAGCCATATAATTTTATGGTTCATAGTATTCTATAATATTCTTTCCTTCTAACTTTTGTATGGGCATAAGCCTTGGCAAGTAATTTGCCTGACTTGTGCACTAGCACTGTAAAAAGTAAGATGTTATTTTAAACATAAAAAATTGATTTCAAAAATCCATGGGTTACTTTTAAGAGTGTACCTGTCTATCATTTCTGTTTGTTAGTGTGCAAGTTTATGTACACTCAAGTCTATGTATTTACTAGGAGAATATTTTATAATTATAGAACTGTAATATTTAAAGCTATCATTAGAATAATTTTCTTATAGGAAACTTGGCATGCCTTAATGTTGACTTTAAGGACAAGAGAAGTCTCTCACAGGTCATGAATGAAGAATTTGCAATCAACCTCAGAATGAGATGCCATAATTATACGGATTGTTTTGGTTATTCAGCTTCCTGCAGATGTTTAATTTACATTTTTAACCTCCCAATTTTAGGCTCATAAAAGTGTGGGATATTGAGAAATCATTTTACCATGATTATTATTTTATTTCAGGGAAATATGAGTAGCAGACAGTGTTTTCCTCTGCTTTATTAATTCTCCTGTGTTTCAGGAAGAGCCAGCCTTGTTTTCCCACTACCATCTTCATGCTTCCTAGCTAGGCTCCAAACAAATGTCATACAAGAAAGCAAAGATAGGTTATTCTATATAGTGTACTGAGAGTTTTAGTTTTATGGTTCTCATCGTGCTTTAAATTTTACTGTTCTTGCCAAACAAGAAAAATAATTTGATGTTGATTATTTGTTTTTGATATTCTAAAAGGGCAGTTATTAAGGTTCTTGGCTTTTTATTAGGGCATTTGATGCCATATATGTTAATAGCAAGTGTGTCATATCATTTTAAAATAAAACTATTTATTAAGATGTTTTATTGTGTTTGTTAACTTTCATTTAAATCTGAATCTTTAATGCTGATTTGATCTTTTAAAATTATATTTCAAATTATCTGTCAAAAAAAATTAGAAGTAATATTAACCCCTGATTCAAGCATAACATTCTTCTTGCTACCATATCATTGGACAATATAAACTATGCCTTTTTTTTCTACTTTATATGAAATAATGAAAGCTATTTGGGTTTCTCTAAATTACTCAAAAAACACAGGAATAGATATTTTAAAAACACCTAAAAAATCTAGAAAGCTTTTAGGTGAGAAACAAATACTGGATTAGCTTGTGCCCCTGTTCTTAATCATTTTTTAATCTAATTTTTTTTTTTTTTTTTTGCGGTACGCGGGCCTCTCACTGTTGTGGCCTCTCCCGTTGCGGAGCACAGGCTCCGGATGCGCAGGCTCAGCGGCCATGGCTCACGGGCCCAGCCGCTCCGCGGCATATGGGATCCTCCCAGACCGGGGCACGAACCCGTATCCCCTGCATCGGCAGGCGGACTCTCAACCACTGCGCCACCAGGGAGGCCCAAAAGCAAGCAAGATTTTTTTTTTTTTTTTTTTTTTTTTTTGCAGTACATGGGCCTCTCACTGCTGTGGCCTCTCCTGTTGCGGAGCACAGGCTCCGGACACGCAGGCTCAGTGGCCATGTCTCACAGGCCCAGCCACTCCACAGCATGTGGGATCTTCCCGGACCGGGGCACGAACCCGTGTCCCCTGCATCGGCAGGTGGACTCTCAACCATTAATCTAATTTTGATCTCTATTTTCATTTGAGAGATGGATAAGAATTTATATAATTAAGTGGAATTTTATCCTTATTTCATATAACTGCTGTCAAGGTTGAGAATCCTAAAGCGACAATTTGAAATGAAGCCCCGTATATTGCTCCACTCATTTAAAACAAAAATTGGATCAAGATTCTTATCTATTATAAAGAAAGAAAATCTAGTCTTTCTTCATATGTATTTTTTGCTAGAAGACCTTTTTTTAGTTAACTACCTCTGGTCATTCAGAATGAGCTACACGATGCTGCTACAACTCCATAGTCTCTTGCTACCTGACCCTGACAGGTCAGCAGGGAGGTTCTCAGGGACCCAATCTGATGCAACTACCTTTTCAAATGTTACTGGTTGTCCAGCTAGAGGGAAAAAGAATCTGAAAGGTCTCAACAGGCATCGTACCACCTCACAACTTGTTAGCCAGGACTAGTTACATAGTCCGACTCATGCCAGGAAATACATTTCTAATATGTGCCCTGAAATGGCACACATCTGAGCCATGGTTTTTTCATCTGTAAAACAGGAATGATACTGTTTACTTTGCAGGACTCTGATGAAACTTAAGATAAATGAGACAAAGGCTGAGAGAGAAATCCTGTTTGGTGTTCTATCATTAGATCGACATTATCTTTAGTGGGCTGCTTTGTAACAGCAGAACCTGGGTTTTTGGAAGTACTTGGGAACCATGATCATGTTGATTAAGTACTACTGACAAATCACTGTATTGGGTCATCACCAGGATCCAAGATAATCTCTTCCTCTTCTTTCTTCTTTTCCTTTTCTCCTTCTTCTTCTCTTTTCCTCTTCTTATCCTCCTCTTCCTTTTCTCTCCTCTCTCTTCCTTCACCAGCATCATCAGCTATGTGGAAACCATTAATTTGCAGGTCTTTTATTTCTACCATCGTAGATATGTCCAAGAAAGAAAATTATATTTCCCTTCATGAGACAGAAAATCAATCTGGAAGACTGTCTTTTGCTTAATTGTGAAGCCAACTGTGTGCTAATATCTTGTACCATAATCTTCCGTACCTTGAATAGCCATAGTTCCAACCATCAGCATGCTATGTGGCAGAAAACTCAGTTATCTTTTTGAATAGAACAGTTTTGCCATAGAAAAGTCCAACAAAATCCTTTTATTTGGTTGAAAAATATATATTTTTTTTACATTCATAGTGTTAAAACTTAAATGATTCTATTCCGTGAGCACTCTGGCAAAAAGCTGTTCTTCACTGCTATTTATCTAGACCTGAGTGTTTGTGTGCTTATATTAAATTTACCTTTGAATTCTATTTGAACTGCCCACATTCTGCCAAATTAGGAAAATTAACTGTTCTGGAATACAGATGACATTTAGAACAATTGCCAAAAATTAAACTCATTTCCCTTGATGCTTAAATGGCATAGGCAGCAATGCCCCTGCTGCTGAGTGGATCCATAGCAGAGAAACTGGGGTCACAGAGAAGGAAGAGGGCAAAGGCAGGACCTGGTTGCAAACAGAATAAAAGGGGTTGCTAGATTTTAAACAGTAATAGACGAGGCTGAGAGAGACTTCGAGAGAAAAAGTTTCTTTAATGACACAACCTTATATCAAAGATCATATTAAGGGCATAGCTGTTTTGGATAATATCAAAAGAGCCATCACTAGGCTGAGAAAGAGAAGCCGGGGTCAAGAAGCTAGGAAACTATTCGGGCTGGGGGCAGGAAAATTTTGAGTATGGTTAATGGCACATGAAACTAATGGAAGCAAGTAGCACAGAAGTCTAAGTTGCTGAAGGAATTTTATTGCCAAAGAAGCCCTTAAATATTTAAGCCTTAAAAAACAACACTTGCGCCCCAATACTTGTACTAGCAGGAAGCAGTCCTGAACATTTATACAGGACCTAAGGAGGGCATACTCCTGAATATGCATTTTATGAGACCAAAAAAGGCAAGGAAGAAACAAACTCCTGGAAGCTTGAACAGGAGCTTTGGGGAATAGCAGACAAGTGAATTTCTTCCAGAAATCTGAACAGAGCCTAATCAAGGAATTTACCCACCCCCTAGGACAAAAGGACTGTATAATACCTGACAGAGTTTCAGCATTTCTATGGATCAATGATATGATTATCATGTCCCTGTTTCTACCATCATTTTATATTGTATATGAGGGGTAACTTGTCTTCCTAGTTTCCAGTTTTTTAGATCCCAAGAAGAGATATCCAGATCTTATGCAGAAGACTGTGCACATCCTGGAGGTGTTGGACTTGGAGCTGGAGGCAATATCTAGATGGACCTTTTAGTCATCCCCCTTGGGAGTTGAGTATGCTCTGTGTGTAAGGAGAAGGGATAGACCATGGCAGGTTGACCAAAGATCATACCCCATTTCCTTTGTGTAGAGTTGTTGCTAGAGAGCAGTGGCCCAATGGGGTACTACATTCCCCAGCTTGTTTTTCATTTAGGTGAGGCCAAATGACTAATTTGCACCAATGGAATGTGAGCAAAGTGATGTGTATCACTTCCTGGATGAAGTAGTTAAGAAAGCTGCATACTTTTGTTCATTTCCCTCCCCAATCTGGTGGCTGAATTAAGCAGGTGGTTAATTTTATGTGTCAACTTGACTGGACTAAATGATGCCCAGATCGTTGGTAAAACATTATTTCTGGATGTGTCTGTAAGGATGTCTCTAGAAGAGACTAACTTTTGAATGGGAAGTCTGAGTAAAGAAAATTGCCCTCACCAATGTGGGTGGGCATCATCCAATCTGTTGAGGACCTGGATAAAACAAAATGGTAGAGGAGGGGTGAATTTGTTCTCTACTTATGCTGGGACATCCATTTTCTCCTGCCCTCCAACATTGGTGCCCCCGGTTCTTGGGCCTTCAGACTCAGACTGGGACTTACACCATTGGATCCCCTGGTTCTTGGGCCTTTGTGTGTGGGCTGGAACTACACTATCAGCTTTTCTGGGCCTCCAGTTTAAGTCAGCACACTGTGGGACTTCTCAGCTTCTGTAAGTGCATGAGCTAATCCCTCATGATAAGTCTCTTTCTAAATATCTGTGTCTACACTAATTTATCTATCATCTATTGGTTCTGTTTCTCTGGAAAACACTGACTAATCCACTGCCCAAGAAGAACTTTGAAGCCACAATAAAGATGACAAATCCTCCATTAGCAAGGTTTGGGGTGAGTGTGGGCAGTGCAGGGTGCTCTCTGCTCCACAGTTATCAGGAACCTATGCTGATAGGGGCTCTGTCATCTTCAGCATGTGACTTCCGAGATCACCCTGGTTGTCAATATTTAGCCAGCAGACAGAAAAAGAGACAGCATGGAGGCTTTCATTTCAGTTGGTTAGCACTCAACCTTACTGCCACATCTAACTGCATTTCCCAGCAGTTAGATGTGAAATGTCATCCAGCAGTAATATCCAGGAAAAAGAAGAAATGGCTTTGATGGACAGCTAGCTAGTCTCTGCCAAAATGTGTGACCTGGTTGTAGTCAATTTCCTGATTGATATTTTCCAATTATTTTCTTCAATTTTGCTTAACAAAATTTTCCTCTAATTAACTATGAGTATTTGACTTGTTTTTTTCTCAAGTGAATTAGGTTAAGTATCTCATCGTATACCATGTTCAATTATCCCCAAACTTAATGACTTAAAACTAAACTTTTATTATTTGGGAGGAGGTTAGCTGTGTGGTTTTGGCTCGGGTCTCTCATAAGGTTGCAGTCAAGATATTGGCTGGGCACTACTGGGCATATACCCCGAGAAAACCATAATTCAAAAAGAGATATGTACCAAAATGTTCATTGCAGCTCTATTCACAATAGCCCGGAGATGGAAACAACCTAAGTGTCCATCATCAGATGAATGGATAAAGAAGATGTGGCACATATATACAATGGAATATTACTCAGCCATAAAAAGAAAGGAAACTATTTGTAATGAGGTGGATAGACCTAGAGTCTGTCATACAGAGTGAAGTAAGTCAGAAAGAGAAAGACAAATACCGTATGCTAACACATATATATGGAATTAAAAAAAATGTCATGAAGAACCTAGGGGTAAAACAGGAATAAAGATACAGACCTACTTGAGAACGGACTTGAGGATATGGGGAGGGGGAAGGGTAAGCTGTGACAAAGCGGGAGAGAGGCATGGACATATATACACTACCAAATGTAAGGTAGATAGATAGTGGGAAGCAGCCGCATAGCACAGGGAGATCAGCTCGGTGCTTTGTGACCGCCTGGAGAGGTGGGATAGGGAGGGTGGGAAGGAGGGAGACGCAAGAGGGAAGGGATATGGGAACAGATGTATATGTATAACTGATTCACTTTGTTATAAAGCAGAAACTAAAAAAAAAAAAAAAAAAAAAAAAAAAAAAAAAAAGATATTGGCTGGGGCTGCAGCATTTTAAGGCTTGACTGGGACTGGAGGAGTCAATTCCAAGATGGCTCATTCACAATGCTGGCAAGTTTGTGCTGGCTGTTGGTGGGAGACCTTGAGTTCTTAACATATGGACCTCTCCATAGGGCCTCTTGAGGTTCCTTAAAACATGACTGCTGGGTTCCCCTAAAGAGTGTGATACTAAATAGAAGGGGGATGCTGCAAAGTTTGCTATGGCCAAGTTTCAGAAGTCAAACACTGTCCCTTCCACCACATTCTATATAGTTACTAAATCCATCCCACATTCAAGGAAAGGGGAACTAGGCTCCACCTTATGAAGGGAGGAGTGTCAAAAAAAGTGTGTCTATATTTTAAAACCTTCACACTTAGAGTTTTGATTTTTCTAAATCCTTTCATCCTCTTTAGTGTTGCTAATATAATACTTCTTTACCTACTTGGTACTTTAATTAACTCCTTTACTTAATTACTTTTTAAATTAACATTCCCATTTTTAGGAATGTTAATTACATCTTTTATTTAGGATGTATTAATGAGAGCACTGAATTTGATCTTTAAAAAGTCAACTGACTTTGGGTCTTGCAGAGACAAATCAGGCTCTCAAGCCCAAATGGAGAGAGACATAGGTCAGTGGATGTGGGCTACAATTAACAGTGGATGTGGGCTATAATTAAACTGACCTTGAGAGAAGAGCCAAGCATTCCACTTCAAAATATAAGATGTGCATAATGATTTGGGGAAAAACCTCCAGTTCCAGTTTCTTTTTCTCCTTTGCAGTAACAAATCTGTCCAATTCTCTCAATCAAAACACCAACAGTTACCTATTATGGTGGAAAATCATTATTACATCATAAAAACAAGTGATTTACTAAATTGATGCTTAAAGAGGTTAATGATGAAAACTAACACTATTGAGTGCTTATACTGTGCCAGGCCCCTGTTTTCATATTTTACTCATTTAATCCCCACAACAATGCTATGAGGTAGGTACTCTGATCACCCTGATGTTATCCATGAGCAAAGTTAGATTTACCATTACCAAGAAATTATTAGTTTGCCCCAATGATTAGCTTTGTCACAAAGTTCATAAATGGCAGCGTTGGGGTTCAAACCTAGAGTTTGGTTAATTAACTTGCTTAAGGTTAAAGCTAGTAAATGGTGGAGCTGAGACTTCCCACCCAAGTCTGACACAAAAATCCATGCTCTTTGTATCTATACTAAGCTGCCATTTACTTCTGTAGTTCTTTTCACCTGAACTGCCTGTCCTTCCCTTTGCCAAGGCCAACCTCATTGATGATTACTCACATCATCATTGATCTCTCCTTTCTTTAAATGACCATAGCGCTTAGTCTCTATATCTGTATTCCACAATTCACCCAGTGTAGGCTGCCTTGTATTGATCACTAATTGTTTCATGGCTTAGACGTTTCTCTCCAGTTAGACTTTAAACTCTGGGAGTGCAAGCACGTCTCTTACCTCCTAGTATCTAGATTAATACTTACTCATACCAGTCACTTGATGATTATTCATGACTTGCATAAATAGGAACATGATAAATTCTCCTGATTTATAAATTCTTGCCAAAACAAGTAGTCTGGCCCCAATACTAAAGTAGCCTCTTATCTTGGAAATCAGGGTAAGAAAAAAACCCAAGGAAGGAAAAAAACCCTAGAGGAGAGCCACAAAGTGGATTAAAGTTAGAAAGCATGACACAAGGGAAAATGTAAAAGAACAATAACTTCCAATTATAGAGCCAAAGACTAAGGCATAACTTAATAAAAATTCACTAATTTTGATATTCAGGAACATTCACTTCCACCAGAAATCAAAACATTCAAATTAGCATCTTAAACATGATTTTTATCATTAAATTGGGAAGTTTTTCCTTTTTTAAAAGTAATATTTAGGGCTTCCCTGGTGGCGCAGTGGTTGAGAATCTGCCTGCCAATGCAGGGGACACGGGTTCGAGCCCTGGTCTGGGAGGATCCCACATGCCGCGGAGCAACTAGGCCCATGAGCCACAACTACTGAGCCTGCGCCTCTGGAGCCTGTGCTCCGCAACAAGAGAGGCCGCGATAGCGAGAGGCCCGTGCACCGCGATGAAGAGTGGCCCCCCCTTGCCACAACTAGAGAAAGCCCTCGCACCGAAACGAAGACCCAACACAGCAAAAATAAATAAATAAATTAATAAACTCCTACCCCCAACATCTTCTTAAAAAAAAAAAAGTAATATTTAATGTTGCCATGAGAGATGCTGTCTCATACATTGCTTCATAGGAGCATCAATTAATACATTTCTTTCTGGAACACAAATTAACAGTTTGTACCTGAAGTCTTCAAAATATCCTTTCAAGAAAACTTAGAGTAGAAATATTCAAGGAGGTAGATAAAAAATTATTTACAAAGATATTTATCACTGCATTAGCTAAAACAAGGAAATACTGAAAATAATCTCATAGCTCAATAATAGGGGGATTGCTGAGATGGGGTAAGCCCATAAAATGAATTGCTGTAAAACCCCTAAATATGATTTTCAAAGATTTTTAAGGATATTGAGATATTTTCAAAGATATTTAAAGATATTTTATGGATATGCCCATAAAATAACATTAAATGAAAAAGTTCATGATGTAGACCCTTTTCTCAAATATAGCATCATCCCAATCATGTGCAATCTGTGTGATTTATATATACATAGGACAGAAGGAAACATCAAAATGCAAACAGTTATCTCCAGAGTGAGGTTACGGGTGATTTGTTTTTTTGTTGTTTTTTCTAAATTTTCTTTCCTTTTTATTTTTTAAAGTGCTTTTAATTTTTTAACAAATATTTTTTATAATACTATATGCCAATATTTATTCAAGGGATTTACAGATATTAACTCATTTAATTTAATCCTCATAAGAACCCTATGAAGTAGGTGCTGTTTGATGATGAAACTGAGGCACGGAGAGGTTTAAAAATTTCCCCAAGGTCACACAGAGAGTAAGCTGTGGAAGCAGGATTTGAGCCCATCCACTTAACTATACTCTGATTGTGAAAATCTTTTGAAACCAGAAAATAAAATAAAATAATTTTTAGTTGGAGAAAATTATGAGTTAATTATACAGACTTCTCTGGGCTAATATAAGAAGGTAAGAAAGCAACATTAAGAATTCAGTTATTTATTAGGAAAGACTATTCTGATATCCAGGATTATTACACTAAAATGAGTTATCAGGCAAAATGTGGGAAGTTCTCAGTGAGGCAATAAAAATGGGATTGGTGGTCATCTGGTATATATAATGTCTTCTTGCTGAGATTGGTGGTGTGACTCTCAAGGTCCCTGCCAGGCCTATGATTCAGTGATTCATGAAATAATAAAGCAGAGTTGGATGACCCAGTTTGTTCCCTAATTATATTTATACTCTCATCCTTTAAAGGAGTCACATAGATGAGACTCTCCTTCCTGTAAATATAATAATTTAACTTTTTTAATCTACAAATTAGAATAACATACATAATCTAAGTACTTTCTAAGAAGAGAGAGAGAATCCACTGTTTTCTCACCTTTCTTCTCAGACTTGAATAAGTCAACTGAGGAAAATATAGTAGAAAGAAGAATTCGTCAGCACATTGTCAGGTAAGTATAAGGATTACACCATATAAATAGCTACGATGAATAATTTATTTGATAGCTAGATGGCATCATTTGGTCTGAACTGTACTTCGTCAGTTTTCCTTCCTCTCCTATTAGGGATTTTATGAGTTTAGGTTTTGTGTCAGAATATACGTCAGTGGAAAGAGAAATACCTGTTTAACAATTTTAAAATATTCTTATTTGCCAAGAGGCCTATAGTTATTCTGAGAAGTTGGTTTTATTGTTGTTGCTTTCTATCCAATTGCAAAAGAAAAACAGATTAGTAGGAAAATTACTAATTTATTTTCTCACTGTGCTAAACCGTACTGGTTTTAAAAAGGAATGGCCCATTTTGTAGCTTGTTACTCACAGACTGAACTTCTTCCTGCTCAGGGAGAGTGAGTGGAAAGTAAAACTACTCTACATGATAAATACAAGGAACTTTAGAGTTGGCTATAGGCATCTAGGAAGAAAAGAGAAGGACAGAGGGAGAAAAGAACAGAGGGAGAAAAGAACAGAGGGAGAGGGCCCGAGAAAGTGGTTAGAGGCTTCAGAAGGAAAAGTCTACTTGTTGACAAATTCCCAGTTGCAAAGATGGCAGAAGGGTTTTGAAAATCAGCGATGCTGCATATTTAATATTAAGCTGGTCTCTAGTCCTAATTATTCTGTATGTTCTCTCTCAATGTCTTTAAGCCTTTCATACAAGTCAGCCATATATAACAGCCTCATATTAGTGGAGCCATGGGGAATTTAAGGGTAGGACATAGAAGAGAAGGGAAGACCCCTTGGCATTACTCCTCTGCTGATGCCCACATGGTGGAGGCACCAGCAGTCGAGGGGGACGGTTGTTCCAGAATTCCATGATCTTTAGCGAAGCAAGTGAAGATTTGAACTAGACCTAAGAGCAGCAGGTAGATGCTAGCATTAGTAGAAAAGTAAGCTCTGGTATGCACTGACGTCTTTTAATTTCTCCCAAACTGGCTAGAGGAAGGGGGTCCTTGAAAAGAGTTGTGAGGGAGGGAGGGAAGTGGTTGTGGATGAAAGCTACAAACACTTGTGTTATGGGAGTAAATGGTAGAAATTGAGATAGGAAACAACAACTACATGTCATGGTTATGTAAACTGAAGTTTATTCTACGAATAATGGAGGAAATACTGAGATTTTCTTAAAAAGAAAAATGGCATAATCAGAATTTAGTTTTAGAAAGAAAACTCAGATAATGGGGTAGAGATCAGATTGGAAAAGTGGGTAAGGACTGTTGGGATACAACAGAAAGGGGCCAAGGAGAAATGATGAACTTGAAGAGTGAAGGAAGAAACTGAGAGGAGGTAATATATTAGGCATTTCAAAGATCAGATAAAGTTAATGACTGATTTGAATAGGGTGGAGCCACTGAGAGAAATCACTTGGATAATTTGTCACTGACCAAGTTATGAAAAGCATAGGAAAAAGCACTACGTTTGGTGGAAAAAAGATATGCTGAGTTTGAGGTATGTGGGGGACATCCAAGTGAAGGTGTCTAATGGTCAGTGGAAATATGAGTCTGGAGTACTAGAATGAGGTTGGGTTTATTTACGATATAAAGCTATGTGACAATATTCTCTTAACCCAAAATTAGGACCCAGGGTCTTTCAAATTTTCAATGGTGAGTGAATTTATTTTCATGAAAAAATTTTATGAATATGAGAACGTGGAAGTATATTGTTAGATTTTAATTAGTTACCATCAAGTAAAAAAAATAAAGCCATTGAAATCAAAACATCCCTGGAAAGTCCAGGATATATGGTCACTATACTCTCATCTCATCTATTTCAAAGAGGGTCAATACAATTGTGATGTAAACCAAAGCTTACTAATCAAAATCAATCAGAAGGAAAGCAAGGGAATACCTGAAGTTAGTCAATAGCCACAATAAAAGTTTAAAAGTTAACCTTGAGGTTTCTATTAAACAAAGTGAAAAACAGAGTGAAGAATATTGGATCACAGTTATGAAGTACCTGATAAGAAGAAAGTCTAGATATTAATTTAGACAGAGAAACATTTCCTTGTGCAAAATTTTAGGAGGTATTATCATGTGGATCTTTAGATAAAGGCCAGTGAGTAACATAATGGAAAATTATTTTAGTGAGGCTAAGAAATATTCTTCATATCATTAAGTCCAAAAGGAAGATAGGTTTTTCAGAAAACTAGGATACTACAGCCCAAGTTGCTTTCTGATAATAACTTAATTAAGGAATGGAGCCAGAATTATCTTGAGGATTGAATAGTTAGCATGCTTCTCCAGCTGACTCTTAAATATTGATTGTTTTCAAGTAAGCTTCTTACAAAATTGCTGAATTTCTGATCTTTCATTGAATTCTCTGATGGGTGTCTAGAAAGAATGTTTCAAATGCTTCAGGTGTCAGTTATAGGGGAAGAGTTGAGATTCTACAGTGAAAATTTCAGAGGCTCCTTTTTATGTTGGTCTGTATGGAAGTTCTTACCATGTGTCCATGAATGGGGTCCACTAGGGATCAGGCAAAAGTCCATCTAACTTAAAAAAATATTTTGAATTTTTTCAATCACTAAGAGAATTTTCATTCCATGAAAGGTGCAGAATATGATTTTGGCTTGAAAACTTTGAAGGTTTATGTTTATAATGTGTTACCTTGGCCAAAAAAAATAACCTCTTTATTGTCTCTATAGAGAACATCTTGGTGAGTCTACAAGGTCCAAATGAAATCTCAATAATTAATAATAATAGTTATCCTTCATTACTGCTTTCACTGAGCACCTTCAAATATTATCTCTTTTAAAATCCTTCTGGATAAGGTCATTTAGTGTTGCCTACTTAAATATAGGGTATGCCAGTCAATGCAAATGTTTTCACTGTTAGATTATGCTAATGCTACTGAAAATAATCTGCCAATGTGCTTCCTGCTTTTCCTAATACCCTGATATGGAACAGGCTGGTTCTTACAAACTCTTCCAAAATAAATTCCATAGAGACAAAGCCTGCCCCAAAAGATCTGGTCAGAATGCTAGGAGCACTTTAGACTTTAGAAGAAGATACCCCATTCCAATTATTGTATGTCAAATGTCAGAGTTTAGGGCAGAAATATAGAAGGTCAATATGTTTAAATGTTCACCTCTAGGAATTGTGACGTATTCAATAAATCATGGGCTTTTCTTAGTGAAAAAGACTATCATTTACAATAATAAATGAGTTTGATAAGGTATTTTCTGTTTTGATACAGGAGGCTGTCTATGAAGAAATGGCTTAGAAAGAAACAATTTTTCCAATGCAGGTTTCCTGTGAGTGATGTTTCATAGTAGAACCAAAGCAGAACCACTGCGAATCATGGTATTCAAATCTTATCTGAGATTGCCCGTACATGGATCCTAGCAATGTTCAGAAAGCTGTCAGTTGAAGAATAGCATCTTGCAGGCTTCCTATACTTGTATTAATAGGACCCTTCCAGGTGGGTCTCAACCCCAAACTGGGCCATGCTTCTAAGAAACACGTTCTTAAATATACCATATCAGCTTAAAAATTGAATGTCAGTATGAAATTGTTCTGGCTGATCCACTTATACATGTTTATCAAGATTTTTTTTTTTACTGGAAAAATTAGCTAAGAAAGAATTCCATAACATCTAACATGGAGAAATTGACTTTCTAAAAGCAGGTCCATTCTTTCTCTTCCATCATCTCTGTTCCCTCTACTAGATGCTTCTATTCATGTCCTAGTCTTTGAAATCAATTGATGCAAACTGCTAAGACCTTAGCAAGGTTGTATTGTGTATGGGGTCACCAAGCTCATAACCACTTCTTAAAGTCTTGGATAATGAAGGCCCTTGAGAATAGTGACTTAAAATCGAAGCATTACAGGTAGCTGGAGAAGAGAGTACCCCAGATAAGGCAGATATGTCAGACCTGACCCTCTGTTCTCAGGACTGGCTAAGCTCTGATCTCCAGTTCAAACTTGAAGCTGAGGGTCAAGGACGATATTAGTGTAGGAACAGCAAATGTGCCCTATACAATCTTCACCTCTTACACCTAATTCCAACCACAGGCAAATCCAGTACCAGAGGCTGTGTAGGTTGAGGCTGTGTACCTGAAATTGATAACCACATTGACTTGATATGATGAAAACTCAAGAGGAAGAGACTGGAGGGCCCAGACACATTGGAGCCCTAAAATGATATAGCAGGGAGATGAATACTTGGATCAACTCAGCTTGATTGAGTTCTTACAGGTTTTCTGCAGCTGAGGGAATGAGTTCATCTCTGGCAAAACTAGGACTAATCTTACTCTTACAGGTGCCTAGGAGAGTAGAGAATGTCTTTAAATGTCAGATACATGCACTTTTAGCAGCCAGTAAATTGGAAGCAGGGATCAAACCAGAGTGAAATGAGCTGAAAGAAGAGGCACAACCCCTCCAGCAGCAGTTCAAGCTCAGATCCTCTGTGTCATTGTCCAGACATGACCTCCCCCATCTTAGCCTAAAGGGCAAGCATAGCATAGGGAAATATTCTGTATCCTTAAAATGGCATCAGCAGGATGAGGCAGCCACAAGACCTTTGTCTTTAACTTCGTCATGCACACAGATAGGGTAAGGATTTTTTTCATCTTAAACTCAAAGCAAACCCTATTTCAGAGCTGGAAAAACTGTGAATGGCACCTAGAAATTCACTTTTTTATTCAACCTCCATTCTCCTGCTCCTCAGGCATAACCAGAATTTTATTCTCTCCCTTTTATTAACCCTTATCTTCCCTTTATCACTCTAGGAAAGTAATGGTATTTTTTTTAGTCAAGCCAAATATTTGGGAGTTTTATTTGTGTATGTTGTTTTTGTTTTTGTTTTGTTTAGTCTTGATTGTAGAAAATGCCAAGTCTATTGAAATTCCAAAAAACCACTGTGGCTTATGGATGCCATCTGTACTGTTGAATTGGTCTCCTTTCTCCCATTGCTTGCAGTTGGTTTGTCATGTTGTTGTTACCCAGACTTAACCTGCCATTTGGACATCCTCTCTTTTATCTTGGTTGTATTGTGGAGGCAAGAGAGAAATGGGATATCTTATAAAATGCTATCATATTTTCCCCCTGGGAAATGGCAATTTCTGAAGGCTCACTTTTTCTCACACATTCTACCTTCCTAAGGTGACACAAAAAAGAAAAAGGAAAAAGTAGGAAAATTTCATGTCTTACCAATTGTTTTCCCCCAAGTACCTTTTCAATAACTCTTCCACCTTTTTTCCTAAGTACTGCCATGTTAAACTGTGCTCATGGAAGAATATTTAAATAATCAGAAACCTGTAATGTTACTAGATGGAAGAATTATTGTTTAATTCTGAGACTATGCAAATAGTCAGTAGACCTACACCTGCCTGTGTATGTTGATCTGAAGATCATCATAGCTTCAAGGATTCAGATACAGATTTCATTAATTGAAATAAAGATACTGGTCAGAGAATTAGACCTTTTACTAGAGAAGAACCTTGCATACCTGCTTTGAGTGCTAGGTGTTGGTATATATTTGTTTATTTCTCAAAACACCATTAAGGGTAGACATTCTTACCCAAGTTATAAGTGAATACATTCTGGTGACCTTCATGGTCATCCCCAAGTAATCTAAACTTCAAATTCAAATCTCAATAATCTATTGTTTCTTTTATGTTACTTATAAAGTCTCTAAAAGTAGTGAATATTGGAATTTATGTTTTAAAACAGTCTAATACTATGCAAACCATCTTATGCCTAGATTTGTGTTTATTTAGCTAAATTCCAGGGCAGAGTTTTTAGCACTTTAGAAGCACAATTAGCATTTTTCAGAATTTATCTAAAATGCAGCTCTTTGCCTTTAACTTGCTTGGGGTTTGTGTTTATTGTGGCGGACTCATAATACCTACTTTATCTGGGCTGATTTGAGACAAAACATATGGGAGTGTTACGATGGGGAAAAGTTTGTTTCTTAGACTTATCAATGGGAGGCGAGGAAAGGTTTAATTACGATTCAGCCATATAAATGGGATAATTTAATCCCATGAGAAATATGAAATAGGAAATATCTGGAAGACTGTAGTAAGGAAAAATAAAAGAAAACAATTTGGAGGAAATTAATTCTTATGAATTCTTTCATTTGTTCAATAATTTACTGGTTAACTGTAATATTCTAGGAATTTTGCTAGGCAAATAGAATATAAAGGAAAGAAAAACCAAGCCAGAAGCTACCTATCCTCAAGGAATTTTAATCTAGTAGAGGAGACAGGTGTGAATCAAATAATCACATATGAAAATAGTTCAATTGATGATAAATAAAACAAAGGGAAAAGGACAGGGAGAGATGAAACTATAATATGGGGAAGGAAGTGACACTTGGACTGAGACCTGAAGTTTGATGATGGTGGGAAGATAAATGCTGTAGTTCAGGTCATTGAAAGTGTCACCAAGGTAGGTTCTACCCACATGGTTGAATTGAAAAATTTCTAAATACTCATGAGTGAGTCTGAAAGGAGGAACAGATTAAGAAATTAGAGAAAATGTGGAGCCTACAATAAGCCCTGACCTTGTGCATTATATACTAAGTTTGCTTTGAAGGGTTTTTAGGCTGTTCACAAGAATCAGCTGTTTGTCCTTAGGAAAATGTATAAAATAATGCCGGATATTTTCCTTCATGTTGGAGGTAATCCAGCATCATGGAGGTTGAGACCCATCATGTCAGGGTGTATTATGTACTTTTATTCTTTGAATCTCTGAAATTTTAGTCAGGTGTGCTTGGAGAGATGATGGAGATTATTGTCTATGCCAGGTTTATCTGTGTGCAAAGAGGCTTACTTTCACGAAGCACAGCTAGTTCCTTCCTCAAACCCTGTTTAAATGATGCCCGTTCTATCAACTTTCATCTTTGGTGTTAATAGCAAAAAGAATGAAACACTGCCGAATCATTTTCAAACATTACTGCATTGAATTGTAGTTAGTTAAGAAGTGGAGGAGGGATTACATTAGGTCAAGAAGGATTCGTTGTTGGCCTTTCTTCCCAAAAGCTGTACAGAAAGGCACCAAGCCCTTTGGCTAGGTCTGTTTTGTGTTGTGATTTGATGGAAATCAAATCAGCAGTGGTCCAGGAGAAAGAGCAAGTAGGTGGGTCATTTATCTGCAGAGTTGGGAACTGCGATTATGCATTCTTGGCTCTGGCTCGGGAGCTGAGTCCCCACAGAAGCACTGGCATAAGCACCTGGGACAAGAAAATGAAAATGCTCGTAGATAGAACCTGGGCCAGAAAGGGAATTTCTTAGATTCCAGCTCTAAAGGGACTGGGGAGACAGATTATAGAGGGCAGAGCTGGTGGGTCAGGATCCCACCTCTGGCTTTTGCCATTTCTGGCCTGGACCTTTCAAGAACTGAGTGTAGACACGGCCTTTTTCCATGGTGATACCTAAAACCAAACCGATTTGAAAAACTGTTAGGATGAATTCATTAGTTTGTTTATTGCAATATTAGAGGCTTTTGAGGGTATAAAATCATTTAAAATCTATATTTTAAATAGCACATTAAAAAATATTGAAATACAACAATGATGATACATTAAAAAAAAAAGGCTGACTAGGCTAATTTTTTTGGAAGTGAGAGTTCTTTGTATATTTTTTTTAGAATGAGCCCTTGAAATAAATATATTTCATAAAGGAATTGCCTAACCTTTGGAAAGTTTGGTTGATGTTATGAATATCCTCATGTAAGGACTAAATAGGAAAAAAAGAACTCAATTACTCCACCAGGAAGAGCGTTAGGACTGCATATAATTTGGATAGATAGGGAAATAGGAAGAGGGTAACATTTCTTTTGCCTGTGGCTTCTGGGAACAAAGGCTTCTATTGGATGTGAGACTATCAGTTTCCAGGTCAAGGTGATTTTCCTGGAGAAGAATAAGAGGGTCAGTTTAGATGCTGTTAAAATATCTTACAATAATATGGAAAAGGCATCTTTGCTTCGGGCATGGCCTAGCTGTAGAACTATTCCTGTGGCTCTCATTTAAAAGGATAAGGGATAAAATAAATAATTTTCATTAAGTCATTATTAATAAGAGTTCACATTTATTTAATCCAGCTTCTGTGCAGATCTCTTTATATTGATTATCTCTGTTAATCCTTACAACTCTTTGAGGTAGGTTCTATTTAGATGATGAAAAAAAATAAGGAGTAGTGAGATTAGAAAACCCAAAGTAATATCTAGTAAGTATATGATCCTGGACTGGAGCCCAGGGTTCTGACTCCAGAAACCATGTTCTTAACTGCTATAGCATACAGAACCTAATATTGTATAAGCTATACTGAAGATGTTTATTGGATTAAAGGAGGAATGGGTTCATGAATGAATAGAAATAAAAATAAGGTAAATAAAGGCAATGAGGTTCTCTTGCAAAGGAAAAAATTTAATAAAGATTTTGGCTGTCGTGAAATTTTAAACACACACACAGAGCAAAACGACTCACAAAGGACCCTATACAAGTAAAGAGTTGCTAAAAACCTTCTAGGCAAGGTGCTAGGTAGGTGGATTTCTTCTCAAAGAAGGGTCTCATAGTATTCAGAGGGAGGGAGAGAGAGAAAAACAGTCAGAAAGGTAGAGAGACAGAGAGAGAAAGACAGAGAGAGAAACAGAGAGACAGAGTGAGACAGAGCCCTAGTGTTTCATTTTAATTTAGGAATTCAGGAGCTGGTGTATCGGAGCTGCAATAAGAGGAGAATTCTTTAGTTGACATAGTCCAGCCAGCTCTGAGCCAATCCCTGAGCAAACAAATCACCTCCTTTCCCTTCTGCACTGCAGTTTGGCTTGAGTGTTGAACCAGTAAAAGCTTTGGGGGTTGTAGCACTTACAGGATAGTCCACTGTAGATTATCATATAGAGTTACATCACTGTGCCCTCTCCAGTTAATGACATCCTTGGCTAGGGCTCATATCAGACACCAGCCATCAGGTATGACATTGCTGCAGCCCAACTGCAAAGTGACATAGAGAGAATTTTGAAAAAGGGCAAGGGGATAATTGCATCTCTTCTAAGGAGAGCTTCGGGCACTCAGCCAAGTAAAGGTTAAGACAAGTTAATGTTGCAGTCAGAGCAGAAACAAGCCACAAGCATTTGCTGCCTCTCACACTCCTGCCAACGGATGCATTCTGTCAAAACTGCACTCAGAGTGGGCTTGCTACTAATCATCTAGCTCTGCTACTGGCAACTCATCTCCTAAGATAGGATCTGTGACCGACAAGGCCCGTGAGAGCCAGCGTTGCTTCCCTGGTGCACTTGGCTTTTCAACCCAGATTGCCAATCCCAAGATGCTAGCTTGACCCTTGTTCTGCTTTCTCTAAGCTTCTTGGGGGTATCACTTGGAATCATCAGATCCATTATGGGGTCTGTATGTCAATGTGCTCTGAAAACTTTCTAAGCAGTACTTTGCATCAGGTATATTAGATGATCAAGCCATATCAAATCATTCTTGTTACAGGCCAAAATATATAATGGTTTGACTTAACATATTTATCATACCCCAGTTTTTGACTGTACAAATATATGTATATATTTGGAATAGTATCAGTGACTTTGTTCACAATTCCACCTGCTAAGTGCGTAGCTCAAAGTAAGTGTAAGATGGGGAAAGGGTATTTGTGTTTCCTATTGTCTTAATTTCATTTTCCTCCATCACTAAGCTGATTACACATCTTTTCATAAGCTTATTGGCCATTTGCATTTCCTGCTTTGTGAATTGTCTTTTCACGTGTCAGTCCTTCCCCTGACTCAGGTCAAGAGAGTTAAGCCTGGGTGGAGTTTTTCTAATACCTCCCTTCATGTAGGATGTAAACCTTATGGATCCTGCATGCATGTAGAGAGCTCAGTTTGCATGCTCACTTACTGGTTTTCAACACCCCCTTTGTTTCTGCTACACATTTAAAAGTATACTTGTTCTGTTTTTACTTTGTGATGTTTTTTCTTTTAATAAAGGGATTATTATGGTAATTTGTCCAAACTATTCCTGGAACTGGAAATTTTCTGTTAAATTTACTTTTGGGTTATTATAAAATTCTTATAGAATTCATCAAATGATATATCCTAGCTACATCATCAAAGATGTTCTGCTTTTAAAAATGTCATTTTTAAATGCTCAGAGAGAGAAAAAAAGTTTAACTTCTCTCTTGATAGCACAAGAAGAAAAGCACAATTCAACAGGAAAGTGAAAGATGCAGAGTTCAGTACATAAATGATTCAGTGCCAAACAAGTAATGGTATAGACTCCAGAGTAAACTGCAAAGTATTTACTAAGGGGAAATTGCTCCTGATTTGATGAGGGAAAAATAAAAGACCTGACCAAGGAAGTCATAGGGAAATTGAGCACATAAATGTACTGTTAATTCTGGCACCATTAGGCTCATTTTCTCTGTAACAACTACATAAAATTTAAAAGTACATACATAGGGGCTTCTTGAAGGCATTAAAAGCGATTTATTGGTTTAAAAAATAGAAGAGAAGCAATTTATAGCAGCAAGCACTTAAATCAACTTGGTTAAGGTCCTTTCTCTGATAAAAGTAATTAATTAATTCACCCTATATGTAAGCTTAAGAATACCCTTAAGAGGACAGCAAAAGAAAAAGTCTTCAGAATATTATAATATTTGAAAACCAATCACCATTTTATTTTTCTTATTATGAATAGTCTGTGCTGAGGTAAATATTGATGTATCCAATCTAGTGGAACATAGTAATACAAAAAGAATGTTATATACTTCTTTCAAAGGAATTACACTAAATTAAGGCTACATATTTGTTATCTTTAAATTATCCACATCAAGGATGATCCTAACCATTTAGTTTGCATAATCCTAATCAGGCATCACTGTCTCCTACTTTCAGCAGTAAGAAATACCTGGCTTCTTAAATGCTAAATCTGTAGACCCCAAATTAGGAAATGAATGAACAGTCTATAATCTTATCCTTTTCTAGTATTGCTCATTTGGGTATAGTCTCCTAGCTCTTAAGGGAACAAAAATGATTAATGGAATTTCTGAGGTCTGTGATCAAAGCAGAGGTCTTCTGGGAAGACCTCTTGGCGCCATAAGCTTGAAACTTATGCTATTACCAGGTAAAGAATCCTTTCCCCAATTTAGCATCATTCTTGGAGTTCCTACAACAGGTACTGACCCAGTCATTTTGAACATAGCTACAAGGAGATGTTAGATGTATCCTTATGAAGAAAAACTGATTTTATTTCATGCAGTGATCTCACTCTGTTCCTCTAAATTTGCAGATATGTATCTTAGGTTGTAAGAAATGAATATGTGGATTTGATAAGGTTCAGGAGCAAAGACACTGAAGTTAAATATCTCAAGAATATACTGTAACAGGTTCAGAATTTTAGTCCCTTTCATCTATTTTTAAGTCAGGAAGGGAAACAAAGAGATGAAGTGATTTCCCATGTGCTATTTACTGAAACAGTCAGGTGAGGGGGACCCAAGAATTCTGTAAACGTAAACACTTTATATCATATGCTAAAAGAGTTCCCCGATTTCTGAACATAGTCAAATTTAATTTCTGTATCATCAGGTAGATTTATGATCCCAAATTCTGGAATGTTGCCTTCCATTTAGTTGGAGGTGGATAAAACCCAAAATTGAAAATTTAATAATATAATAAAATAACTTTAAAGCTCAGAAACAAATTCAAACTCTTTATTTTTCAGTTATACCTTACTTTCTTATTACAAAGTATTTTATTGTTGCTTTCAAGTGATTAGAATATAATCTAGGATCCCTTTTAAGCACTAATTGAATGACACACACCAAAAAAGAAAAAAAAATATTTTTATTCCCTCTCATTCCTATATTCCCCAATTCCTGATAATATACTTTTTCCTGTTCTTTTTCCTCTTTTTGTCTGTTCATATTCTCATCTAAACCTTAAGTTCACTTTAATTTGTTAATAAATTTATGTTGCTATTAATATTCAACTTCCACTCTGACCTTAGTTCTAATATGAGTTTTAGAAAATATAGTACTTACTTTTCTTGTTGCGTCTCCTATCTTAAATATATTTATTTATTTGTCATTTATTTGCTAATTAAGCAAATCATTAGCAGAATTCAAAATGATTTCTTAAACTTCTGTTAAAAAGCAAACCATGAGGGTATAGAATGCAAAAGTGAGATTGTTTTTTTATTAGCTTAAAACAGAAATCTTAGTTAGGCTTGGACACTTGAGAAATAAAATCAATGATGCCAATTTACTATTTTATTGTAGTGTAAAATGTCCTCTTCAGAATTAATTTTGAAAGACATATTTTTAAGTGGGACTTCCAACCTTATTTTCTTGCACTATATTTAAAACATTATTTTATAGTAATGCCTACTCTTTGATTGATATTTGATTTCTCATTCAAAACAGTGGCTGCCAAAAGACAATGACTATCTTTAAAATGCTGAAGGAAAAAAATATTGTTAACCTATAAGTCTATAACCAATGAAAATATCCTCCAAAAATAAAAGCTCAATAAAAACATTTTCAAATGGACACAAATAGAGGTTTTTATCACCAACCATCCTGCACTATAAGAAATGTTAAAGGAAGTTCTGGCAGAAGGAAAATGGTATCAGAGGGAAGCCTGGATCAGTAGAAAGGAAAGAAAAGCATCATAAAGGGTAAGTATGGAGGTTGTATTAGTTTTCTGTTCTATGTAACATATTATCACAAATTTTGCAGCTCAGAACAATGCACATTTATTATTTCACAGTTTCTGTGAGTTAGGCATCCAGGTACAATTTAACTGCATTGTCTGCTCAGGCTCTCATAAGGCTGCAACCAAGGTGTCAGCCAGTCTGCTTTCTCATTTGGTAATGACTGAGGAGGAATATGGTTCCAGAATCACTTAGGTTGCTAGCAGAATTCATTTCTTTGAGGTTACAAGACTGAGGGCCCTGGTTTCCTGCTGGTTATTGGTCACAGTTCTGAGAGGCTACCAGTAGTTTTTAGAGGCAGCTTCCAGTTCCTTGCTACATGTCCACTAACTTCATACCAGCAAGGTGAGTCTGCTAACAAGACAGAGTCTTATATAATGGAACATAATCACAGGTGTGACATCCTATCATATTTGCCATATTCTATTGGTTAGAAGCAGGTCAGAGTTTCTGCCTACTCTAAAGTGGAGGAGATTATACAAAGGCATGAAGACCAGGAGGCAGGGATCATGGTAGGGGGCGCCCTTGGGCCTGTCTACCACACAGGTAAATATAAAAGATGTTTTTATTACCTGTAATATATTATAAAATTAATTTTAAAACCTGTTATCAGTTTAAAACAAAAATAATAACTATATTGTGGAATTTTAAAATATGTAGAAGTAAAATGCATCTCAACAAGAGCACAAGGGGAATTAAGGATAAAATGAATTTTTCTGTTTTCAGTTTTTTTACAGCACTCATGAGGTGGATCATTTGATAGTAGACTGTGGTAAGTTAAAGATGCATAATATATTCTCTAGAAAACTGGTTCTTGAAGTGTTGTCCTGGAACTTAGAAATATAAATTCTCAGGTCTTTCCTCCTACTTTTTGAATCTAAATCCCTGAGATTGGTACTAGCAATATGTATTTTAATCAGCTCTCCATTCAATTTTCACCATTCTAAAGTCTGAGAACACTAAAAAAAAAATAACACAATGAGGTATAGCTACAAACATAGCTCAGTAGAAGAGATCAGATAGTATACCAAAATATACTTGATTCACACAAATGAGTGCTGTAAAGAGAAATGGAGGAACATAGAGCAGATGGAACACATTCCATGATGAAAAACTCATACATAAATTAAAAACAGTATAAAACAGAGTAGACATTTCTGAAAATTGAAGTGCTAATATAAATAAAGATTTGGAGTAACCTCACTTCCAAAAATGCAGATGAAAAGGACAAAGAGATTAAAGCAGTCAGAATGAAGCTGATAGCTGTAATAGGCAAAGTCTTCCCAGTAAGCATAACTGGTGCCCCTGAAGTGTGGAACTCAACAAATGAAAGAAAAAATATAAGAAAATTCCCCCAAATGAAGCAACACCTGAAATTGCCATTCAAAGGGCACATAGGTTCCAGAAAAATTTGATTCCAAACATTCAATGCTAAGGATAGCATGAAAATTTGAAGGCAAATGTTCAACACCAAGGCATATCATGAAGTTATTTAATTTCAGGCATCCACACACAAAAACAAAAATATCTACAAGGGAGAAAAATTAGGCTGGCATCAATTTCTGTACACAAACATTCAGTGCCAGAAAACAATGAAGCTATATTCATTAAGTTCTGAAGGTAAGAACCTAAGAATATTATATCCAGCCAAGATAGTTTTCAAATAGAAGTAGACATTTTCAAACATGAAAGAATTCAGAAAATATAATGCCTATAAGTCCTTCTTGAAACAAATACTTGACCACAAACTCCAGCAAATTAAGAAATGGATCAAAATGTTTAAGAAAATTTGAGAAATGGAGAAGCTTAGAATAATTAACACAACATGAAACATGTGGGGGATTGGAAAAGGATGTGTTAAAGGTGTGACTGTGTGCTACCAAAAGGCAAACTGAGGCTGGAAACCCAATGAATCTATGGTGACACTAAGATTTCCACCCTTCAGCTGCCCAGTTATAGGATTTTCATGACAAGTGCCAAGAGAAATAGAGAGGAAAATAAACTGGTTGTACTGACAAGAAAGACATTATGTCTTATGCCAGATAAGGAAGAAGCTAATTCATGAGGTGGTAAGGGACGGAGAGAAAGGAAGAGATTTAAGGTGCTTGGAAAAGTGCAAGAACAGTTGGAGTGGGGATAAAAGAGTGAACATTGTGAAAGACTATAAGGTTACGGACAGGAATTAATACATCTGAGTGGACGGAAATAGTTATATAAGGTTCCGGAGAGAACTATTTTGAAGTGACAATAAGGTTTTGGTTGAGACCATGCAAGTAGGTTGGTAAAGTGGCTTATGGGTGCATAGTTGGAATGAAAGACAGTTAAAGAACTTTGAGTCTGGTTTGTTAGGTAGGTCATTCACATGAAAGCAGATGTTTAGATTTACGATGCCATATCATTGACCTTTGAGAAAGGCTACATTTATAAATTTCCATCCTTCACTTTTTCATTCAACAAATATTGCCTGAGAGCTATTCTGTGCTAGGCCTCCTTCACAGGCTTTAGTTGGATAACAAATTTACTCTCAACAACTGTATGAGGTAAGTACAGCTGCCATCCCTATTTTAGAGATGAGGAAACTGAGACACCAAGGGGTTAAGGAATTCAACTAAGGCCACTCAGCTGGCAAGTAATGGAGGCAGGATTCAAACCCAGAAAGTTCAGCTTCAGAGTCAGTGCTCCGTATGACTGCTACCTTGTTTCATATTGTCCCATCCTCTGTACCACTTGAAAATGAGGGATTATCAATATTTGCACATAAAGAAGCTTTGTCATTCCTTCAACCATTCATTCAACAAAAGCATTACTTGACTGCCCAGGCACTGTTCTGTGTGTTGGGTGTAGCAGCAAACTTGACAAACAAGAGTCTACAACAGCGGACCTTCTCCTTTCTCTCCTAATAAGTGAAGTTTTCTAATAGCATCTAGAAGAGCAAGATTTCCCTCTTTTCTCTTACTTTTCAAAATTTTCCTGGCTGTTTTCACATGTTTATTCATTCTAACTGATTTTAGAATCATTTTGTATGTTCTCCAGAATCATGTTAAGACTTTGATTGGCAGTATATCATATATAGCCATGAGTTAGGTAAAATAAACATATTTACAGTGTTTGTTTCCTATTTAGAGCAATGTATTTCATTCAATTTAGTTGTTTTTGTTGTTTTAATATACCACATAGAAAGATTTTTTTGTTTTTCATTTTTAAATTTTGGTTCTGAACATTTTGTGTTACATTTATTTTTTTATGTTTTTTGTTGCTGTTATAAAGGAAAACTTTTCTCCCGTTAAATTTTCTGACCAGTTATTGTCAGTATATAGTAAAGCTATTGATTTCTACATATAAATTTTGTAACCAGTGACCATGCTGAATTCTTTCATAGTTTCTAGTAGTTTTTTTTTTTTTTTTTTTTTGCGGTACGCGGGCCTCACACTGCTATGGCCTCTCCCATTGCGGAGCACAGGCTCCGGACGCGCAGGCTCAGCGGCCATGGCTCACGGGCCCAGCCGCTCCGCGGCATGTGGGATCTTCCCGGACCGGGGCACGAACTCACGTCCCCTGCATCGGCAGGCGGACTCTCAACCACTGCGCCACCAGGGAAGCCCTCTAGTAGTTTTGAATGTACTCTCCTGTGTTTTCTAAATATATAATCATGCCATTGTTTTGCTCCAGGACAAAAAGAATGTGTGACAGAACCAGGATTCAAATTTATATCTCCTGATCGCAAGTTCTATGCCATTTCCACAATGCTGCAAATTGTATTTGTAAGTGTATGGAATAGGCTGCATGCTGCATGGTATGGTCCAAGAAACAATGATCCTGGACACCTCCCTAAAAGTACCTTCTCCTCCTTGCTGCTTGTCATGAAGCCCAAAATGTTTCGACCCTAAAGAATCATTCCTTTGGGTCTTGAAAGCGGTTTAATCTCAAAAACAATTTGTTCACATGCTATAAGGAATAATGTTGTAAGGCATCTGTTCTCAAAGTGGGTCATTCCTTGCTAGACTATAAGCTTCAAGAAGGGAAGAATCACTGCTCTCACTTATGAAGACTTCAGTGCACCAAGTATGTTCTCTAAATGTATTTGTTCAATGCAAGTTAATTGAAATATATGGAAAACTAATTCATAAGATGTTAATAGGGATTATCTCAAAAAATCCATAATCAAATACACTTGATCAATGTTAGGTCAAACAACGTTTATACTGGTCTATTTACTGGGGAATTCCCAGAAGGTTTATAAATCTGCAATTATCTATTGCGATTCTCAGAGAAGGAACTAGATTTTCAAAGTTTGCAAACTTATTTTGCCAGGGAGCCTTTTCATTTCCTTCAGAGCATTTTATGATTTTGAAAGTGCTGCTAAAAGTGACGCTGACCTAATGGATATCAATAGTAATTAGCTAACAGAGAGCTAAGATCAAAGTCCTGTGGGGCACGGCATAGAGTAGAAACCTGTGCGGAAGGGTGATGAAAGAAGCAGCAGGGAAACTCAAAAGATAAACTATGCCTACTGTTCAAAATTTTCCCTAATTCTCACTTCTGAACCCATAACATAATCTTTTAAGGGCAGAGAATATAAATATGTAGTCACTAATCCGGCACAATCTCCCAAATGCTGTGACCACTTTCTCCCTTATAATAACATCTGGAGACCAGTCACGGTCCTCCACATCTATCTGCAGATCAGGGCAATCTTCTGCTGCTGGAAATCCCAGGGGCAAGTTAGCTGGCTACACCTAGCAACCGTACAGACCATGTGGATCATACTTCTCTGTGATACTCTTACCTCACGTTTATAAGTTTAACTCCCAAATTTCTCTTTTATCCTGATTTCCCCATCTATTTTATCTGTTTTTTTTTTCTGTAAGTATTTTTGCAAGCTCTTTTGAGTCTTTATTTGCTGGACAGGAATATAAATAAACACGTGAATAATATCGCCAGACAGTTTAGGAGGTACTGGGGCCCAGTCTCTACTTTTACAAAGCTCCTAATCCATCAGGAGACCAACACCTAAACAGACAATTACAACGCAATGTGACAGGGTTCTATATTGGGACATGCACAAGGTGTAAAATAAACAAACATCATCTAGGGAAATCCAGGATGCTTCACTTTGAGACAATTCAGTAGTTCATCTCATTTCAAATGCCAAGTAACTCTACAACCATTTCTCTCTGGATGGGAAATGCATACTAGAACTTTTTCAAGCAAAAGATCCTCCCCTCTTAAATGATTTTCCTCAGGACAACATTGAAATATTGCAGAGACGGCAAACGGGAATCTCACCAAGTTTGGGGTGACAGAGGGAAATCAATCTGGAATTAAAATATATCTCAAATATTCCACAGTGATCTTACACATCTTAGTAACTACTTACATATATGGAAGTTTATTAAGTGCTTTAATAAATACGAAGCTCAGAAAATTACAGCTGTGGACCAAATCTAGCCCAGCACTTGTTTTTGTATGGCCAGAAACTGAAACTGACTTTTACATTTTTAAATGTCTGGAGAGAAAAAAAGCAGAACGGAATATTTTGAAATGTGAAATCTCTACAAAATATAAATTTTAATGTTTATAAATAAAGGTTTTTTTTTTTTTTTTTTTAAACACAGACACGTTCCTTAATGTATTGTCCATGGCTACTTTGCCCTACAACAGTAGAGTTGAGTAGTTGCAGTAGAGACAATAATGACCCACAAAACCTAGAATATTTACCCTCTGGTCCTTTACAAAGAAAATTTACTGACCCCCGAGATACGCCATTGTTCAATCTGCACATGAACTATAAAGAAGTTAGGCAAGTAGTTGCTACAACTGAACAAATGAAGAAAGACGCTAAGGAGTCTAAGATCACATCTCCTGTGAGTACTTATTCTAGGCAATTAAATGCAGATTCCTGACCTCACATGGAATCTCTTTCCATTACAGTAAACATACATTTTGGCCATTTTGTTTCAGTTGTTGTTATTAATATTGTTTGAAATTTTGTCTTGGTTTTGTTTTTTAGACAGGGTAAAATTTCTGGTTCCTTCTGCTGAAGTGGGAAAACTCTCTGGCCTAAAAATACTCAAGAAATCTGAAGTGAGGTCAGGTTGACTCCAAAACCCACACTCAGAATTTGCTGCCCAGAAAGCTCTTGCCTACTGATTCTGTGAGCTCTGGATAGAGAATAGTTAAATAATAACTCACTAAATAAGAGGAAATATTGAATTCCAACTGGGGTTCAGGTGTACTAAGCATTGTTCACCTTCTTGCTTTATTCTTCTGCTAAGAAAATAGGATTGAGTACCTTGGTTGGCATTTTTTAAATCTCTGGATAAAAATGATATAAATAAAAATTTTCCTGTGGGTTGCAGTTCACATCTTCCCCCACATTTTCAAACATTCCTTCTCCCCTTGGAAAGCTGCTCAGCAGAGTGCCACTGCAGAGAGGTAAAAGGCTCCATGGAGGAGAGGGGGGATAGGACATTACTGAAAGAAAAATAAAATTTCTATGCAACAATAAACTGAGCTGTGGGAGCCTACTGGTATTATGAATTTTTAAATCATCAATGAGATAAAGGTCTCTAGAAGATTTTTCTGAATTTCAACTATTATAAGAGCCAAGAAAAACTAAAATAAACCAAACCATAGGCAAGTCTGCCAGGTAACTTTACAAAGCTGTAAAAACAACTAAGCTATATATTTTGCCTTTCCTCTCATTTCTCTAGCAATTCCATTATTATATATGACATTTTGAAAGATTTTTTGATAAACCCTCTAGAACACTGCATATATTTTTACAGATGCTATTTTTAAACAAAATAAAATTCTTTTACTTTTTTTTCTGTTTAATTTCTGGTAAGACATTTTTTGTCATTGTTATTTTGCAGTACTTTACACAGTTGTTTTGTTCCTGAAAAGAAGACTAAGAAGGAGGTGGCGGCGGGGGAGAGAAGGAGGAAGAAAGTCTGCTCCCAAATTATGCAAAAGGAAAGAGAGTAAAGCTAAATAATTACTGTACAATATTTCCAAGGCTTTCTTAAGAGAAAAAGCCACAAATTTAACTTTTCTTATCATTTTATCATCAAATGTCAAATTTATTATGTACAGTAAACGACATGAGGTCATTTGCTTTCTTTTCAACTGAGAAAACCACCTCCTGAATTAATCGAGGCTTAGCTCATAACAATAGACATAGATCATTTAACATTTCCTGCTTAAAGTATGTTCATTATGTACTTGCTGATCTGTTTCAAGGCTGTTGCTATGCATAAAACTATCGACTATATAAGGCAACAAGCAATGAGGAAATGCCATGTGCTGAAAGCGAAAATGGTCTTCAAATTATTTTCAGTTACATCTCTATTGATTTATGGCTTTCTGACAGAAGTGTTACACTAGGTCATTAATAACAATAGTAACTCATATTCCCATGCTGCATTCTGGTTTCCAGCCTACCTCCACTTGAATGCCTTCATTTGATCCTCAGAGTAAGCCTGTAAAATGAGAAGGCACCTTGTTTCCATTCTACAGTGAAAACCCAGGCTCTCTCAGAAAGTGACTCACTGAGGTTAGAATACGTAATAAGTAGTTGGGCAAGAAAAAGGGCTCAGGACTTCAAATCCAGAACACCTCCTACTATAGCCACTAACTTAGCAAACATTTAACATATGTGGTATCACGGAATGAGCAGGAATAAGAACAATATAAGTAGGATAGAATAAGAGTAGTTTTACAGAAGAAATCAGGCAACTTTTCTGAATCACACAGCTAATAGCAGTGCTACTCACCTCTTAGGTCTGATGTGAGAATTAATGAATCTAATGTATGGACAGTGGTTAGAACTGTGCCTTGCAGAATAAGAGCCCAATAAATGGAAGCTAGTATGGCGATAGCTATCATGGCATGACTCACATTACATTGAAAATAAATTTTGTTGTTTTAAATTGGTCTTTCAAATAGGTAATACGTGGATAAGGCACAAAAATCTAACAGGGCAAATGGGTTTATAGAGAAAAGTAAGTCTCCCACCTCTGTCTTCCAACCATCTGATTCTGCTCCACTGTTATCCATTTGTAGAGTATCCTATTTCCCAAGTATTTTGTTTCCACAAGTTCTCCCTTTCCCCAAAATGTTGGCCATAACTTTTATTTTTCTCTAAATTTAAATTTATGTGTTTTTGAATAGGTCATATTATACAAACTGAAGGATGATTAAACACTATTCTGCATCTTGTGTTTTGTTACTTAACAATTGGATAAACATATAATTTATCATTTCAATCAGCCAATTTAAGGATGAAAATGACATAATTAGTAATTATACTAGGACCACAGGTATAAACCATGACTGTCCCATGCAAAGCAGGGCATAGCTACCCTACTAGAGGGTCTATGTTAGACATCATTTAATACCAGTACATAAAGTGAGTCTTCATTATTAAGTAATTTAAATTTAAAACAGCCTCTGTTTGGATGGCAGCAGTATTAATCCCATCTTTTCCTTAAAATTCAAAACCTTTGTTTGATAGAGGACTCTTAAGAAAAGTTGCTTGGGTCAGTCTTTGCTTTTGCTAAGGCGGCCACATGGAATCTGTTTAGAATGTAAAAACATTTTTTTTTAACAGTCTTTCAGTATCTAAATTCAGCATGCAATTTAGATTTCAGGACACAGGCCTAAAGCAACTCTCTCAGCAGATTTGTATTCTGTTTCCAAAGAAAGCACCCCAACACTTATGAAGCATGCTTCCTGGGATTCCCAAACTTGTGTAGTCGCCACTCTTTGGATCTAGGTCGGCTCTTTAACTCACCTTTGACCATAGAATGTGACAGAAGCTATGCGGCATGCTTTCCAAGGGTAGATTATAAGACGTCTAGGGGCTTCCCTGGTGGCGCAGTGGTTGAGAGTCCGCCTGCCGATGCAGGGGGCACAGGTTCGTGCCCCGGTCCGGGAAGATCCCACATGCCGCGGAGTGGCTGGGCCCGTGAGCCATGGCCGCTGAGCCTGCGCGTCCGGAGCCTGGGCTCTGCAACGGGAGAGGCCACAACAGTGAGAGGCCCGCGTACCACACACACACAAAAAAATAGAAGTCTAGTAGTTTCTAGCTAGGTCTCTCATATACTTATTCTGGGGATAGCCAACAACAATGTCAGAAGCATGACCACCTTGAGATTGTCATGCTGTGAGGAAGTCTAATTTAGCCATGAGAAGAGGCTGCATGGAGAGAGAGAGAGAGAGATACATAGCCTCCGGCTATCCTAGCTAAAGCATCAGACATGTAAGGAAAAAAGCCTTCTTGGATGTCCAGACCAGTCAGCACATCAGATATTTTCAGTCCCATTTACTATCTGACATGAAAATACATGAGAGACCCTACAGGAAAATCACCTAGCTGAGCCTAGTCATCCCATAAGAACCACAGCAATAATAATTGCTGTTTTGAACCATTTAGTGTTGGAGTAGTTTATTACACAGCAACAGATGATTAAAGCAACTCCCATCTTTGTTTGTAGAATGGTCTGATGATAGTGGCAACAAGTAACCCCTACCCCACAATAGTCTGAATTGCCCTACCATTTTTCCTAACACTGTAGCCTAGGGATTCATACGGTCTACCTCCTAAAATGCAACCCACACCAGTTTGACCTGATTCCACAGAGTAATCATCACCAGTTTTCTGGCAGTTTCTGCAGTATATGAGTCCTTATTGTCCAGTGCACCATTTTCTTCCCTTGGTCAATTCCATATTTTATATTCTATTACTCTTAGTGGCCTCATTTAGGATCCAGATTCTGAATTAAGGATTGCATTTGGCTTCATATAACTGAATCTTAAGTTTAATCAAATGGGGAATTTTTTTTGACATAATAAGAAGTCACAGATGGGCAACTGGGGAAGAAACACCTAGTTACTGACCCCAATTTCCATCACCTTCTTCTTTTGCCATAGCATTCATGATTTTTAGCCGAACACATGGCTACTTTGCAGTTACTGTATAATTAATTTCTGGCTGTGGGATCTAAATATAAGTGTCCTATGTGACTTCTGAAAAGTATTTTTAACAGGAGACATCATGTCCTTCTTTTGTCCTCTTTCTTGCTCATGAATTAAATGTGGATTTAGTAACTGGGTTATTCGGCCTAGCACCCTTCTTATTCCCAAAGTCATAAGCAACAAAATGCAAGGAGTCTCAGTGTCTAATGATTAATGGATCACTATATCAGCCCCTCTCAATCCCTCGACTTCATTTATACCAAAGAGAAATGAAATTATATCCTGTTATGCCACTGTTATTCTGAGATTTTATTTTGCTCACAACTGAAATTACTCTAATACAGTCAAGGCTGGTGCAGAAGCTGTAAAGTGTCTACAGCGCCCAGGCTGCTTCCATCTTTCTGATCCACCACCCTTTGTGGCTCTCATCCTTAGGCTACCTCATTGCAGCTAAATAGCTCTTCGTCCTTCAGCTTTCAATTACATTCCAGGTAGAAAGAAAAAGAAGGAAGCAGCAAGGTGGGAGAGGTGATTCAAAACTTTCTAGAAGACTTCACTTATGTCACACTGGCCACGTTTTGACATTTAATTTAGTAGCTGGGCACACTGATACCCTAAGTAAAATGCAAGTTCTATTAGTAAGATAGAACAAGAAACGGAGATTAAGGAGACTTACAAGCAGAGTATACCACAATAGTATGTCACAAGTAGTGCTCAGAAAGAATGTTCTGAACTTGGCAGATACGCCAATGAGTGTTTAATATAGGCCCTTAACCTACATCCTAAGTGGAGATGTACAATTAAGACATTTTCAAACATTTATTAAACTTCAGTAGGGAGGTAGGACTGGATACATCAACAGGGTGGTCCCATAGGCCACAGTTCAAACTAGAGTCATCTCAAGAAAGAGCACATACATTTAGAAGAATAGTGGGCTGAAAATGAAACCCCGAGGGAAAATTAATGAAAAGAAGCTGAGTATAGGGGAGAGAGACTTTGAAACACATCAAGAGAGTTAAAGTGATAGTAAAAACCAGAGAGAGAAGTTTATGAAAGTTATGATTGAAGATTTCACATATTACATATAGTTTGAAATGCAGCTGGTGGGTACAATACACTAAGGGCTGAAAAGTGCTCATACTATTTATTAATTTGGAGACTATGTGCTACATTCAAGAATGGTTTCACTAAAATAGAGAGTACCGAAACCAGTTTGCAGGAAATTGAGGACTGAAGGGAGAATAAGAAAGTGGAGGTATAGGGTAGACTACACTACACTAGCCTTCTCTACTCAAGCTTGGCTTCTATATACGTCCATATCTTTTTATAAATAGGAAGAACAAAGGTTTTAAGTACTTGGAGGACAGGAAAGGGTAATGGAAGATAAATGTATTGCTTTGAACAAACTATTCAGAAAGCTCCTCCTTTATTGAATTTGTATTGTTTGTTTTATGCTGGATTGCACTGAAGTTTTATTGATTTGTAGCTACAAAGATCCAAGGATATCCTTAGCCCAGACAGGTGATACCTGCCTCTACTGGTCCAAAAGAGGTGAGTGTCTCTCTGCCAATGCTGGAAGACAGTTTCAACATCAGACTGCCTTTGATATTAAATGGTAAATTTGAATATATTTTAATATTTAGATTACACACATTTGGATTAATCAACAAATTATGCTTGCTTTTTAAATAATGAATGAACCAGATCCAAAGGACAAATGTTCTGAATGATATTGTGTCTGGAGCACATGACAATTCTACCAAGTTGACTTGATATGCAAGTCATTGAGAAATCATGTTAATTCAATCAAGAAGAATCAAGCTAGAGCCAAAGGGAATAAAGGAACAAGAAGGAACTGTATACCAGGCCCTTTATACATATTAGTTCCTCATCAGTACCCTAAGAGGTTTTCATTTTGAGACTGAGGAAAAATAAGGTTTAGAGTGGTCACTAGTTTACTCAGGAGTCCCTATATAGCAAGTAGCAGAGGCAGGATATGAACCCACAGCTTCCTGACGTTCAGATCAGCACGTTTTCTACTCTGCCCTCTGCATTCTAGAGTGAATACTTTAAAGAAACAGAAAGTCAAGGGGGCTTTTAATAAATTACTGATAAAACTGTTCTACTTTTATAAAATTAAGCGTTTGTTTTTAGAGGAAAGCTCTGAAATAATCTGACCAAAGGGCATCTGTAATGAAGTAAAATATTGAATTCTATAAAAAGGAAATTGGCTGATGCTAAATGAAGACATCTACAAATTTATGTAGATAAATTTACTCTATCGAGGTAGAGTTATCATTTCTTCTAGAGAAAGTAATGCAAGGTTCTACTCACGTAGCCCAGTAGAGTGACCTACCTGCATTACAAACTCTATATATGGTAAAGAGAGGCCTGGTGAAAGTTTTGCAAGGCCCAAAATTTCAACGTTATTTAATCTGCCTGAAAAGAGACCTTGCCAGGATTACTGGGAACATTATAGCTATTTCTGTGTTTTTTCTTACCTTGTGCTCTGGCTCTGAATTGAGGAAGAAAATAAGTACTTATGATACACAGTAGTTTGTGTGCAATATATGTTGATGATGTTTTATATAAAGGGGTATCTTTTTCTCTGAAAAAAAAAAAGCCATAATGAAGACATCTGTCCTGCGTAAAGATCTCTTTTGATAGCCACTCAGATTGTTTTGCTCATCAGCTTGATATTTTTCTTAAAGGTTACCTGTGTATGTTTTGCATCCCTCTGGCATTGAAAATTGTAGCTTCTATGATACTAACAGGAAAGAAGAAATGCCATTCTAAGAGTGGCATGCAGACTAATAATATCTAACTATCATTAGAGTTGTCATATCTACAAATTTATGTAGGAGTACCATCAGGGAGAGAACAGGCTATCTATAACGTTAATCCCAAGAATCATTAATTTCCCATTTTGAAAATAATTTACAAACCACGCTTCAAGTAAAGAGAAAAAAGAAGCCAAAAAACCCCTGTATAATTTAAGGTAAGCAAACTGATATAACTAGTAGATCTCAAATACAAAATGGCTCAAACACAATAGATGTTACTTTCTTATGTAACAGTCCACTGGTGGTGCCAGCTTGCTGGTGGAGGGTAGAGTAGGGTGGTGTGGAGTTCTTTCCACGAAGTCTTTTGGAGACCCAGGCTGATGGAAGCACTACTACTCAACTCATAGCTCCAAGGCCCCCCTAGCTGTCAACATCCAGATGGTGAAAAGGAAAAGCTCATGGAGGATCACACATGGTAGACTTGAATTGGCCAGGCATGGGAGTGGCTTACACGGACATGCTGATTCTTTTCAGGGTGCACACTCACTACCACTCATTGTCTCCAGGTCCAACATTGCTCAGTTGGAAAACTTCAAGGCCTGAGGAGTGGCAGATTCATGTAAGCAGAATTATGGAGAGCATGTACAGGACTAGCTTCTAAGTAGTTTAGACCAAGGTGGTCAAGTCACAAGATGACATTAGTTTTATTTATTGACATGGGAGTACATTCAGGATTCAGAATTTAATGTGTTAACTCATGCATGTGTAAATGCCATGTACCTTCTTCAACTAGATTGATTAATTGAAGCCTGGCCTGCAGCAAGTGGTGGGGAAATGCGGGAAGTGCTGGAATTTCCCCAGCACATTTTAGATAAAGGGAGTCTAAAAACATCAGAAGGATGTAAGTTTACCTATTATATGCCAACTGTGTAGCCACCCTTAACCATATCCCCTAGGATATGGGCTCAGAGGATATTTCCCTCATCCACACAATAAGAAATTGTAATACTAGTATCTTTGAAAAACTCTGCATTAATTGTAAGCCAGAGATAGTATCAGGGAATGCCTCAAAGAAATTGGGCTCTTGGATTTTAATAGGAATACTGGGATCCTGAACTGGTAGAGTCAAAGTGGTGATCACTTAATAATCAGATAAAGTGGGTGAAAGTATCACAATAAACCTCAGGGGTAGAGTAGCATCAGAGTGTTTGGAACACAGAGATCTATGACAATGACAGTATTTCTTCATGTGGCAGGAACTACAGTAGACTTCATTATCTTGATCTCAGGGTTATGTCATTATTCCTGCTCTATGTTATATGTCATCCAGATGCCACTTCATCATCTTAGTACCCCCCAGAATATCATTCTGGTCCATTATATAATATGATGCTACTTGGACATGTTGAGCAGAAAATAGTAAGCATCTCTACATGCCTACTAAAACATATGCCCAGCAGAATATGGGAAATAACTGCAAGAGTTCAGGGGCCTGCTCATTAGAAAAATATCTAGGTCTAGTGGTCTGTGGGCACATCCAGATATGTCCTCCAGTGTGAGTGACAAGTTGTAAGTTGCCCTCATATATCTTACCACCAAGAAAAAGGCACATTGCTTGGACTCTTTGGATTTAGGAGGCCACATTTAACATATTTGGGTGTGCTTTTCAAGCCACTTATTAGATGACACATAAGACTGCCACTTTGGGTGAGACTTGGACCAAAAAAAGGCTTTCCAGCAGGTACTAGCCATGTTACAAACTGCCCCTGCCACTTACATCTTATGAGCAGTAGACCCAATGGTATCAGAATTATCTATGGTAGAAGAGACCCTGAATGGAACCTCTAGCAATACCTAGAAGAATAATCACAACACCAACCTCTACAACCTGGGGTTAAGAGCAAACCTGCTTCTAAGCACCATTTTCCATTTGAAAAGTAACCCTAGATTTGCTACTGAGCCCTAGAAGACTGAAAACCTAATAATGGAACACCAAGTGACTATGTGACCCACAATGTTCATCAGAATGTTATCTAATCTGTTGAAGCATAAAGTTGAACACGCTCAGTAGTATGTGGAAGGCACAAGTCAACTTCATGAGTAGATGACTCAGACTCCCATGGTGTCATGGTGTCATGGTATTGTACTGTCATGGGGAGTTCCCTCTAGGCAAAAAACAAAGAAAAAAAATTTGTGGACCTAGTTATGAATGGGTCTGCATGGTGTGCTGACGTCTCTATCTTCCACCTCAGTGCTTACTCAATGGGCCCATGTGCAGAGATGCCATGATGGCAATTGTGGCTCTTCAGAGCTTTAAAAACTTGGGTCTCCCCCAACAAAGGTGAGTGCTGGACCAAACAACAGCAAAGGCTAGTGTTGAGTTCTGCTTGGCCCATTCCCTGAGGTGCCATCCAGGCATCTAGTGCCACATAGATTATTTTGGAGAGCGCTTCTATCATCAGGTGGTGAGCAAGGCAAAGTTATCTGCCCTCTTAGGAATAGGTATGTTTAGATGCAGATTATTCTTTTCTGATTGCAGTTCTTCTGTCAACACCATCACCTGTGGACATGTTGATCTTAATAAAAAGTCTTATTCATCACCACATAATTTAGACTAGGACACCATCTCAGATCAAAGAACTCATTTGCTGGCAAAAGAAATGCTGTAGTCAGCGCACAGCCACAGAATTAACTGGTCTTACAGTCCTTGTAACCTAGAAGTAGCCGACTTGATAGGATAGGTGCAATAGCCTCTGGAAAACTCATATATGGTGATAGCTTGGAGCTAACATTCTGCAAGGCTGAGCTGATGTCCTATAGGATTTGTTATGTGCCAGTGGTCAATATATGGTGCCATCTTACCAAAAGCCAGAATGCAGGGTCCGAGGAAAGAATGCAGGTGGGAGGGGATCATCTCTATAACCTTGAGAACTGGAGTTGGAGATTTTAGTACCTCGTGGAGGAGTGTTTCCACTAAGGAATACAGTCACTATTCCACTAAATTGTAATTTAAGACTGCCACCTGATCATTTTGTGTTTTTCCTACCCTGAACCAACATACAAAGAAGAACATTGATAATTGATCCTTATTATTTGGGAAAACTGGGCCACTGCTACACAGTGAGAGCAAAGAAGACTGGTATCCAGGGATTTACTGGGTTCTTTCTCAGTACTCGCTTGCCCAATAGTACTGGTCAAAGGAAAACTGTACCAATCAATGAGGACTTGAACTCTGGGAAGAAGGATCATCCCAAAGGAAGAAATAAAAACAGCCACGGTGCCAATAGTGAGGGGAACATAGAAAGATTGATGGAGGAAGAAATATATGAATACGTAGTCCTTGTGACTAGTTACAGAAACAGGGACTGTAGGGCTAATTTTATTTTAATTAATTGATTCTCTCCACCCTGTTTACTCTGCTGCTGTTTCATGCTGGTCTCAGCCTATTGATAACCAATATTGTGGCTGGACCTGGACCTGTGGTCTAATTATGACCGCAAGATGCTCTCAGCAATAACCATCAGGAAACTTTGGAAAGAAAAGTTTATTACTCACAGGTCCTGAATAGCACAGAACACACCTAGGACCACACAGTGAGGTCACAGGTAGGGGGAGAGAGAAAGAGAGACAGAGACAGAGACAGTGGAGGAGGTGGGGGAGGAAGGCCCGGGACTCTGCTTTTATTGAGGTCCAGGGTGGGGGCCTCAGGTTTCCAAGGCTCACCCTTTAATGATGTGCTTAAAACACAAGAGCAGTAATTTAAAGCATGGAAAGGGAAAAAGAACAAGCGGCCCAAATGGTCAGTTATCAAAATCAGCCAAGACTTAGAAAACAAAGCCTGGGTGGGGGGAAGGGGAGCTGGCTCTTTACCTAGTCATGTGGCTGGGAATGTGTTTACTCAAGATATTTAAGATAGCCATCTTTGAAGTGGATGCTTCTTTGAAGTGGATGCCTGAGCAGTCAAAGTTTAAGTCAGGTACTTGCATTACAGAAAGAAAAGCCAACTGTCAGGGCTTACACTATAGCTACCTTAAACAAAATACACTGGTGCTAATATTTTAACTTCCAGGTAAGACTGACTGAATTGACACCAATCCAAAATGACATGCTAACTGATAAGAGTTTTTATTCCTCTGTGTGGGAACAAGGTGTTTCATCTTGACAAAGGACAGCAGTGGTTGCTGAAGGAGCAAAGGGATAAACTGAGTATTCACTGCTGGCCCCTCCAATTCTACTCTCCATCCTTCTCAACCTTGGGGGATGACTATATAGGCAACATCAACCAGGCTCCCTTGTCCTCTGGCTTCCAATAGGGTCAGCCAATTAGAGAGTGGGAGAAAGCAGAGGGCAAAGTATTTTATCTTCCTGCTTGACCATGGTTTGTCAGCGGCTGCATTCCTGAAGGACACAGATTCTGCCAGGCAGCCCTCTTTTATGGCTATAACTACCACCTGGTACTGGTAGCCTTTCTTTGATGACCAACTTCCTGCTGTTGCCAATCCCAGAGTGCTTTATCATCCCTTGTAAATTTCCCTTAATCCTACCCAAGCCTTTATAAATACTTTTATTAAAATCCTTTAATTATTCCCTTTTTAGTATGGCGTGTTTCCTATGAGGATCCTGAGAGATACAGTCACACAGAAAGTGAGACTTAAGAATAAGAAGGACAAAAAAGAAGTGTTTTAGGCAGAGAAGACAGCAAATATAAAAGCTGCAGGGAAGAGATAAGTTTGTGTTTTTTGCAATAGAAAGAAGGCTAGTGTGGCTGGACAGAGTGAAGGATGCATTTGGAACTCTGGGAAGCATCAGCATTTAAAGGACAAGTTGAGGAAGGTGAGTCTGTGTTAGAGAACAAGAAAACAAAAAAATCAGAAAGATAGCAGGAAAAAAAAAGTATCACAATAGCAGAGGAAAGTGTGTATCAAGAAAATGGACATGCTCAAAGGGTCAGCTGCCCCAGAAGGGCCCTTAGGATAGGGAAACACACTGTCTATTGACTTTGACATTACGAAGATCATGGTAAATCTTAACATAAAAATAATCTTGGTAGAGTAGGTAGAGAAGAATTCAGGATACTGTAGATTGAGGAATGACATGCAATGAGAATGTAGAAATAATATAAATAGAATTCTTTCTCACGAAGCTTGGCTGAGAATGGAAGTATGCATAGATATAGATATAGCTATATAGAAAAAGTAGCATAACAGGGGAATGTGGGTTCTAGGGATTTTTCTTTGTTTGTTTTTTGATTTTAGGTAGAACAAACTCAAGTGTGTTTATCGGCTCCAGGAAAAGAGGTAGTAAACCTGTCTGCAGAGGAGAGGTTAAGGATATAGGAAAAATAGGGAATAAATTATGAAATTTTCCAGGTTAAAAGGCAAAGATGAGAAAAAGAACAGACAGGATTCTCTTTGAAGGAGTGGGACATTTATTCACTGAGATGGGTAAGAAGAAAGTACAGGTGCATGTGGAAAAGACTGAGTGGATAATGAGAGTAGAGGGAGACAGTAACCTTCTGAGAAAACAAGAAAGTGGCATAAATATTACACTCATTTATTCCACAAAATTTATTGAGTCCTTCTTATATCCAAGTTTTTCTCAGTACTAAAATACATGAGTGACCATAAGCAGACGAATGCCTTGATCTCATGGAATTTACATCCTAGCAGGGGAAGGCAGACAATAAACAGATAAATAAATAATAAGCCAAGTGAAGATGAGCGCTAAAAAGAAAAATAAAGCAGGGTAATAGAACAGAGAGTAATGACAAGAAGGTTGTTGGAAGACGGTTCAGTTAGGTTAGAAAAACAGGCCTCTCTCACGAGGTGACATTTGAGAAGACAACTGAATGAAGTTAGGGAATAAGAATACAAATAACAAGTAGAGGTTCCCGGTCATAAGGAACACCAAGAACAAAGGTCCTGAAGTGGGAATGTTTTTGAGTGTTTAGACACAAGGAGGGAGCTGATATGGAACAGAGTAAGTGTGGGGAGAGGGTAAGAAAATGAATCAAAGAGGTTGGAGGGGTGAGCAGGGGTTGATAATATAGGCTTTTGAGAAAAGATGACAAAGTTTGAAATACTGTTATGGGAAATGAAATAACAAGTTTATCTAGGACAAATGAAAACATTGACAAATAGCACCAAAAGCCCAGCTGAGGTTAGAGACAAGGAATTTTTAGTGATGCCAAACTAGGATGTTTTTTAAGAGCAGAAAATGCTTGGATTAACCCCAAATTAGGTCTTTATATTGTGCAATAACAGAAAGAAAAGAAGGCAAAAGATTGGAGAATTGTGTCAAGTGAGTAATTCAAGTGATAGGCCATTGGGTACGTAGGCAAGAGTATAAAGTTAGAAGGAATCACATAGTTTGTGGGAAAATGAAATTGGATTTGTATACAGTTGTAAAGTAGGTGTGTAGAGTAGAGAAAAATGAGAACCTGATTTGTGGTCAGAGTGAGATATTGAATATTAATATGTATGCAAGATATAAAGATATCACATGACCCAGCAATTGTACTCCTAGATACCCAAGAGAAATGAAAACATGTCCATACAGAAATTTGTGCATGAATGTTTATAGCAGCACTATTCATAATAGCCAAAAGGTGGAAACAACTCAAATGTCCATCAGTGGATGAATGTATAAAGAAAATGTGGTGTATCTATACAATAGAATATCATTTGGACATAAAAAGTAATGAAGTACTGACACATGCTACAACATGTATGAGCCTTGAAAACATTATGCTAAAAGAAAGAAGCCAGTCACAAAAGACCATATACTATGTGATTCCATTCATAGCAAAGTCCAGAATAAGTAAATCTATAGACACAAAAAGTAGATCAGTGGTTTTTCAGGGCTTCAGGGTTGAGGAATGGGGTATAGAAGGATGATAGCTAAAGGATATGGGATTGCTTCTTAAAGTGACAAAAATTATCTAAAATTGACTATGGTAATTGTTGCACATACCTGTGAATATACCAAAAGTGAACTGTACACCTTAAATAGGTAAATTTTATGGCATGTGAATTATATCACAATAAAGCTGTTGATAAAATGAAGTAGGCAATGGACGAGTCCATCCTGAAGACATGGATATGAGCTGCTAAAGTGGGATGGAAATGAAGGTCAAGGAACTAAAAAACTAAGATATTGAATGAGATATCTTGACCTAGGATCATGATGGGATTAGAAGTAGAGCAACATACTGAGTCTGATGCCAGAGTCCTTAGTGAATGTAGGGGAGTCAGTCACTAGGATATTAGCAGATGTCAGTGATAAGCAGAAAAGGTGGTGGTTAACTATATGTCATTGAACTACAAGTAGGTGCTGTTTGTTGTATGTATCTTTGTTAAAAATTTCTTTTAAGGCAAATGGTTTGGATAGATCAATGCCTATCAGAATGCCTAGTACCCTACACATGCCTGAGGGTGTGATAGTAAACAGCCTCTGCTTGGGAAAGCTGCAAGGTCTCAAATGGCCCCTGTGTCAAGGATGCAAGGATAAACCTAGGGCATTTTTTGAAAAATTCAGTCTTTTTCAGGAGGATTTTTTCTTTTCTTTCCTCAATTTTTATCCTATTCTTTCTTTTTTGAACCAAAATAAAAGTATCAAAATCTATAAAGAATTGAGCACAGAGGAAAATAACAGAAAGATGAGATAAAGTGGGAGAAGGAGAAGAGGACTCTGAACTGAATAGAGGTGATAATAGAGAAGACAAATAATTGAAGTAACTTGTGTTTTGAATGGCACCAAATGAGGACATGAATGAGATGAAGGAAAAGGTTCACTGGTTTTGAAATAGCTTGAAGTTCTGGAATGAACAGACTAGATGATGCTTGATGTCTGTGGAATGGCTAAGCTACAGCTACATTTCAGCAACTGGCCTGTACCTGGACTTCTGGTTAGGGAACAAAATGTGCCACACACTGGGCCATTTACTGGGATATGAACATAAATAAAACAGTCCTGTACTTAAAGAATTCCTTCGTTATTACAACAAAATAAATGTGGAATATTTATATCCTGTATTAAGGTAACAAGCAGTGATGGACAAAATCTGGAAGGTATTTTCAAAAAAATTTTAAGTATTATTTTATATTCAATGAAATGCACAGATCTTAAGTGGATAGGCTGTTCAGTTTGACAAATGAGTACACTAATGTAACCCACATCCTTATCATCAAAATATTCCCATCACCTCAGAAAATTCCCTCCCACCTCTTTCCAGTAACTCCTCTTTATTTTTCCCCAGAAGCAGTCACTCATCTGATTTCTATTATCATAGATTATTTTTGCTTATTCTAAACTTCTTATAAATGGAATTATAAATTATATGCTACTTTGTTTTTGGCTTCTTTTACTCAACGTTTTTGAGATTTATCCATGTTGTTATGTGTATCAGTAGTTCACTTCTTTTTATTGTTGTTCCACTGTATAAATATACCATACATTATTTAACCATTGTTCTCCTGTTGATGGACACCTGGGTTTTCTTCCAGTTTGGGGCTACTACAAATAAAATAGTTCTAAATATTCTAGAACAAGGCTTTTGTGGATAGATGTTTCTAGCTCTCTTAGATAAATACCTAGTGTGTAACTGCTGAGTCATGGGATGTACATATGTATGTTTAACTTTTTTTTTTTTTGCTGTACGCGGGCCTCTCACCATTGTGGCCTCTCCCGTTGCGGAGCACAGGCTCCAGACGCGCAGGCTCAGCGGCCATGGCTCACGGGCCTAGCCGCTCCGCGGCATGTGGGATCTTCCCGGACCGGGGCACGAACCCGTATCCCCTGCATTGGCAGGCGGACTCTCAACCACTGAGCCACCAGGGAAGCCCTGCATGTTTAACTTTTGAAGGAACTGCCAAACTATTTTCCAAAGTGGTTGTACCATTTTATATCTTTACAGCTATGTATGAGATTTCCAGATGCTCTACATCCTCTAAAGCATTTAGTATTTTCAATCTTTTATCGATTTGTTTTAATTTGCATTTCCTTGAGAATCAGTGATGTTGAACACTTTCTAATGTACTTGTTAGTAATTTATATGTCGTTTTTGTGAAGTGTTTCCTTAAATATTTTGTCCATTTTGTATACAATTATATGATATTATTATTGAGCTGTAGGAATTCTCTGCATATTCTATATATAAGTCCTTTGTCAAATGTATTTTGACATTTGTATTATGAATACAATAATTTGTATTATGAATATTTTCTCCCAGCCTGTTGTTTATCTATTTGTTTTCTTAACAGTGTCTTTTGATGAAAAGAAGTTTTTGATTATAATGAAGTCTAATTTATGGTTTCATTGTCTTAAGAAATCTTAGCCTACTCCAAGTTCATGAAAATATTCTCCTGTGTATTGTTCTAGAAGCATTATATTTAATTTCAGCTGTTATTTATAGGTCTATGATCCATTTCAAATAATTTCTGAGTGTGGAGTGAGGTAGAAGTTGAAGTGTTTTGTTTTATTTGAATACCCAGTTTTTCTAGCACCATTTGTGAAAAGATTTTCCCCTTCTCAGTGAATCCCTTTGATGCCTTTGTTGAAAATTACTTAATCATCATAGATGCATATGTAAGTCTATTTTGAGATTCTGTATTTTAATCTATTTATGTATTATTATTTTAATATATTTGTCTACTATCTTTACTACTGAAGCTTTGTAACACATCTTGAAGTCAGGTATTGCTAACTTTGTTAAAAGACTTTTGTTTTTGTTTTTTTTTTGCTATTCTAGGTCCTTTGCATTTCCAAATATACTTTAAAATCATTTTGTCTATATTCTTTAAAAACCCACAGGGAATTTAGACAATTTGTGATTACACTGAACACACACACACACACACATACATACATACATACAAAATTGGGGGAAGATTGGACATCTTAACAGTAGTGCCTTCCAATCAATAAATATAGTAGTTCCTTCTATTTACTTAGATCTTTTAACATTTCTCTCAGCACTCTTCTGTAGTTTTCAGTGAAGCAATTTTGTGCACCTTTTTAAAAATTAATTCCTTAGTATTTTATGGTTTCAACACAATTATACACGGTATTTAAAATTTTTTAATTTCCAATTTTTCATTGTCTAAGACATTTGAGAGGAAGAATTGGGTTTTACAACTGCTGTGTAGAACTGATAGAGTTGGGAATGGGAAGCAACTGGGAAGAGAGGATCAAATACTGAGTCCAAGCATGTACGTACTGGGGATCAGAAAAAAATGCTGTTAAACTGTGAAATAAAGAAGCTGATTGAGGAGAAAAAATATGGTGTTCTTTTTTAAAATATTTCCCTTCTTCTGTTTTTGTGTGGTATAGATTCTCAGGAATAATTATAGATCCCTTTGTAAAGATTGAGAGGAACAATTCCTCCTGTAGGAAATAATGATTAAACTAAAAGTCTTCTACAAAACAACACTCCAAAATTGAGATAATATTGAGACATGATTCGACTAAGAACAGTTTTTGTGTAACAGACCAAACTGACCTGGTTGCTCCCATTACCCAGAACATAAGGCTGGCTACCTGTGTTAAGTATATTAGTAATGCTCAGAGGTTTAACATAATAAGGGCAGAAACTTATTATCAAGCAGAGTCTAACAGATGCCATGGCCTATTTTGAGTGTGTATTTGTGCTCACTATTACCTAGTACTCCCAGTGATTTAATGCATCCTACAGAAGAAATTTTTATTTGAAAACTCAGCACCATCCTTATAAACAAGTAGGGCTGCATTAAATGCTTTGGCAGGCAGAAATGAGTGTAGAAATTTTATGCTCCTGAGTGTGTAATTTTTGCTATATATAAATTTCTATGTTAAATCAATATGTTGTTTCCAACTACTGAGAACATGTATCCTATTAATTGATCATGAGATTATACACTTTCCCAGAAAATTCTGATCATCCTTTTTGAAAACTCTGCGGTCTACAATTTTAATGACCTTTCACTGTGTCCATTTTCTTCGGACAATGATGTAAGACAGCAGTTTATTTAACACCCTAAATCTGGGTAGAAAAGCAAGGAATATAGGGTTAACAGATAAGTTGTAGGACATACCAAAAAAAGGGTTTATAATAAGGCAAATATATTTAGAGAAAGAATGAAAAAGGTGTGAAAATAAAAAAGGATGAGGAAAGCAAGGTAAGATGTTTTCCAAGTGAAGAGAAATTTCTAGGTCACAAAATTCTGCCATGCATGGCCATGCTGGTTGAACAAAGATCTTTATAATGATACATAGTTATGTTATTATCCTCACCCTCCTTTCTCTAGTAAATTAGTTCTGACTCTGGCTGAACAAAGAGATCACATCAGAACTTTTTGAAAATTCAGATTCCCAAGTCCAGCATAGATTTCCTGAATCAGACTATAGCAAGGAGCATCCTGGTAATCTGTATATTTTTAAAAGGCCCGCTAATTAAATGAATGCTATTTAAAATTGTTAAGAATCATATATGTAAAACTATTGTGTTTAGTTGAGGAAGCAAGCACTGGAAGAACTAAATAATGTAGTAGTCAAAAGTGAATTCTTCTGGGATATGATTCTGTAAAGAAGAAATGTAGGACAAGAGATTTGACTTAAAAAAAACTAGCAAAATGTAAGATAAAGCTCATCAGTTAACACTTAAGAAGAGGGAGATGTGGGATACACTGCTCTAAGGTACAGTTTTAGAGGAGTGAATGGGTCAAAATAAATAAACAACAGAAAGGTTTTGCCCACAGAAAACTCATCTACTAATTCATAAAAATACTCTTCCTCAAGACTGATATTTAGCTCTCATGACCAGTATGACCATACCAAGTGTTAAAATACCTAAATATTTTCCTACCTATTGGGAATATATCCTCTCCCCAGACACCTAGGACACTCTGAATCTACCCACATTCCCCAAACTAAAATGTTAATGTCATACCAGGTATAGCAAGGGGTCTTTAGGACACTGCCCAAGACCTCTGCTGACATCTATTTGGACTGGTCAGTGTCTTATGGGATGGTCAAAAATATGAATAGCACCCCTGCTTTCCTCTTATCCCTGAAGAATAATGGTTAACTTAATTGTACATGCTAAGCCAAACTAAGTGTTTCATTACCTTAGAAAAACAGTGGTCAGAATGGCCATCATCAAAAATCTACAAACGATAAATGCTGGAGAGGGTGTGGAGAAAAGGGAGCCCTCTTGCACTGTTGGCGGGAATGTAAATCGATACAGTCACTACGGAGAACAGTATGGAGGTTCCTTAAAAAACTAAAAATAGAACTACCATATGACCCAACAATCCCACTACTGGGCATATACCCTGAGAAAACTATAATTCAAAAAGACACATGCACCCCAATGTTCATTGCAGCACTATTTACAATAGCCAGGACATGGAAGCAACCTAAATGTCCATCAACAGATGAATGGATAAAGAAGATGTGGCACATATATACAATGGATAATTACTCAGTCATAAAAAGGAATGAAATTAGGTCATTTGTAGAGATGTGGATGGACCTAGAGACTGTCATACAGAGTGAAGTAAGTCAGAGAAAAACAAATATTGTATATTAACACATACATGTGGAACCTAGAAAAATGGTACAGACGAACCTATTTGCAGGGCAGAAATTGAGACACAGATGTAGAGAGCGGACATGTGGACACGGTGGGGTTGGGGGTGGGATGAATTGGGAGATTGGGATTGACATATATATCAACACCACGTGGAAGACAGATAGCTAGTAGGAACCTGCTGTATAGCACAGAGAGCTCAGCTCGGTGCTCTGTGGTGACCTAGATGGGTGGGATGAGGGGTGGGGGTGGGAGAGAGGTCCAAGAGGGATGGGATATATGTATATATATAGCTGGTTCACTTCATTGTACAGCAGAAACTAACATAACATTGTAAAGCAACTATAGTCTAATTTAAAAAAAACAAACAAAAAACAGTGGGAAGTTTGCATACATTTAAAGCTAAAACTTATACAGTTTTATATTCTGGATATACACAATGAAATGAAGGAATAAATGAACATATGAATAAATTATTTAATGAGCAATATAAAAGAACTTTATCTGAGGGGGAAACCATATTTTCTCTGAAATATTGGTATCCAAAATTGCAACAAAAAGCAAGACAGTGGTGGAGCCAGTTGTCTTGATTGTGCTGATATAAGCTTGAAACTTTATTTTGTTTGTGAAGGACAGTGCCAGGGTCTATATAAAAAATTGCTACTGTTTTAAATCTTCAGAGCCCTGCCAATGAGTGCTTCAGCAGTCTTCTACAACGTACATATGGCAAGAGTAATTGCCAAAGGGTCAGACAGAGAGTATTCCAGGGGGATTTAGACATATGCAGGCCTCAGCCCAGCCTGCCAGCTTGACACCCCACCCCACTCTATTGATCATGATGGGAGCCTTGATTTTTATAGGCTTTTATTTGACCTTATAAAGTTAAGTTATAGAAAGACCAGCAGGCTCATGCCAACTCTGAAATGTTTTCCTTTTTAGTCACAAGGCAATACTCCAAAAGATTTTTATTCAGGCAGTTGAAGACACAGGTGGAGGAGAAAACTGTTTTCTAGAGAGTGCTGGGGCTTCTTGAAAATCTAGTTACTTTGGAAATATTCCTGTGGTCCAATAAAGCACTAGGGACTCTAGGGTGTACAAGTAGTTCTAACTCAATTTCTTTGTCCACTAATTTTCATTTGCTACACCATGTTCTGCAAATTATGTTTGTGAGGTTTCCCAAACTAAGTTGTGAGCTTCTTAAGAGCTAAAAAAATGTCTTCCATCTTTATATCTATTGCAACTAGCACTGGTGTCTGGCATATGGAAGTTGTTCAACTAAAGTTCTAGAATTGAATGGAATAGAATAGAATGAGATCAAATGGATGAAAGGGGAGAGAAGGAAAGAAATGATATTTAGGAAATTAATTAAATTTAGGAAATTACAATTAATTTTTTGTTTCTCTTCTTGATTCTCTAAATGGGGTAATATCTATAATCTCTTATCTCATGGACAAAGCTTAATTTTATAAGAATATCTTTTGAACAATGCCTTGAATCTTTAGAGGGAAGATTTGGGAGGCAGAATGCTCCCTTTCCCAAAGATGTCCATGCCCTAATCCCTAGAACTTGTGAATAAATTACATGGCAAAAGGACTTTGCAGATGTGATTAAGGTAACAGAGAGAGTATACTAAATTATCTCCATTGGCTGAACCTAATCACATGAGCCCTTAAAAGCAAAGAAGTTTATTTGGCTGAAGTCAGAGAGATTCAAAGTATTAGAGCAACTCATCCCACCATTGTTGGAGGAGGCCACATGGAAAGCATAGTGAAGACATGTGGGCAGCTTCTAGGAGCAAAAACCAGCCACTGTCTGACAGCCATAAAGAAACAGAAACCTCAGACTTAGAAACACAAGGAACTAAATTAAGCCAATGACCTGAGTGAGCTTGGAAATGGTTTCTTCCACAGAGCCTTTAGTAAGGAATGCAGCAGCCCTGCTGACAAGTTGATTTTAGCCTGGTGAGATATATGACAGACTTATGACACAAAAAAACTATGAGATAATAAATAGGTCTTGTTTTAAGCTGCTAAAATTTTAGAAATGTGTTACAGCAGCAACAGAAAATTAATATAATGATTCAGTGACTGTATAATACTCACATTTCTAAATAATTGGGGACTTAAAATTTTGATTGCTCTTAATATAATTAGTGAAATAAGTGAACTGTCATATCTGGGCCTCCTGTTTTGTTTGGAAAAAACACATGATTTATTAATGCATCATTCATTCAACAACTATTTATTGAGAGTCTATATGTATCAGGTACTGAGTAATGGTCTGTGAGTTATGACATCAATACAGTTTATACCGATGACTCTAGGTGGAGAATTGGAAGTGTTTAGATTATTTAGTACTCGATTAGTTTATCTATGAAAAATGGAAGTGTTACTAACATTAACCACATATGTAAGCTAGAACTAGCCATTTTATCTCTCTGGATATAGTTCATACCTTGCTAAAGTGAATGGTGTGTCAATAAACCAGTGTTCCCAGTGTTCTATGGCATACCCCACCTGGGTATATTAGTTGTATTGTGTTGGAGCTGGGGAGGGAGAAAAAAGGTTTTATGATCAGAAGAGAACTTTCTTAGACTCCCACTACCCCTCTCAATTACCTACCAATATCTGCCTCCACAAATTCTACCTTCCCACCTGCTACCACAAATAAACTCTTTGTGCTGATATCTAAAGCCAGAATATTGCTTATGCTTATAGGAAAATGCTGTAGCAAGTCCCCCACCCTCCTACATCAATATTTCATTGTCTTCTGGATCATTGTCATAAGCATACAGCATATGACTTTTTACCATCTTTCAGTTGGAAAATAAATTCCCTTGGCCCTACTTTCCTCCCACCTTCTCTTTGATCCCATTTACAGCAAAATTCCTTGAAAGAGTTGCTATACTTATCATCTCCAATTATCCCTCTTATTTTCCCCCAAAACTACTTCATAAGGGTTTTGACAGCACCATTCTTCCAAAATTACACTTGCCAAGGTCACCAACGATTCCACATTGCTAAATCCAATGTTTAATTCTCAGTCTCACCTTACTTGACCTGTCAGGAACATTTGGTACAGTTGTCATTCCCACCTCCTTGATCCAGTGTCATCATTCATCTGCCAGGACACCATATTCTCCTGGTTTACCTCATATCTTGTTGTCTATTCCTCAGTCTCTGTTGCTGGTTCTTCCCCTTCTCCCAAGGCTCTTGATGTTGGAGGCTCCAAAGCTTATTTTTCCATCCATTTCTATTTTTCATTGACACACTCTTGGTGACCTCTTAAATTTCATATCTTTAAATACAACTGATATGTTGATTTCTTCCAAATTTTTATCTCCAGCTTAAATCTCCCTCCTGAACTTCTGACTCATATATCTAACTGCCTTCCTAGCATCCCCACATCTATGTCTATGCAAGATCACAAACTCAAATCTGATTTTTTTATCTTTCCCCCAAAAGCTAGCTCCCCACACAGACTTCCCATTGACGTTGATGGAAACGCCATCTTTTAAGTTCCTAGAGCTGAAATCCTGAAAGGTATCTTTGACACCTCTTTCTTTCATATTCCACATGTAATCTGGAAATTCTCCTGGATCTACATGCAAAAATCTCACCATTTTCACTATCTCCACTGCTATCCTCCTAGTCAAGATCATAAGTATCTCTCACATGGATTACTGCAATGGACCCCTAATGGGTTTCCTTGCTTCTGTCTTTGCAAATCTAATCTCATCTATTCTTTTTTTTTGGGGGGGCGGGGGGGTTGAAGGAAAGATAGCCTTATTAAGGAAGCCAACAATCCTGGGGAGAAGGTGGACTCATGTCCCAAAGAACCAATTCCTGACTCCCCAGGTTTTGCTCAGAGATAATACAGGAAAAGAGGAAGGGGCTACATGCTGGGGAAAGGGTAGTCTTTTATTTTCAGAGATGATTATCATGGTCACTGGCACCAAAATTTCATCATGTCTTGCTTGCAGTTGGAATGTTATCAGGCCATGAGTCTCTGGTTAGTTATTTCTGCTAGTGTTGGAAGGTCTCCTGCAGAGGTGGGCGGCAGCTGTGGCTTACCGCGGGGACGAGGACACTGGCCTATAGTCTATTCTTAATATAGCAGCTGAAACAACCTTTTTAGAACTTAAACAAATTTGAGTTATTTATCTGGTCAATGCCTTACAGTGGCTCCCCATTTCACTCAGAGAAAAATCCAAAAGCCTTAAACAGCCCACAGAAATCTTCATGAGCAATCCTCTCCATCTCTTCTCCTGTGAATCTCCCTCTTGCTCATTTTGCTTCAGCCACAGTGGCCCCCTCACTTTTGCTTGAATATCAAACCTGCTCTTGCCTTAGCATTTGTGGCTGGTACATAGTAGTCATGTAATAAATATTTGTTGAATGAATGAAATGTATGTTCAAAGTTAGTTGGTCTTCTTTACTGATGAATTTCTAAGACCTTTAATACACTGATTATATTTGAGAATCTTCCAGTCAACATTCCAGTGTGCAATGTTTTCCATACTTATTTGAACACAGAACTCATTTGTCATATAATACCTGTTAACATATCATATTACTTGCATCCCACAGTTATAAAAAAAGCTACATCAAATCAGTTTTTAGGTCCTTTCTATATACAAAATGTATAATTCCACCAGAAAAAGTTTTGCAATCTTAAGTTGCTAGGCATGGCCTATCAGTGCTATTTGTCCATTGATTTACTCTACTTTGAAAGAGGTAATGCACTTTCCAAGTGGCACATAAGGCCATCCAGTCAGAGATTTGGAACAGATAATTTTACCTTCACTGATCTCATTTATATACTTTCCTCTGCTTTCAGCGTATTTTGCTTCTGAAATCTGTAACATTCCAATTTGTTACAGAGTTTCTGGACCCGTTAGAGACCTTAGAGATGATGACACATATTGTCATTTTAAAAATGAGAAACCTACTCAGCAATGGGATTTGCCCCAGGTTCTGACTACTGGAGCCCCACTGAAGCAGGCCCCATCAATATGGCCCAATATGTCCAGAATAAATAGAGTAGTGAATTATATATTACACTCCAAACTTACTCAGGTGCATTTTTCACTTATTATCACATGGTATACCAAAATGTTTTTCTGATCCCTCCCTCCTTAAATATCTAACAACTTCACCCTAATTATGACACTAATTACATATTAGCCTCTTCCCCTGGAGATATGATTTTTCTCTGAGTAACTTACAGCAACTTAGATATGAAAAAATAAATCTCGTATGTCTATCATAACACATGTCCTAATTAATTAATATGATCTTTGGCACTATACCATTTTTTTAGAGACGTAATTCTTTCTTCCATTTTAAAAAGAAAAATAAAAACTTCTCTTGGCCCTACTTCCATCTCACTTTTTCTTTGGTTGCATTTTCAGCAAAACTTGGAAGAGCTGCTACAGTCTCTGAGTCTGCTTGGTTCTAGCAGAATCTGTAACCTGCCTTTGGATATATCAAAACCAAGAGTATTTTCAACATTTACTTCTCAAGATGCTGATCCTTTCAATTAATCTACTAATTTTTAAACATTTAAGATATTTTAGATGAATGTGTTCTTAACATCAACTTTCTCAGGAAATATTTTTAAAGAATACCAGGGGAAAAGATAAAGAATAAATTTGATTCCCTATAGAACATTAATTTGTTTTAGAAATGCTTTTGAGCCCCTATTTGCTTTTTTGGAGGTCTGGGCCACAGAGATGAACAAAGTATCTGTTTTTAAAGACTGTACCATCTAGTGGAGAGGGACAGAAAACTAAACAAATATCAAGAAGCAATCAGGTAGTGCTAAATGCTATAATAAAGATAAAACAAGATGATATATTTGAAAGATTTGAGGAGCTATTTAGATTAGGCTATCAGGGAAAGCTAAGTGTCTTTAATGTGTATCTAAACCATGAGATAGCAAGTCTCTTAAAAGAGGTGAGGGAAAAGCTCTCCAGGAGAGAAGAATGTTCGTCAAAGGCTAAAAGTGGTACTAAAATTGGTGCCTTCAAATAAAAGAAGACAGGAGAGTGTGACTGTAGCTTGTGAATGAAACAGAATACAGTGAGAAATGACAAGAGCAGTCAGCAGAAGGCAGACCACATAGGCCTGGGGGCCGAAGAAAAGGGCTTGAGTTTTATTGTAAGTGGATTGAGACGTCATCAGAGAGTCTTAAGAAGGTACGGTTTGATTTCTTCTTTTTAAAAAATAAATTGCTCTGGGTTCTGCATGGAGACTGGCTAGCAAAGGGAAGAGATGAGAGGAAATTTTAGCAAATGGAGTCTGTCCGGTACACCTAAAAGTATACTGTGAAGGCGTATTTTCTCTACACCTAAGACTCCTGAGTTTGCCACATGAGAGGCTTGAGTCAGGGTAAAAGTAATTTTAACTTGTTCTGCTTTTGTCCAAAACATTAAAAACTCATTTTGAAAAAAAAATTTGGAAATTTTTGTAATGAGGATAATAATGAGTAACTTTTTACTTCTGAAAAGAGAAGAAAGGATATAGAGGTCTCTTAATTTTGTGTAGTAGTTTCACCATGTACTTAAATCACCATTCTTAACACTACTGACCTCATCTCACAGACTCAAAGTTGCCTGTGGATACATGGCACTGTGGGTACCTAGCCCTACAAAAATTCAACTTAATTTTATAACATGTTCTGAGTTCCCTGGAAGGTTCCAAGGATACTGAAATAAATAAGGTACATTCTCTGCTCACACAAAGTTCAGAATTCAGTCATGGACACAAGACCATAAATCAGTATCTGGAATAGAAAATGTGTTTTGGGAAATATGATGAGGAAATAAATAACACTGCACAGGGTGGGGAGGGGTGTAAAGATTATTCAGGGAGAATTATTGAGAACATGGGATAACTGAGCTGTACCCAAAGAGCAGAAAACAAGGGTGGAAAGAATGCAATCTTTACCAGAAGAAATCAAAAAGCAAATCATAGATACTTTGAAAGTGCAAAGTATGTTAGGGAAACAGCAAGTCCTACTGTGGGGCTCAGGCTCAGGCCCATGCTTTGTCAAGCTAAAGAAAATTAACTGAACTGTTGAAAATGTAAATTCACAGTGAAATAAAGTTTCACAGTATCTAAGATAGGAGATTATTTCCTCCCTTCCCTTTAGGATAGTTCATATACAGTTGTTTTAAAAATTGAATTTAACAGTTTCTTAAGAGAACTGTTTTAAACTACATTATCTTATCTCTTGCCACGTGAGGGGTAAACTTCACATTAATCTTCCTGTTAATGTATCTTCTTTTAAACTTATTAATATTGCATTCTGGTCTTAGTGTTGAGTGTGACATCTTTCTTGTTTTATATTTAATTTTTTCAATAAGCTGAAAATAAGTTTAGAGCCACTCTGGGTTATCTGGACTGTTGATGTTAAAATTATAACTCTCTTCTTTTTGGATTTGCTTCCATAAAAGCCATTTATAGTTTATTGCCTCAACAATCTTTGTCACAGGAAGAATTAATTTCTTTGAAAGGTTATGGTTTGAAAGATTCAAAATGATCACTGCCTTGCCTATTTTAGTGTAATCATTATATGTGTGTATATATATACATATGCACTAAAAATATATTTTATGAATTATGGGATTTACATCTTGGTCAGCCACTGAAGGACACTGTAGCATGTAAGATTAGTTAAATTTTCTGATCTTGCCAAGGAATTGAGCATTTTGCAAAATAACTCAGATTATTGTTAACCTAGATGAACCTCAATTAATGCTCTGCTTCAAAAATTTAAGAATGCATATATAATGTCACATAGTTGTGAATCTGCGTGGTTTAAATCACCTCTTAATCAATTTTGCTAAAAACAGAATCCCAGGAAAGAAGCACCATATAGCTCATCTGCTTCACAGGATTCTCACTCACATGGAGCTCCCTCTAAGGGCCAAATTAATTACTGCACCACAGTCCTGTGATAAGTACTTTATATGCACCTCCATTGTCCACACAGCAACACCATGAGACAGGTAGGTCCTATTACTCTCATTGAGGAGATAAGAACACTGAGATGTAAACAAATGACCTGATCTCACACAGCTAACACAAACTGACATCAAGATTTAGAACCAGGCACCTCTAATTCTTAACCTCTCTACTAATGTGTCCTTAGCCATGATATAGATTTGAAGATGAATGAATTCAGTGCACACAAACCAACTGCATAAGTATCAGGGATAAATAAGGCACATTCTTTGTTCAGGAAAATACAGCCTCATGGAAGCAAAGCTTTCTGGAAGAAATGTAAATTACTATACATTTTACGTGCTGTCTATGCATTTACATCATCTTTTTAGTCCTCAAAATAACCCTATAACATAAGCATTATTATCCTATTATTAAATGAGAAACCTAAAGATATAAATTAACTTGTCTAAGGCCACAGAGTGAATAATGGAAAAATTAGGGATTCAAATCCAATTCCTAATTACTCTAAAGCCCATACTCTTTCCACTGCAAATTGGGTGAGCTTTTGGTGGTAAAGCTTTTTTCAGTGTTCAGTCTTTCCACTCCCATCTCCAAGTTGTTCACCATATTAAGCTATTGTAGAGCAACATGGAAGTCACTTGTATAATATGGAAAACCCAGGGATATTTGCTTACAGGAATCCATCTGTGGTAGATGGAATAATATGCCTCCCCACCAAAAGATGTACATATTCTAATTTGTGGAACGTGTGAATATTTTGCCTTACAAGCCAGGGGGGAGTTTGCAGATGTGATTAAAGTAATGATCTTGAGATGGGGAGATTATCTTGGATTATCCAGGTAGGCCCAATACAATCACAAAGGTCCACTATAACTCAAAATTGGTCATAGACCTAAAAGTGAAATCTAAAACTATAATACATCTAGCAACATATTTGACCTAGGTAAAGATTTCTTATAAATTTTGGAGATTAATCCTTTGTCAGTTGCTTCATTTGCAAATATTTTCTCCCATTCTGAGGGTTGTCTTTTGGTCTTGTTTATGGTTTCCTTTGCTGTGCAAAAGCTTTTAAGTTTCATTAGGTCCCATGTGTTTATTTTTGTCTTTATTTCCATTTCTCTAGGAGGTGGGTCAAAAAGGATCTTGCTGTGATTTATGTCATAGAGTGTTCTGCCTATGTTTTCCTCTAAGAGTTTGATAGTGTCTGGCCTTACATTTAGGTCTTTAATCCATTTTGAGCTTATTTTTGTGTATGGTGTTAGGGAGTGATCGAATCTCATACTTTTACATGTCCCTCTCCAGTTTTCCCAACACCACTTATTGAAGAGACTGTCCTTTCTCCACTGTACATTCCTGCCTCCTTTATCAAAGATAAGGTGACCATATGTCCGTGGGTTTATCTCTGGGCTTTCTATCCTGTTCCATTGATCTATCTTTCTGTTTCTGTGCCAGTACCATACTGTCTTGATTACTGCAGCTTTGTAGTATAGTCTGAAGTCGGGGAGCCTGATTCCTCCAGCTCCATTTTTCGTTCTCAAGATTGCTTTGGCTATTCGGGGTCTTTTGTGTTTCCATACAAATTGTGAAATTTTTTGTTCTAGTTCTGTGAAAAATGCCAGTGGTATTTTGATAGGGATTGCATTGAATCTGTAGATTGCTTTGGATAGTAGAGTCATTTTCACAATGTTGATTCTTCCAATCCAAGAACATGGTACATCTCTCCATCTATTTGTATCATCTTTAATTTCTTTCATCAGTGTCTTATAATTTTCTGCATACAGGTCTTTTGTCTCCTTAGGTAGGTTTATTCCTAGATATTTTATTCTTTTTGTTGCAATGGTAAATGGGAGTGTTTCCTTGATTTCACTTTCAGATTTTTCATCATTAGTATATAGGAATGCCAGAGATTTCTGTGCATTAATTTTGTATCCTGCAACTTTACCAAATTCATTGATTAGCTCTAGTAGTTTTCTGGTAGCATCTTTAGGATTCTCTATGTATAGTATCATGTCATCTGCAAACAGTGACAGCTTTACTTCTTCTTTTCCAATTTGGATTCCTTTTATTTGCTTTTCTTCTCTGATTGCTGTGGCTAAAACTTCCAAAACTATGGAGAAATGCAAATCAAAACTACAATGAGATATCATCTCACACCAGTCAGAATGGCCATCATCAAAAAATCTAGAAACAATAAATGCTGGAGAGGGTGTGGAAAAAAGGGAACACTCTTGCACTGCTGGTGGGAATGTGAATTGGTACAGCCACTATGGAGAACGGTATGGAGGTTCCTTAAAAAACTACAAATAGAACTACCATATGACCCTGCAATCCCACTACTGGGCATATACCCTGAGAAAACCATAATTCAAAAAGAGACATGTACCAAAATGTTCATAGCAGCCCTATTTACAATAGCCCGGAGATGGAAACAACCTAAGTGTCCATCATCGGATGAATGGGTAAAGAAGATGTGGCACATACATACAATGGAATATTACTCAGCCATAAAAAGAAATGAAATTGAACTATTTGTAATGAGGTGGATGGACCTAGAGTCTGTCATACAGAGTGAAGTAAGTCAGAAAGAGAAAGACAAATACTGTATGCTGACACATATATATGGAATTTAAGAAAAAAGAGGGTCATGAAGAACATAGGGGTAAGACAGGAATAAAGACACAGACCTACTAGAGAATGGACTTGAGGATATGGGGAGGGGGAAGGGTAAGCTGTGACAAAGTGAAAGAGCGGCATGGACATATATACACTACCAAACGTAAGGTAGATAGCTAGTGGGAAGCAGCCGCATAGCACAGGGAGATCAGCTCGGTGCTTTGTGACCGCCTGGAGGGGTGGGATAGGGAGGGTGGGAGGGAGACGCAAAAGGGAGGGGATATGAGAACATATGTATACATATAACTGATTAAATTTGTGATAAAGCAAAAAATAAAAAAAATAAAAAAATAAAAAAAAAAAATAAAATAAAATAAAATGAAAAAAAAAAAAAAAAAAAAAAAAAAGATTTCTTAGATCCAATGCCAAAAGCACAATTCATAACAATAAATTTTTACATTCTATACATTGAAGAATCTCAAAATAAGTGTGCTGAGTGAAAGATGTCAGACAAAAATTAGTGCATACTATATGCTTCCATTTGTATAAAATTCTAGGAAATGAAAACTAATGTATGGTAGGAGAAAGCTGATCAATGTTTGCCTGAGGATCACGGTAGGAGATGGGAAAGAAGAATTACAGCTGGGCCACCAAGAAATTTTTGGAAGCAATAGATATGTTCAGTATTTTGATCACAGTGATGATTTTACAGGTATATACCAATGTCATAACTTATCAAACTGCACACTTTTAATATGTGAAGTTTATTGTATGTCAACTATACCTCAATAAATCTGTAAGAAAATCAAGCAATGTAATTCATCATCTTAGGAGAATTAAAGAGAAAAACAAATCAGTTCAATAGTTGCAGAAAGAGCACTTCATGAAACTTAACACTCATTCATAATAAAAGGTCTCAGCAAACTTGGAATAGTAGGAAACTTCTTGAATGTGATAAAATGTAACAAAGAAAACCTATAGCCAACATCATATTTAATGTTGAAATATTAAGGCAAGGATGCCTCATCTTACTGCTTCTATTCAACACTGAACTAGAATGTTCTAACCTGTGTAAGAGGAAAGAAAAAGAAATAACATAAAGATTGGAGAGGAACATGGTAAACTGTAATTATTCAGAGATGACATGACTGGGAATACTGAAAACTCTGGAATAAATAAAATAAAATTCTTAGAAATGATAAGTGAATTTTGCAAGGGGGATCTAGTATAAGGGGATCTTGTTCAAGAGTTTGGGGGGTTTTAATTTCTTTTCTAGAAGAAGTTTTGGATAATGGAAATAGATAGACTGAATTATTGCTCAGTATTCACTTCCTTTTCCTCAGTCCATGAGAGAAATATAATTTCCTGCCCCTTTGATATTACACCTGACCGTGTGACTTGTTTCAGTTAATGAAATGTTGGCAGACATGACACAGAGGAAGCTTGAAATGTATTTATGCAGGTAGGCTTGTTACCTGGAGTTTCCACCATCACCATGAGAAAAGCATGCCTAGTTTGGGACACTAGTCCCAGAAAGAAAATGAGAGACACTTGCAGAAGAGTTGCCCTACCCTAGCTGTGACAGTCAGATCCAATCTACCTCAGACAATCCCCAGCCAACTCCGAGATGCATAAGCTAAATACATGCTCATGCCACTAAGACTTTGTGGTTGTTTGTTATGCAGCAATAGCTAACTGATTCTGAGATCATCTGCCTGGCAAATGTTATGAAAAATTTTAGTATTCCCCAGAAATTAATCAGACATTATCTCTTATGTTCAGGCAAAGAGATAAATGTATACTGTGGAGTAAAGAATAAAACTGAGTCAATAGGATCTGTGGTCAACAGATTTTCAACAAGGGTGTCAAAAACATTCACTGAGGAAAGGACAGTCTTTCCAACAAATGGTGCTGGGACAACTGAAGCCACACATAAAACAATTAAGTAGGACCCTTACCTCATACCATATACAAAAAGATTAACTTGAAATGCAGCAATGACCTAAATATAAGAGCTTAAACTATAAAACTCTTAGCAGAAACTGTAGAGGTAAATCTTCATGAGCCTAGATTTGGAAAAGAATTCTAGATATGACACCAAAAGCACAAGCAACAAATGAAAAAAATAGACAAATTGGTCTTTATCAAAATTTAAAACTTTTGTGTTTCAAAGATACCATTAAGAAAGTAAAAAACAGAATGGGGGGAAATAATTGCAAATCATAAGGGACTTGTACCTAGAATATATGAAGAACTCTTTATAAAAAGACAACCCAATTTAAAAATGGGCAAAGATCTGAATAGACATTTCTCCAAGGAATGTAATACAAATGACCAGTATGCACATGAAAAGATATTCACATCATTAGTTATGGGGAATGCAAATCAAAAGCACAATGGGATACCATTTCACACAGAGTAGGATGCTTAGAATCAAAAGATCAGGTATCAACAAGTGTTGGCAAGGATATGGAAAAATTAGAACATTGATATACTGCTAGTGAGAATGTAAAATGGTACAGCTGCTTTGGAAAACAATCTGACAGTTCCTCAAACAACTAAAAATAAAGATACCATGTGACCCAGCAGTTCATTTCCTAGAGAAATGAAAATAATGTCCACACAAACACTTGTACATGAATGTTTATAGCAGCATTATTCATAATAACCAAAAGGTAGAAACAATAAAAATGCCTATCAATGGATGAACGGATGATCAAAATTTAAAATATACAGACAATGGACCATTATTTGGCCACAAACGGGAATGAAGTACTGATATATGCTACAACTTGAATGTACCTTGAAAACATTATGCTAAGTGAAAGAAGACAGTCACAAAAGTCCACATGTTATATAATTCCATTCATATGAAATTTCAGAATAGGAAACTGTATAGAGACAGAAAGTAGATTAGTGCTTGCTTAGGGATGGTGGTGGAAGGAATAAGAGAATAGGAAAGTGATGGCTAAAGGGTACAGAGTTTCTTTTTGAGTGATAAAAATTGACTAAAATTGACTGTGACAATCGCTACATAATATTCTGAATATACTAAAAGCCATGGAATTGTAGCACCTTAATGGGTGAATTGTATGTGAATTATACCTCATTGAAGCTGTTTTAAAAAAGGATAAAGCAGAAATTATCCTTGTCATGATAAGAAAATTTTAACTTTTTCTAATTAAGGAAATCTTTATGAAGAGTTTGGGATTTCAGATGAGACTTGAGAAGCTGAAACCAGAGGTCTTAAGAGATGAAAGACTAGAAAATAAGAATACTTTAATTAGCAGAGGAAAAATAGGTTCTGGACATGCCTCAAAGGCAAAGAAACTTTGAGCATTTGTGGCAGTGAAGAAGGGAAAGACAGAAAAAGCAATTCTCTGGCTTTATCATAGCACTAACCACACAATTGTGTGATTATCTCTTTATAATTCCACCCAAATTCTGTCTTTCAGAAAGTTATCATTTATTTCAACAAGGATTAGGCTATTATTAATTGACAAAGCAGGAGGTCTTACCACATTATAACTACATTTCTGTTCCTGTGAAGCTTGAGGGAAGGCTCAGGGACCACGTAAAAGGTATGTGTTGAATATAACACTAATTTAAATAATGGCAAATTGAATGATTGTGATGTGGATTGTATAAAAATAGTCCAACATTAAAACTACCCTTCAAAACCATGCATCTAACTGTCACGTGCTAATGTCTGGTTCAGTATGGCAGACTGAGCACATGTGTTTGCCTCTCATTGTTCTCAAGACTACCCTGAAATCTTAGTAAAAAGTATATTGAAAATAATAAATCCATGTCAGCACTGAAAATGAGAGAGTATGTCAGGTGCATAGTAGAGATTTTGATACATTTCTGGGAGACAGAATTTGAATGAGTCATTCTAATTGAAACACAAGAGCAAAGGAAATTACAGGGCTACAGTACTTGATTCTAGGCTCTAAGTTCTATTGGAACTTTGAATCACTTATCAACATGTTTAACTAAGAACACTTTGGACCATTTGGCCTCTCTCCCCTCCAGTCTAGCAGTTAGCTGGAACATTTGCCTCCAGTTAGAACCTCAAACATTTTCCTAGGTAGGCTCCAAGTTGTTGGCCTTGGAGTTGGGAAAAGAGTTAGAGCAGATCCTAAGATAAATTTAGGTCTCACAAAAGATCTAGACAAGGGTTGTTTTTGCTTGTTTGTTTTTGGTTAATTGTGAGGGCCTCAAACCAATTTGCTTGCTCCTTAAAAAATCCTTATAATAAGAGTTCCAAAAGGCATGGGGATGAGGGCAGAGGTAATGAATGGTATGAAATGATAAAGAAAAATTTCCTGATTAAAGAAAGACAGGATAGGAATAAAGACGCAGACATAAAGAATGTATCTCGGACGAAGTGAGAGAGTAGCATTAACATATATACACTACCAAACGTAAAATAGATAGCTAGAGGGAAGCAGCTGCATCGCACAGGGAAATCAGTTCCCTGCTTTGTGACCACCTAGAGGGGTGGTATAGGGAGGGTGGGAGGGAGGTGCAAAAGGGTGGGGATATGGGAATATATGTATACATATAGGTGATTCACTTTGTTATACAGCAGAAACTAACACAACATTGTAAAGCAATTATACTGCAATAAAGATGTTAAAACAAACAAACAAAAAAAGCATTATCCTTAGAGGAACACATGGATAGCAGCATTGGTTTAGGGTTTCTCCTCTATCCAAGTGTACTACGTATTTGAGAAAATTCACACAACAATAATTTCACAAATGGTGGTTAAAGTACTCGTTAAAGTATTAGAATCAAACTATGGACTATAAATAATATAACTTTGCCAATGAAGAAGCAATGTAAAAATTTTGAAAAGAATAGGTGAGAAGAAAATATCAGGAAACTGTAGGAGAACTAACTGCCCAGTTTTTGATAATTATCATAATTAGATAATATCTAGATGGGTTAATCAAGAGATTTAAATATGTTGTTAAACACTGAGAAGGTAACCATGAGTACTAAAATAATAATACCAAGAAATGGGACATAAAGAAGGAGATGCAGAGAAAGTGGCCCTTTGTATCCATGAGCTCTAAATATATCTAAGAATTCAACCAATCAGAGATAAAAAAATGTTCCAAAAAAAAATTCCAGAACGTCCCAAAAGAACAAAACTTGAATTTGTCTTACGCTCAGCAAAGTATAAGTAATCTAGAGATGATTTAAAATATTTGGGAGGATGTGAATAAAATACATGCAAATAGTACATCATTTCATATAAGGGAATTCAGCCTAGGCAGATTTTGGTGTGCATGAGGTGGTCCTGGAACCAATCCCCCAGGGATTGGGGACAATTGTACACCAATTCCTCATCTTCTACAGTGAGATACTGTCTAACCATGATAAATCAAGAAATGTAATATGTTACTACTAGAGTTCCAGTAGTAACCACTGGAAGCATTTAAAACAGAAATGTCTGAAAATTAAAAGTTAAATTTCTGGGGAGTACAACTGAGGCTAAGGGTGGAAAAAAGAGAGACTTTTCTTTCCATACCTTTCTCTACTGTTTGAACTTGTTTTAATTTTAATTCTTTATTTTCTTAATACAAAAATAATAGTGTTTTCTCCCCTTGCAGTCTGTATTTCCAGTGTCAGTCATATAGCTGTCATTCAAAATGGAAAAAAAAATGTTTTCTTAACCTAATTGTCTAGATAAAATTGGCAGGTTGCTCTTTTATGCACTGGAATATAGTGGTGAACAAGACAAATTTGCTTTCATGGAAAGTCTTTGCTTTCTTAGAATTTACTCTGCTTTTTTTTTTTTTTCAGTCATGCCATGTAGCATGTGGGATCTTAGCTCCAGAACCAGGGATTGAACCCGAGTCCCCTGCAGTGGAAGCACAGAGTCTTAACGACTGGACTGTCAGAGAAGTCCCTGCTATTTTAGAATTTATATTCCATGTGAAGGAAATAATAAATAAACAGATAAATAGACAATATAATTTCAAAAATGTCTCATTGCTAGGAAGAAAATGAAACGGTTTAATGTGATAGAGTGACAGAGTGGAGATGACCAGCTGAGGTTAGGGTGAGGGGAACAGGAAAGACCTCTCTAAGGAGACCATACTCGACCCAACTTCTGAGCGAGAAGTGAGGCAGACTGTTCCAAGTACATGGAAGAGCAAAGACAGCATCCCTAAGAATGGAAAGTGCTTAGGGAATCCAAGGACAGAAAGATGACCAGTATCATTATTAATTTATTATTTATTTATTTTTGCTGTGTTGCATCTTCATTTCTGTGTGAGGGCTTTCTCTAGTTGTGGCAAGCGGGGGCCACTCTTCATCGCGGTGCGCAGGCCTCTCACTATCGCGGCCTCTTGTTGCGGAGCACAGGCTCCAGACGCGCAGGCTCAGTAGTCGTGGCTCACGGGCCCAGTTGCTCCGCGGCATGTGGGATCCTCCCAGACCAGGGCTCGAACCCGTGTCCCCTGCATTAGCAGGCAGACTCTCAACCACTGAGCCACCAGGGAAGCCCCGACCAGTATCATTAGAGCAAAGAAAAGGAGGAAGTGTAGGATGGAGTTGTTGTAATTACTAATTTTTAGTATAATTCTATGTTGGTGTCTCCCAGTTGTGATTTAAGAAAATTCTAGTGAGACAGATTGCCTTTCTTGATAGAGAGGACAAGATGGGATTTGGGGAGCATGCTCGTCTCCTTAGCAACACGAATACTATGTTTCTTAGTTACAGGGATTGGAAACCCTGTCTGGTTTGTTCACCACAATATCTCCAGTACCTGGCTCATAGCAGACATTCAATTACGTTGATTAAATCAGGGGAATCATCTCTGAAGTGGACATTTTAATTTTATATCATAATTTTGGGGCTACATACTACATTTCACCTATTCAGGAACCTTTTATTGGGTTTCTTTTTTATGCCAGATACTGTGCTGAGCACTAGAGATACAAAGATAAGAGTCTGTTCTACTCACAAAGATTTTATAATCTACCTAATTTATTAGAGTTTATAACATAATTGTAGCTTAACATTTGTACAATGACTATAGGTATCATTAAACCATTATTCATGAAGTACAAAAAGTTATACTGACATGAAAAGGCACTTCAGTGAATTACAAATATGAGGGTCTCATGACCAGTGCAATACTTGTGTCCTTTCTATGTCAAGAGTGAATTGTGGCCATTATTTAATCATTTTCACAGTACTGCACACTCAACAGTTCTCATTGCTATGCTCACAAAACAATACTTATTTCCAACTGTGGTTGGGCTGACAGCTGTCTGAAAAGCTAGAACAGATTTTTTTTCTTAATCAAAGTCAATGCAGAATGTGATGATTTCATTTTAAAATAAATTTGGATACCCATAAATAGTTTTTCTTTTTAATTTGGGTACAGCCGGTCTGACCACCCTTATACAGTGATTTTGAAAATCACTTTAACTCTTGCCTATTTATAAAGTCAGAGAAGGAAGAACAAAATTTGTATTCATTGAAAATTAGCTATGGCTTCAAAGAGGTTATGTATATGAACATCTCAAGATGGTGACATAAGTAGGATGAGAAGAAAGGAATGTTAAAATAATGGACATTTGTGCCCATGATGTTTTTCTTTTTAAACTATACCTTTAAATATCATAACGAATGGAAGTTATACCACCTTCCAACAAATTGACATGGTTTTTAACAGATATAGGGCAAAGTGATAAGAGAAACATTTGCCAGGTGGATAAAAAATCATAAAAATGGAAGGGCCATTTGATCTAGAAATTAGTTTAGAGCTATCCTAAATGCTTCTCAAACTTATCCGTTAAAGAAACTGATGATACAAGTGAATGTGATTCCTCCCGTTTCCACACACCCTTCCACTTACCCTCACCTGCTAGCCTCCGCACTCTCAAAGTGGCCTGACAGCAGCTTGAAATTTCTTTGAAATTCCAGTTTTATACCTAACATGTATGCATGTTTTACATTCTACTCCACTACAAAACTACATATATCAAACATAAAAACAACAAGTTTATTCTATAACTTCTTGTAAAATTAAAGACACCTGGAAAAATGTGCCTTCCCTTTGATTAGAAACAGAGTAAGAATACAATTAGGCAAGTGCACAAAGATAGGCCAACAAGGATAGAAATGTCAGTGCTCTTATAATCAAGCTAAATCTTAAATAATGTAAATCTGCCAAAATGGAAGATTGGTCTAATAAATAATCATATTGTGGATTACTACACTCCTATTAAAAACAGCGAGAATGTATATTAATTAAGAAAAAATAGGTAGATGATCATGACATAGTCCCTAGATAAAAAATAATAAAAATAAAACAATTTAGAGAGCTGATACCATTTAAAAAATATGTGTGCCTGTGTGTGTTTGTCTGTGTATCTCCCCAATTTAAAAAATATATTTATCCCCATTATAATATTTCAGTAGAACCCATATCAAGAGAATCAGAGTCAAAACATTTTAAAGTAATATATTTAAATATTAGAGGACAAACTTAAGGTAGCAAACTAACTGCTTATCTATACACTGATGTATTTTCAAAATATGCATTAATAATTTGTGTGATTTTCATTGGGACATTTTGCATATATGTACATATACAAAATGTTATCAATAGCTATCTTTGTAGTATGCTGTAATAGGTACATTTCATTCATTATCTCTTTTTTGCTTGTTTATTTTCTGATTATTTCTAAAAAATATAAATTATATATGTAAATAAGAATGAAAAATGTACTATTTCACATTGATACCACATTATTAAATGTTGAATTGCCCCAATGTTGTTTTAAAAGTCCATAAGAATACAGAACTACAACAACAAGCTTTCATTTTCCCTCTCATACTTTTCCATTTCAAAAAGCTCCCAGACAGTAGAACCTTAGATCCTATGCTCTCCTCTCCCTCTCAATGACTTCAGCCACTGTCTCTCCCTAACAGAGGACTTTTTCTAAGGTAATATTACTGTTCTATACCTATAGAATCATCAAGATTGCGTTCTTCAGTACAAAATAGGAATTAAAGAGGTCTGATTGACTACCTGGCAGTTTATAACATTTTGTGTCAGTGAGTGAGTAATCCATTTTAACAATGCAGTTGACTGGTAGTAGAGAAAAACTTATTAGGGAAAATGAACGGTAAATGTGAACATGATTAAAGATACCGTACCCTCTCTGAGCAAAGAAATAAGATATTCTCAAAACCAAGCCTAGTGTCTTGGGAGCTATACCCACCCAGAGTGCAGGTGCCATTTCTAATCTGCATAAAGGTAGCATATGGGCTAGAGGTAGTCCTGTATCTGCATCTTGGAGGGATTAAACAACTTGACCAAGATCCATTCAGAAATTAACTACCTCTCTTTCTCTCCTAATCAAATTTCTTTTAATTAAATGTACATTCCCCTATAATACACTAAAACAGGTTTCAAGGCATTGTTAACACAGATAAATAGCCTTTATTCCCAGAACACTTTGCAAGCATAAGTTCATTGATTTCCACTCCCACTTTTGGATCTTTTCTAGTTTTATTTTGGCTTTTTCTTTATTGAACAGACTACAGAGTTTGCTAATCACAAGTTAGTACAGATCTTCAATAAAGCAAAGGGCTCCACAAACCATGGAGCTACTTAAAGCTATATAAATATGTGAATATCAATTACAGAAGTAGATGGGAAAAAAATTAAATACTATCACAATTTTATTAAAAGTGATGCTTCTGAATGATTTATTTGTAAAATTTGGTCTCATATATTTTATCAGATATTTATATCCTTGATCTTCAGTGATCACTCAGCCAATACTTTTACTTTGAGATCTGCAAATTCCTGAGACCTCTCAAGTGGTGAAGAATTGAATTGAATACGGATGTCTATGAAACTTTGCTTACAGTTTGACATTTGTACTCACACTTCATTTTACATGGAATCCTCAAAAAGCTGGAAGGTAAGACACCACTACCTCTAAGCAACTTCCACCTTCCTTCAGGCTAAGTTAGATGCCTCCTTCCATTCTCTGGGACTTCCTCTTTTAGGGGAAGAAAATTATTTTTCTGTCATCCCCCAAAATAAGTCCTGGAGAACAGAGAGCTTGTCTTTTTTGTTTTTGTATTCACAACATCTAACATGTAGGGGGTAGGCAATAAATTTTTGCTAAATAATTATCTGAGGGGAAGAGAAGACAATGTGTGGTTTGTTCTTATAGATTTAATTCATAAATGGGTGGACTTTAAATTCCCTTACCCAGAAATCTATAGAAGATATCAGACAGTCAGACAGACAAAAATTCAGAAGACACACAGATACACAGACAGAGACTGGTTGAGACAGCTCTTAACCTGCTTTGATTTCACTTAAGGTGAATCTGTCCATCACAAAAATATGGAAAAGGAAATAGGGAAGAGATGAAAGCACGGACTGAATGTGATGGAAAATGAAGGGGAAACGTATAGGCAAATACATACACAGGAGCAATAAAAACATCTCTAAACATGTCTCCAGTCGAGTAAACTTGAAAGGAGGGACCATGAACTGAAAGTCTGAAAGCATAGGTTTCAGTCCGCTCTTTCATTTGCTGTTGTTACTAACTCTCTTCTCTCCCAAGATATAGACAGAGAAGTTGACCTTCCCACACATCAAATTCCCCATTGATAATACAGTGAGATTTAACCAAAGTTAAATCTAAACCTTCCACGAACTATAAACTTTCGCTGCTAGAAGTCAGTCTTTCATACTCTGTCAATATTCCAGAAGGGGGCAGCATTTATTCATAATAGGAAAGCCAAGAAAAAGTTTTACTTTAGCTAGCTTTCAAAGTAGTAAAGGTTGAGAAGTTGGATGAAAGGAACACTTAAACTCTTTCTTGAATTTAGTGTGAGTACCTAAGGATGTCAGGAGTAGTAAAGTGGGTGGAAGCCTGGTGTCTGCTCTGCTGTGTAGGAATTTAATAAGGAACAAGTCAAATGGCTCTGTGAGAAAGAGATCATCCCTCTGGCTCACTCATCATTGAATCCCTAATGCTAAGTGCTGTTTCTGGCACACGGTAGTTGCTTACTAAATGAATGACTGACAAAGAACAGGGATGGAATGGGTTCGTTCCCAGGGCAAGTCTCACACATGAGTGTGAAGTAGGCAAATCTATCTTTGGAGCGTCTCTCCTTATACAGCATTCTAGGTCTCATCTCTCTTTCCATGACCCTAACACAGTCCTGCACCCCTGCAGCTCCACTTACCCCTGCACCCCTCTTCTTTACAATTACTGATTCATCCATCCATTTACTTAACAAATACATTGAACACCTGATATATACCAGATTTTGTTCTGATGCCCCTGTCCTGACAAAATACATACTAATTAACTTTATGCCTTAAGATATAATAGTTCCTAAGGGTAGCTACATTAGGGAGCAAGGTTAGGGCTGAGATTATTCTGCTTTAAATAAGTGCAGGGAGATGGATTTAAACAAGTGAGTCTCTAATAAAGGACACATCAGGCAGAGAGGGTGACAATTTGGGGTAAGAGGACCTGTTCAGCTCCTGAGGAATCCCATCACTTATGTGAACTCTCCAAAAGTAGACTTAATTGCTTTGTTCCAAAACTGAGCAAATGGGAGTGGCAAAGGAACCTTAGAGAACACTTTTTCCACCTGTTTCTTTTTTCATACGAGAAAGTAAAGTTTAGAGAAGGTGTTATTTTCCCAAGGTACTGCTGACTAGTTGCAGAGCAGGGTCTAGAAGCAATTCTCCATGGTCCCTGTCTAGTGCTCTCTCTAGGTGTCTACTGCTCTTTTAACAAAACTTATCCCCATTCACTCACTGTCTGTTGCAGTTTTTTTGTTTTTTAACAGACTTAATTTTTTTTAGGGCAGTTTTAGACTCACAGAAAAGTTGTACTTAGAAATTAATTTAGTTCTTTCATGGATCTTTGATATTGTATCTAAAAAGTCATGGCTAAACCCAAGATCTATATTCCTATGTTATCTTCTAGGAGTTTTATAGTTTTTCATTTTACATTTAAGTCTATTATCCATTTTGAGTTAACTTTTGTGAAGTGTATAAACTCTATGTCTACATTCATTTTTTTTTTTTGCATGTGAGTGTCCAGTTGTTTTAGCATCATTTGTTGAAAATATGATCTTTGCTACATTGTATTGCCTTTGCTCCTTTGTCAAAGATCAGTCACCTATATTTGTGTGTGGGCCTATTTCTGAGCTCTCTATTCTGTTCCATTGATCTGACTATTCTTTCACCAATACCATATTATTTTGATTCGTGTAGATTTATAGCAAGTCTTGCATTTGGGTAGTGTCATTCCTCCAACTTTGTTTTCCTTCTTCAATATTGTGTTGGCTATTCTGGGTCTTCTGCCTCCCCATATAAACTCTAGAGTCTGCAAAATAACTTTCAGGGTTTTTCATTGGGATTGCATTGAATCTATGGATGAAGTTAGGAAGAACCAACATCGTGATGATATTGAGTCTTTCTATCCATGAACATAGACTAACTCTTCATTTATTTATTTATTTGATTTCTCTCATCAGTTTTGTAGTTTTCCTCTAAAAATCTTGTACATATTTTGATTGATTTATACCTACATATTTCATTGGGGTGTCAATATAAATGTTATTGTTTTTAATTTCAAATTCCACTTGTTCATTGCTGGTATATAGGAAAGCAACTGATGTTTGTAGGTTAACTTTGTATACTGCAAACTTGTTATAATTGCTTATTAATTCCAGGCAATTTTTGGTCAATTCTTTTGGATTTTCTACATGAACAATAAAGTCACCTGCAAACAAAGACATTTTATTTCCTCCTTCACAATCTGTATACCTTTTATTTCCTTTTTTTGTCTTAATGAATTAGTTAGGACTTTTAGTACAATGTTAAAAGCAAGTGGTAAGAGAGGACATCTTTGCCTTATTCCTAATCTTTGTGGGAAATCTTCAAGTTTGTCTCCATTAAATATGAAGTTTACTATAGGCTTTTGCAGATGTTATTTATCAAGTTGAAGAAGTTCCCCTCTATTCCTAGTTTGCTGAGAGTTTTTTTTCACTATGAATGAGTGTTGGATTTCTTCAAATATTTTTTTCTACATCTATTATGATCATTTGATTTTTGAATGCTGAACTAACCTTGCATGCATGGAATAAATCCCAGTTGGTCAAGGTATAAAATACTTTTTTTTTTTTTTGCCGCACCTCACGGCTTACAGCATCTTAGCTCCCTGACCAGGGATCAAACCCCAGGCTCCAGCAGTGAAAGCACTGAATCCTAGCCACTGGACTGCCAGGGAATTCCCTATAAAATTCTTTTTATACACTGCTGGATTCAATTTGCTAGTTTGTTTTCAGACAGATTACTAAGCTCTCCATTGCTTTTATTTCCTCTTTCTGTAAAACTGGAATAATAATCTTTGTCACAGATATTTTTCTAAAAGCCCTGTGCTGCCAATCTGCAAGAATGGTGAAAACCCATTAGCTCAGGAGCTAAGCCTGATTTTAAATACAGCTCTGCCACTTCTCAACTACATAGACCTGGGCCAGTCATTCACCCTCTTGAGGACTTCACTCACTTATTTACCATGGAGTCACTAAGGACATCCAAAAACGGCATTTAAAAGCAGCTTCTCAAAATTTTAATTAGATCACTCAGTTTTTTAATTTCTGTCAAGATGATTAAATGCACTATGTACGTGAAAGCACTTCTTTTTTCCTCTCTTTTTTGCTATCCTGAGATTGCACTTCCCAATAAAGCATGCTCAATCAAGCTTTGCTGTGTATTCTGTTTTCTAAAAAACTTGAGCCACGGTGTTCATTTAAAGTACCATTATTATGAGGAACATCATCAAAGCATTTTTTCTTTTCATTCATTTCCTGTTTTAAGTTGTTGACTATCCATCAAGGCTATCCTTATGAAACAATTTCATTCAGGTGAAATCAGATTAAAAAGGACACCAAGTGCAGCTCAGAGGAAGAAAATACATCCCAAGAGAGCAATGAGAATATTAAAGATTTGTCTGTAAGGATGGAATAGGTGCCCCTTCTGTTTCAGAAACTCCTCTGCTTTAGCAACCATCTGACTGGTGCTAACATGTCCCATGAGTCCCCCATTAGAAACCTCCTTTAAAAGGCTGTCCAGTCACATGGTCCCTTGAGGGGGTACCTGGCCATAAACACACACACACATACATGTGCACATACCATGTGTGGCCTAGAGTAGTTCTCCATTTCACACTTCCCAGAGTCTAAGGCCATGGTTCCCTGATTTTCCTCTTTTGCCCATCTTTTCATAAAGTAAAAACCTCTTTGTCACAAAAATATAGGAGTTACATAATCTCAGAGTAAATTGCTTTTCTTTCAATTAAATAAATTTAGCCATAAGAAAAAGTCCCTACATTATCCTTATTTTTCTCATTTTACCTCATACTGGTGAAATTTTGTCACAGACTGGTGTTTGGAAACCACTGGCAGAGGGGCAACTCAGTTAATGAGCTAAATAGAGAGCTGGGAAAGGCTGACTCACCTCACCAAAGTGAGGAATGTTCCAGTACAGAAAAACACTAGGAAATACCCGATCCAAGAAGGACAGTTTAGGATCAACCTCAATATTTTAAGTGGTTAAGACCACTGTGCATTTAATAGATGTTGTACAACAAATCAGATGGGAGGGTGTTGGTCCAGGCACCCAGGCCTTCTCTTTCTTTTGCAGAGATCATCCTTACAACCAAAATCAAAAGCCCAATTTTTCATTACTTTTATAGATATTACTTCAACATAATTTTTCTTCAAATATATCTGAGGTATTATGGCCAAAGTCAAAGAACACTGAGTAAGATTAACATTCATGAATATATGTTTGTTTGTTTTGAGAAACCCTGACAGAGTGTGAAGTTCTGGTTTTTTTAAGAATCATTCAGGGCAGGACCAAACAAAGTCCCTGCCCTTGAAGTCCTAACTTTCCAAGTTTATATACACATAGCACACATAGTATGAAAGACACAGGGCATGTGAAGGGTTAATTTTGTATTTGGTTTTGATATCTGCTTTAATTCCCTAATAGAAGAAAAGAAAGGAAGGAAAGAGGATGGGAGGGAGGGAGCAAAGGAGGGAGGGAGGGAGGGAAAATGGAAAGCAATAATGATGGTTCCCAGAAAGAAGGACAATGGCTGGTGGGAGATTTATGGGAAGTGAAAGCCCTGATCCTGCCCAGCTAGTCCGGGAACTCTTCCTGCTGGGGGGTGATTTGTGAACAGCTGTCTGGTCAGCAGTTCCAGGGAGTCAGTTCTGGCCTCTAATCCTCACATTTAGAATCACTAAACCCAAGCCAAGGTTGTTTTCCAGGAATAGGGCTTTATAGGGTAAGGCTACTTCATGCATTGTGTGGTAATTAGTGAACAGTCCACTTCATATTTAAGAACAGAGTCAGGACAGAAAAAAAAAAAGTAGTAATATTACCAAAGCTTGGAAAGCACTAATTAAAAAAATATCATTTCTTTCCAGAATAGATATGGCCCCACATGACAGTGGGTATCAAATAGTTAAATACTCAAACCTCTGAACTGATAAATCATGAAGGACTTTCATTGATGCTTCCGAGTAAGCGTCATGACACCAATAGTTCTGTTTAATAAACCAATTTTCAGTTCAACAGTAACAGCAGCTAGCATGTATTGAACTCTTCCCACATGCCAGCCACTGTCCTAAACACTGATGTCACCTGCAATATTGCATTTAGTCCTCACAATAGTTCAGAAAGTTAATTAATATACTTATGTTCATTCTACAGATGAGGAAACTATGTCTAAGAAAGTTCAAGTAACTTATTCAAAGTTAGTTCGATAATAAAGGAGGAGCCAGGGTTTGAGCCCAAACAGTCCAGTCGCAGAGCCCCATGCCTCCATTATACATTTACTCCCATTCTAATAGTTACTTTTCTCACTCAAAGTCACTCTGAGCTTTAAAGTCATATAGATATAGATTTAAATCCTGATGCGTGACCCTAGAAAAGTCGTTGAATTTCTTGGAATCTTAGTTTTTTATCTGTAAAAGAGTAATCATACCACTCTGCAAGATTACTGTGAAAGTGAGAGGTAGTACATGGAAGCCATTCAATACATGGAAAGTATTACCACAGCACAGACAGGACACAGACCATCAAGATTAAAAAGGGAAAATAAGCAGACAAAAGACACAGAGACCAAGCACTCAGGACCTATCTCCAGGGTAAGGGATAATTGGTAGTAGATCACCTTCACAAAGACTGAAGGAAGTAACTTCCCTTTAAGCAATTCAGTTGATAAAGTAAAATTTGAGTATACTTGCAAACAAGATTTCAGGTAATAATATTTAAAACAAAGCAAACAAACAAACAAAACCCAACAAGAAAGAGGAGTAGATCCTGTACAAAGAAAGAAAACAAAACCCAAACCATTACAAAAGATTATGCTCTGAGCCACACCAAGTCAAATTTATTCACATGGTAAAGGAGGAATTGATGTTTGTATCAGAACCCATCTGCGTGTCATATATAATGCAATATCCACAAAAGCATGTTAAACCAGACATAGTTCTTTATCCTATGCTGTGGAGGAGTCATCTCTGTGACTCTATTGTCTCAAAGAAGCTCTAGGTTAAAGAATCACTCTGGTAGAACCCTAGAGCGTGGATATCCACTGGCAATTGCTGTCGAGAATCTAACGTGTAGTGTGGGAAAACAAATAGATAACAAACCTCAGAGAAGATCACGTTAGCTAGGTCTCCAGCATTCTTGCTCTCTGCATTCTCTAAGTAATGTAATTTCCCAGTCCAGTAGAGGTTCACAGCTTTTCCACTGTGGAAACACTAAGGATCTAACATAAAAAGGAAAAAAAAATTAGGAAAGAGAGAGTGGAAATGATAGCACAAATAGCAAGAGTACAATCTAAAAGAGTCTGAGAGGGGATCTGCTGTGCTAGCGCAGAAATCTCCATGAGCATTTTGCTCCCATATGTTGGAGTCTTCCATTCTATAGGTCCCTATCTTCACAGTGCACAGCAACAAAAACATAAAATTTATGAAAATAAAACCTATTTTTTGCTAGTTTGTCTTTTGTACATAAATTTTGCAGACAAAAGCTTGAATTTAAAAAATTCAGTCAGAAACTTGCAGTTTTAAGATTTACTTAATTCCTATCTACTAAAACAAAATCAATCTTTTGGAGAGATCCTTCAAAAAGGTTTTCATTCATTAAATGTCACTATGTTTTTCAGAAACTGACTTTAAAGACTGCTATTACAATACAAAAAAATATGCTTATGACTGTATTTCTCATTTTATCCCATGCCATGGTGTTTTAATCTGCTATTATTACTTGAATACCTAGTAGGCAGTCAATGGATATTTATTTGTTAAGTAACAGGAAGAATTTGCTAAGGAGTTTGAAATCCTTTCATGATTTCATAATTTATCATTTCACAATAATTAAGACCAAGAGCTCTGAGATCAAATGGACCTAATTCACTATCTGTGTCATTAAGCAAGTTTTTATAACTTCTTTAAGCCTCAGATTTTTTATTAAAAAAATCTCAATATATAATTACTTCTTCCATTGGGTGGTCACTTAGATTAATAAGATAATTAATATAAAACTCTTAGCTCAGAACCATGCTCATGGTTCTAAAGTGCTAAAAAACATTAGCTACTAACAATTTTACACCTCATCTTAGCAAATAATGTACACAATTCTTTAATCTGCCTTTAATCTTTAATCTTGCATTCTTATACACTAACAACGAAAAATCAGAAAGAGAAATTAAGGAAACAATCCCATTTACCATGGTAACAAAAAGAATAAAGTACCTAGGAATAAACCTACCTAAGGACGCAATAGACCTGTACTCAGAAAACTATAAAACACTGATGTAAGAAATCAGACACAACATAAACAGATGGAGAAATGTACCATGTTCTTAGATTGGAAGAATCAATATTGTGAAAATGACTGTACTTCTCAAAGCAATCTACAGATTCAATGCAATCCCTATCAAATTACCAATGGCATTCTTCACAGAATTAGAACAAAAAGTTATACAATTTGTATGGAAACACAAAAGACCCCGAATAGCCAAAGCAATCTTGAGAATGAAAAATGGAGCTGGAGGAATCAGGCTCCCTGACTTCAAAGTATACTACAAAGCTACAGTAATCAAGACAGTATGGTACTGGCACGAAAACAGAAATATAGATCAATGGTACAGGATAGGAAGCCCAGAGATAAATCCACACACATATGGTCACCTAATTTATGACAAAGGAGGCAAGAACATACAATGGAGAGAAGACAGCCTCTTCGATAAGTGGTGCTGGGAAAACTGGACAGCTACATGTAAAATAATGAAATTAGAACACTACCTAACACCATACACAAAAATAATCTCCAAATGGATGAAAGATTTAAATGTAAGACCAGACATTATAAAACTTTTAGAGGAAAACACAGGAAAAACACTCTTTGACATAAACCACAGCAATATCTTTTTTGATCCACTTCCTAGAGTAATGAAAATAAAAACAAAAATAAACAAATTGGACCTAATGAAATTTCAAAGCTTTTTCACAGCAAAGGAAACCATAAACAAGATGAAAAGACAACCCTCAGAATGGGAGAAAATATTTGCAAACGAAGCAACTGATAAAGGATTAATCTCCAAAGTTATACAAACAGCTCAGGGAGCTCAATATTATAAAAACAAACAACCCAATTAAAAAGGAAGACCTAAATACACATTTCACCAAGGAAGGCATAGAGATCCAAGAGGCACATGAAAAGCTGCTCAACATCACTAATAATTAGAGAAATGCAAATCAAAACTACAATGAGTTATCACCTCACACCGGTCAGAATGTCCACAAACAATAAATGCTGGAGAGGGTGTGCAGAAAAAAGAATCCTTTTGCGCTGTTGGTGGGAATGTAAATTGATACAGCCACTGTGGAGAACAGTATGGACGTTCCTTATAAAACTAAAAATAGAACTACCATATGAGCCAGCAATCCCACTACTGGGCATATACCCTGAGAAAACCATATTTCAAAAGGACACGTGTACCCCAGTGTTCACTGCAGCACTATTTACAATAGCCAGCACATGGAAACAACCTAAATGTCCAACAACAGATGAATGGATAAAGAAGATGTGGTACATATATACAATGGAATATCACTCAGCCATGAAAAGGAAAGAAATTGGGTCATTTGTAGAGATGTGGATGGACCTAGAGTCTGTCATACAGAATGAAGTAAGCCAGAAGGAGAAAAACAAATATTGCATATTAGTGCATATATGTAGAATCTAGAAAAATGGTACGGATGAACCTATTTGCAGGGCAGGAATAGAGATGTAGACATAGAGAACACACACGTGGACAGGGTGGGGAAGGGGAGAGTGGGACAAATTGGGAGATTAGGACGGACATATATACACTACCATGTGTAAAACAGATGGCTAGTGGGAACAAGCTTTAAACACAGAAAGCTCAGCTCCATGCTCTGTGATGACCTAGATGGGTGGGATGCAGGGGGAGTAGGAGGGAGGTCCAAGAGGGAGGGGATACAGGTATACATATAGCTGATTCACTTCATTGTACAGCAGAAACTAACACAGCATTGTAAAGCAATTATACTCCAATTTTCAAAAAATCTCAATATACAATTACTTCTTCCATTGGGTGGTCACAGATTAATAAGATAATGAATATAAAACTCTTAGCTCAGAACCATGCTCATGGTTCTAAAGTGCTAAAAAACATTAGCTACTAACAATTTTACACCTCATCTTAGGCAAATAATGTACACAAATCTTTAATCTGCCTTTTTGGCCATATAAGGTATATATTAAGCCTTTTTGTGATAGTATCAAGTATTTGGTCATTGCAAAATGACATACTTTTTCGTGGAGATTCGTGAGACTCATCGACAAACAGATGAACAAAAAATGTCTCAGAATCTGACTTGTTCATGACTTCATCGTAGCTTATTGGTAGCAGGAGATGGAAGTGGATTCAATAGCAGAGGCAAGAGCACAGAGACCAGGAGAGAGAGAATAATACACTAAGAGGAAAAAGGGAAGGCCCATTTTCTGATGCTGAGCCTCACACCATGTTTGACAGGCACCACTGAAAAAGCTGGGTCATCCATAATAACAATTACCTGGGAAGAAAAGGATGCCCCTCCCTTTTTTTGGCAGGGGAGGGGCAGGGAGGGAGATGGAAAGAGAAGAAAGAAGCAGAAAATTTCACTATACACAAAATGGAGATCAAGGTGGGCCTGCGGGGGGCAGTGCGGTATAGTGGACAGAGCATGGACTGTATAATGAGATAGATCTAAATTTGGTTTTGTAGCTGGGTTATTTGCTCCCTAGGCTAAGTACCTATTGCTCTTTAACAATTTGTGCCACGCTCACTTTACCTTTGTAATGGTAATAAAAATTATAATTATAAAATATATAAATATAAAAATTATAATTATGTCATAGGGATGTTGTGAAGATATAATGAAACAATTCTGGTTGAGTGCCCAATCCATTTTCTGGTCTTAGAAAATACTTCTCACACACTCTGCAGGCAAGGAAGGTACAAAAATCCTTGCTGAAGCATTGTTTCTTGCACTGGTTTAGTCATTTCTTCCATATGCATTCCTGGTAATTGTGGGAGATTTGTGTTGTGTCAATTTAGCTAAACTGGGACTACATTTCCCAGAATCCACATTTCCCTCACGTGATCAGTTCTCAGCTAGCTTCTGGTGCTGAGAAGGTTGATGCAGCACAAGGCACTGCTGCAGCTCCTGCCTGGTGGTGCTGACCCCCTGGCTTCTTGGCTGGAGGGTGTCAGCAGCCAGATGCTTAACTCCTCCAGATCCTACTGCATCTCCTGCTCTGAGTTCTCCAACTCCTGGCCCAGATGTGTGTTTAGCAATGTGACAAAGGGGCACCAGCTTCTCCTGAAGAAAACCCTCATCATCAAAGTTTGAAACTTGGAGGCAGTAAGGAACCCATACAGGTTCCAGTTCATTCTTAAGGGTTCCAGCTCAGACTTGCAGGTTCCAGTTTGGCCTTTTTTCCCCCACTCCACAACCATCCTCCCTTCCCAACCATCTGCCTGTGGCCATCAGGTTCCAGCACTAGACTCAGACACTAAACTTCACATACACTGTTTCTCCTGTTTCAATAACTGTGTAAGGTCAAAACTTTATGATAAATGCCTTTTAAAAATATATATCTATATATTTATAGATATTTTCATATATTTATCCTGGTCATCTTCTTTGATAATCTGATAAGAACCTTAACTGATACAGTGGGCTCTCTTTGTTCCAGGAACTATGCTATGGACTGACAAAACTGATGAATAAGGTACTGACCCTATAGTTACAAAATTATCACAATTCTTAAAGGAAAAATCAGCCTTTGCTCACCATATAAGAAATTATAAAGTTTCTATGGATTTGCCTACTTTGGACAGATCATATAAATGAAATTATGTAATATGTGACCTATTGTGTCTTTTTTTTTTTTTCACTTAGCATGCTTACTAAGTTTATCCACATTGCTGGATGTTTCAGTACTTCACACTTTTATGACTGAATAATATTCAATTGTATGGATATATCACATTTTGTTTATTCATTTATCCATTGGTGGACATTTAGGTTGTTTTCACTTTTTGGAACTATATAGTTCCAAACTAGATAGTGATAGTTACACAACATTGTGAACATACTAAATGCCACTGAATTACACACTTTAAAATTGTTAATTTTATATTATATAAATTTCACTTCAATAAAAAATTTTAAGGCTATGAAGTTATAAGGTTGGTTTCCTTTAGTTTAAAAAAATTTACATGTATCTATAATTGTTCAGAGTGAAATTGAAGAGACTCCATTAGAGTTTATGGGTGCCAAACCAGTAAAAATTATGTTCATTAAACTAGATATTTTCAGTGATAAGGTCAGATGTTTTCCACATTTGACTCCAATCTTCTACGTATATTATTCTTTGCTCTGCTATTTTGCTACAAGCTTGCCACTGATTGGCTTCTTGACATGCACATAAAATCAATTAGCATTCAGTCTCTGAGAATAATTCTCTTAATAGATTACTGCTTTCACCATTTAGCCAACAGAAAAACATTTCTTTCCATACCACCCCATACATATATAGGAAGGCATTTGGTAACACTTATCAGCTTGCACATGCCAGCAATTAGATGTCAGTAGAATTCCTATGTTCAATCCCTGTATACAAGGAACATAATAGCCAAAATTTCCAGTCCTCTCACAATTTTCTGAACTCATCAATATTTGTCCTTTACATCGGTTAAAGGTTCACATCTGCCTCCAAACTTCCCCTAAAAAGGGGAGAGTATGAAAGTAGATTTCAAGATTGAGGATATGCCAAGCCAGTTCTCTTTCCCTCATGTTTCAGGGAGTACAATAAAAAGCCAGTATTTTCCTTCAACTGCTAACTCCGCTTTCTTTTTTTTGTTGTTGTTTTACTTTTTTTTACTCCAAAGATCTAATATGAATATCACTGTCTTACAGATATTTCCGACCCCATCTCCCTCCATTATCCCTCTCTTACACTATACTACAGTCACACTGGTTTACATTTGGCTCCTAGATCATGTAAAACTCATCTCCGGCTCAAGACCTTTACAGTTGGTGCTCCTTCTGCTTGAATATTCTTCTCAACAAGGTAATTTTTTCATCATTCAAGTTTCAAATCATTTAGTACCTTTTCACAGTGGGCTCCCCTAGCTATAGCAGCCCTTTCAGTCACACTCACCACATTACCCTATTTATTTTTTATTTCCTGTTTCCCAAAAGTATATCATATATCCTTAATATAGAGGGGACTCTGTCTGTCTAGTTGACAGCTGTTTTCCCAGAGTTTTGAACAATGCTGGAGCAGATAGGAGATGTACAATTAATATCTTGACTGACTGACTAATAAACTAACAGGTACTAATCATGCTAATAAATGTAAAATTGCAATTTGATTCATAGTGGTGCCATCCTTGTAACAGAGGATGCTGGAAAAGATTGGGTATTTGTTTCTATATGCATGTATGCATGTATGTATGTATGTTGGTTGGTTGGTTAGGGTTTTTTTGAGGCGGGGAAGGAGCAGGTTATAAGTTCAGTTTTGACATTTTCATTTTGAAGTATTATTGATGTCCCAAGAAGTGATATCAAATAATTGTGTAGATTAAACTGAACTTAAAAATTAGAGGTGGGTATAGGGATAAATTCATGAGACATCTGCTTCTCAGTGCCTATTAAATGTGGGCATGGATAAGATCATCCAGTAATAGCAAGAAGAATAGGAAGAGAGGACTGGAAGTAGGAATGGATAACAATGGAAAGGAAACAGAACAGGAGTGGTCAGTGAGGGAGGAGGATAACCATGCAAGTGTGGCACGCTGAAGAAGGGAGTTGTTATGGACTGAGTATGTCCTCCAAAAATCCGTAGGTTGAAGTCCTAATCCCCAATGTAATGATATTTGGAGGTGGGGCGTTTGGGAGGTAATCAGATTTAGATGAGGTCATGAAGGTGGAGCCCCTGATGGGATTAGTGCTCTTATATGATGAGAAAGAGACACCAGAGCTTTCTCTGTCTCTCTCTCTCTGTTTAAACAAAGAAGAGGTCATGTGAACACACAGCAAGATGGGGGACCTCTAAACGCCAGGAAGAGGGTTCTCACCAGGAACCAAAACTACCAGGACCTTGATCTTGGACTCTCAGTTTCCAAAACTGTAAGAAAATACATTTCTGTTGTTTAAGCCAATTAATCTGTGGTATTTCATTACAGAGCCCAAGTTGACTAAGACAGGGGTGTTTCAAGAAGCAGAGGATCAGAAACATGTATAACTGATTCACTTTGCTGTACAGCAGAATCTAACACAACATTGTAAATCAACTATACTCCAATAAAAATTAATATTTTAAGAAAAGGAGATAACTGTACAATGTGTTAAGATGCTGCTGAGCCTGAAGTAAAATAAAGACTGAAAAGTATTCACTGAATTTAGTCACGTAGAAGTATGGAATATATATATGGGACTTCCATATATATATGTAATATATCCTAAAACCATTTGGTGATATGCCTTACTACAACTTCACAACACTGTGAATTTATGTCCTATTTATATTTCATCCTAACTTTAAGATTTTTATTGGAGACTCTACTACCTAACTAGCTTATTCCTCTGTCTTTTTGTTCCCTATTTACTATGTTTCCTACAGGAACCATTTTACATGCCTCTTTATGTAAGATTCTTTACATGACTCTCTCTCATGTAAAGATCATTTGTCAAGATTTCAGTGACCTTGAATCGTTCAAAATGTCCATGGATCACTTCTCCAGTTTATAACACTTACCAGTTCAGACCTGCTGTATTGCAAACTTTAGATCCTTATTTTAGATGTCAACTCTATAGGAATGCTGAGCACAAATGACCATATATTCTGTTTCGAAAATCTTGTTTTGACAAGTTCTGGGGGTTCCAGGCATATGCCGAACAGTTGAGAAACTAGCCTCTCCAGCAGTTTTCATTCACATCTTCTATTTAGGTGCTCATCTTCTGAGTGTAGAGGGCATTTGTTACATAGGGCAGTTCCCCACCAACACTCCTTTCCTTATTGGGAGAAACCAGAGATCGTTGGATTACCATCCAATGATCTTTCTTTTTTCTTTGGAGCACTATCAGCCAGAATAGAAGCAAATGTTCCAGTCTCAGTCAACCAGAGGCTCCAACATGGGACAGTGACTCTTTAGCGAGGGACACAAAACAAAAGGGACCATTTCAATTCATTCACAGCAGCAGCAGCAGCAACAGCAGCAGCAGCTCTACAAGATTCTGCCTGGGCTAAAGACTTGACTTCCTCCCTCTTGGCATAAAAGAACAGAAGTGCCTTGGTTCACACCCAGTCTCTATTCCTGGTTTTCTGTCCTCCCATTGATTTTATGATGTCCTTGGTATCCTTGAAAATTTATACTTTTTTCTTTTTCTTTTTTCCTAACATTAGCCAGGTAGTTTTTGTTACCTGCAATCAAAACATTCCAAACTAACAGAGAGGGAGGTCTTCACATGATGGACCCAAGTAAGAACCTAGTAACCATGGTTAGTGGCTGAGCTGGCATTTCCTGACAGAATTATTTGTTACTCTTGGCAGATTTCAAGGGGGAAAAAACCCACTGCTTGGCCAGAGCTTCTGTTGCCAGGGACTATCACTCTGGGGGTATTCTCCAGAGAAAGAGAACACTGGGGGAGAAAAAACCAGCACTGCAATTTAGATTGCCACTCCATTTAATAAATAGGGAAATGGTGTTACTTTACCGGTAATTATTTTTTTAAAAAAGCCCACGTAAAATGTCAGCTGGACTCTGTTTATTGGAACATAACAACACATTAGACAAACTTAACCTTGTTGATTTACCCGAGACAGCTAGGCTGACAAATTTCAATTGAGCCTGTTACAAAGCTGGCTCTGGCTTGTAAAAATGTCTATTTTGAGTCAAGACTAAGTAGGACTATATACGTATATATGTATTTTCCTGCCTCTAATGAGAGAAACAGACATATGAAAAAGTTGTTTATCCTTTGAGCACCAAACATCATACTGAGTCCCTCTGAAATGTTAAAATTTGGAGCCATTGGTCTGTTATCTACAGAGAGAAAAACAATACTGTGGGTTCAGGAGAAATGGATAGGAGGGTTTGAAATGGGAAGAAAAACACCAATAGGAATGATAAACTGGGTTTTAATGACAAAGTCACTTTGCCAACTGTAACTCGGGTGCTGGGTAAGCTGATCTGACTTCATTAGGTGATAGTCAGCCTCCCAAAGCCATCATCAGGCTGGAAGAGAGCCATATGTGTTAGTCGCACAAATGGACATTGATTTTTCAATAAACTGGAACCCAAAGCCAACATCACTCCAATGATATCTTTTCTCAGGAGAGAGGATTTCTCGCTCACGCCTGGCACCATGTCTCAGCTCTTATATTACAAGAATTACATGGGTGAAGCAGAGTAGAAAACATCAGCTCACTTAAGTCATGTGATAAATGAGGCAATTAAGTCAATTAGATGCACAGTTACTGAGTTATATCTGTTTTGCTTTGTAAAATATAATTTTAAATAGGATCATCTGTCTTACCATACTTGACAGCATTAGAATTCTGTGGGGCAGAAAAAAATGTGGTTCATTACTCTATAAAAACAGTGCCTACTCTCTCAACTGGATAAAGTAACCTTGCTCTTTAAGTTAGAGGTAGTTATCCCTTAACTCTTTCTCTGTAAGAAGGGAGGACACATTTTGTATTTGCTAGTTGTCTGCATTTCTTTAAATGAATGGCTTTTCTACCAGTCATCATGTGTTTGGGGGATTAGTAGACAGAATGTTAAGTTTCTCAATGCATCACTTACCAGATGCATCTCTTTCTGGAGGAAGAGAGAGAGCATAGTTGAAGAAGATTTACGTTATTCTGGGAAGTGTCATTTGAGTGATTTTGTAGTGAAAAGATGAGCAGGCACCCTTGTCTAAGAGAATAGTGCCAGGACCTTTAAGTGGCTTAACTAAAGGTGTTCACCACCACTGTCTCCCCTTGGTATGCAGAACTTGACACTGGGGAAGAGGTGTATACATCTACAGAGGAGACAAGGAGGTCTTTCCAGTGACCATAATAAGACCCTTTGCTTTTGGAGGAACACTTCTAGAGCTTCTGACAGATTGTGATGGTCCTGCCTAAAGTGTGTGGACAAGTTAGGACACCAGGAACCACCATGGGAAACTAACCATGAATGAAGGTAATACTGGACTGGTGGACAAGGCTAGATTAGAGACTTATCAAGAAATTGCTTATGAGCCAAATTATGTTTCCTTTGTTTTAAAGTAGTGAACCAACTAAACTCAATGAGCCATTTAAAAGTTAGAGGACTTCCCTGGTGGCTCAGTGGTTAAGAATCTGCCTGCCAATGCAGGGGACACAGGTTTGAGCATGGTCCAGGAAGATCCCACATGTCACAGAGCAACTAAGCCCGTGGGCCAGAACTACTGAGCCTGTACTCTAGAGCCCGTGAGCCAAAACTACTGAGCCTGCGTACCACAACTACTGAAGCCTGCACACCTAGAGGCCATGCTCCGCAACAAGAGAAGCCACCACAATGAGAAGCCCATGCACCACAAGAGTAGCCCCCACTCGCCGCAACGAGAGAAAGACTGCACACAGCAATGAAGACCCAACGCAGCCAATAAATAAATAGATAAATTTATTTTAAAAAGTTAGAATATTTCACATATAAATATGAATTACTTTGGCCAGGACACATGCTCTGCAATTTGCTCAAAAGCCTACCACTCACATATATATTCTTACTCTCCCTGCTTCACTCATTTCTTTAACTTTCTGGAACACAGAAGGCAGTTGAGTTCTTCATCTTTTGCCAAGATGGTTGTGGGGAGAGGCTACCAATTCTGTCACAGATGGAGCTGAGACTGGAAGCCCCTTTAACCCCTCCACATGGGAGTACGGTTGAGAAACTTTGGCTGAACATGTGGAGAGAAACTGAGTTGTAGCCTTGGGAACATCCTTAGTTGAACTGGGCTTGTGAGTTGTTTACCTCACACACAAGGGGTGGGGATCTAGCAAGAGCGCTATTGCAGGAAAGGACAAGGACATTAAACATGGATTTTTAAGGTATAATTGATGGTCAAAGAATATGTAAATCCTAAGTTTGAAAAATATTGTCAAGTTGATCTCAGAAAGTTTGAACCAGGTTATATACAAACCAACAGTTCATGAGAACACCAGTTTGCATACTAGTCAGCAGTGGCTATTATTGATCTTTTTAAGTTTTGCTAACCTGATTGGGAAAAATTGCTGCTTTGATTTGAATTTTCCTGAATACTAGTGAGCTTAAGCATATTTTCCGATGTATGCTGGCCATTTTTATTTTTTCTAAGAACTAACAGTCTATAACAATTGTTCCTTTTCCTTTTTCGGTTATTTGCTTTTCCTTATTGAACTGTTGGAACTGAGATGCTTCTCCTTTCTCTGTTATATTTGGTACAATGTTTTCTTCCAGTCTGTTAATTGCCTTTTAACTTTGCTGTTGCATCCTTCATTGTGCAGAAATTGCTAATTTTTATTTAGAAAATCCATTAATTTTTTAAAAATGATTTTTGTGTTTAATGTCTTTCACAGATAACCTCAGCTCCACAACTGCCAAAATAATCTCCGAATTTCCTTTAATAAAGCTGTTGGTGTTTTACATTTGTATTTGATTATTTAATCATCTGAAAGTTGTTTTATGTTTGCTATGAATAGAAATATAACTTTTTAAAATAAATAGATATCAGATTACCTCAACACCATTTTCTCATTATTTGAAATTCTAATTGTATCTTAAATTAACAGGTATCTTCTTGCTTTTGGGTTCATTCTGAAATTCCTTAAGGCAACTTCCTTACTGGAGATAGGAGGTTGCTGATTACTCACCATTCTTCTCTCTGATTTCTCAAAAAATGATAATAGACACTGAGAGTCTGATAAGGATGAAAATGTATAGCATCTGGTTTACATTGGCTGGGTACTGTCCAGTAACCTCTTGAAAATATAGAACTTCTAAAATATTGTATAAGAGGACATAGTCTGGTCTGGAGCCAAAGTGAGGTTTTCTTTTTCTTCCCTACAGATCTAGATCTTAGGATCTAACTGTGAGGAGGATGAGATCTGCAAAGCAATTACTCAACCAGCTTAAGGAGGAGAATGCCAGCATCCTAAACCCATTTTCTCAGAGTATTTACCCCAATAATATCTCCCCCTACAAGGAGAAGCAGAAATTCTCTCTTCTCTAAGGAAAAATACAAAACAAAGGAATGACCAACCTTCCCAACATACACTCTCATTGGTTATCTTTCTCAATTTTTTCTTTTTAGGATATCTTTGCACGTTTTCTCTTTGAGATGAATTTTAAAAGAAACTTGTAACTTTGATTTTAAAATTTTTGTTGGGATTTTACTTAGAATTGCATTTAATTTACATATTTATTTGGGTATAATTATCTTTACAGTACTGAGTTTTTTTGTCCTGATGCTTATTTAAACTTTGCTATATGTACTTCAGTATAGTCATATAATTTTCTCTATAAAGGTCATGTGCATTCTGCTAAGTTTGCTCATGGGTTTTAAATACTTTTTATTGCTATTGAGTCGGATTTTTTCTCTTTCATTTTTCTAATTAGGTTTTTACTTGTAAAGTGATTGATTTTGTATGTTGACATTTTATCAACCTGCTTTGCTAAAATTATTGTTACATTCCATCTCTCAGACAATTCTATTATATGCAAGTAATAAAAGTTTGAGGCTCTTATTCTAAAATTTCTGTTTTATTTTATTGCCTTGTCGCATTGGTAGATCTCCAGTTTTAGCAGCCATGATGGTGCTAGGCATTCTTATTTTGGTCAAGACTTAAGTGGGAATGGTTTTAATGTTTCACCATTATGATGTTTGCTAAGGTTTTCTGACAATTTTCTTAACTAAATCAGGGAGGAACCTATTTATTCCTAGTTTGACTGTATTAACAATGGTATTGATTCATGAGAAATTCCTTTTTTGTAATGAGATAAGTGTATAATATCTCTAAATGTGTTAATCTGGTTGAATTATATAAACAGATTTACCAATGTGAAACCATTATTACACTTCCAGAATAAATCCTGGTCATTTATATTATCCTCTGAAAAAGTTGCTGGCTATAATTTGTGACTATTTAACTTGAGATGTTTGTACTTAATGTTTGTAAATGAAATTAATCTATAGTTTTTCCCATTTTTTTTTTTGTTCTTTTGTTTTCTGGTTTTGTAATAAGAGTTATTCAGATTAATTAAATGAGTTTTAAAGTTTTTAAAAACATTTTTAATGCTTTGGTAAGTTTATTTAACAGAGTAATTATCTTTAAAAGTTGAATAGAACTGGCTTATAAATTCGTTTTGAACTAGTGTCTTTTATAGGGATAGATTTTTAATATGGTTATTGATGTACTCAATTTTTACCTCTTCAGTCATTTAATTTATACTTTCTTAGAGAATCATTCACTTTTTTGTTTTTATTATGGTTTTTTTGAGCAAAGTTATTCATAGAATTCTGTCAAGATTTCTTGACATTCCATACCCCTAGTTATATTTTTCCTTGTTTCAAATTACTTTATCTTCTCTCTTTTTTCTCTAATACACTTACCAAAGAGAACAAAAAACTCATTTTATTGATTAAATCTATTATATACTCTATTTTATTAATGCCCACTTCTTTCTTCATTAATTGAGTCTTGCTCCCACTTCAGCAGGAGTTCGTCCTTAGTGTGTGCTTTACTGGAAGTTTTTGAGAGCCGCACTACAGCACTGTGAGATTATTTATGTGAGATTCTATCAGTTAATGAGAGCCTTTAAGCAATCATTGAAATTAAGGGAAATCATGTAAATTTAATTACAAATCACATTATCTCTGGGTGGATAGATCTTGTGAAATCTTCTAGTCTAACTGTATTTTTTGTTTATTTATTCAAATAATATTTTTGAACAAAAAATATTCGATTCCCTATGTACTGCCTGCTATGCTATGCACTGAAGATGTAGCAGTTAACCAAATAAACATGGCTCCTACCTTCATAGGGCTTCAGTCTGATGGAGGAAACACATTAAACAGACAAATAGTTCACGATAAACAGACAAACATAAATAAATAAGTGAATTTTAATTTTTCTATGCATTTGGAAGAAAGAAAAAGGTGCTATGAAAGAGAATAATTTAGATGGAGAAATCAGAGAACGTCTCTATGAGGGAATGACATTTAAGTTGAGGTAAGAATGATGATAGGTCTTAGGTAGGCAAAGGATGAAGGGAGGGCAGTGGGGGTGAGAAGAATGGCATACGCAAAAGCCTGGAGATGAGAATAATTCTGGCTTGCTCAAAAATTAAGAATGAGATTACACCAAATTAAGCTGTGGAAGAGAAACAAAACTAAGATGTAGGCCCAGATCTGAGCTTGATGGGTCTGTAGCTACAATCAGAAGTTTTGTATTTTATTCTAAATAAGATGAGAAATCACGAAAATGTTTTCATCTGGGGAGCGTTACAATATAATCTACCTTTCCAAAGACCCATCTGGCTTCAGGGCAGAGAACAAATTGGAGCAGAGCAAGGGTGGAAATGAGAAGAGTAGTTAGAAAGTAGAGAGTAGTTAGAAATTGTTGACATTGTTAACATGCAAGAAATAATGGTGGCTTGGACTAGAATGGTAAAGTCAGGATGGCAAATGCACACTGATTCAAGGCAGTTTACAAGATAAAAGCAGTATGACTAAGTGATGACTTCTTTCACTGTGGTAAGATACACACAACATAAAATTCACCATTTAAACCATTTTAAGTGTACAATTCAGTGGCATTTAGTACATTCAATGCTTGCAACCGTCACCACTATCAAGTTCCAGAATATTTTCATCACCCTAAAAGAGTCACACCCATTAGGCAGTCATTCCCTGTTATGGGCTGAATTATGTCCCCCCAAAATTCATATGTTGAAGTCCCAACCCAGTACCTCAGAAGATGACTGCATTTGGAGATAGGATCTTTAAAGAGGAAATTAAGTAAAATGAGGTCATAGAGTAGGCTGTAATCCAATATGACTGTTTTTTTTTTTAACATCTTTATTGGAGTATAATTGCTTTACAATGGTGCGTTAGATGAAGACAGAGTGAGAAAACATCCATCTACAAGCAAGGGGATAGGGCTCAGATGAAATCAACACTGCTAAAACCTTGATCTCAGATGACTAGCCTCCAGAATTGTGAGAAAATACACTTCTGTTGTTTAAGCCACCCAGTTTATGGTACTTTGTTATGGCAGGCCTAGCAAACTAATGCACTTTCCATTCCTTCCTCCCCTCAGCTCATGGCAACCACTTATTTGCTTTTTATCACTATGGATTTGCCTATTCTCGATATTTCCTATAAAGAGAACCCTACAATATGTGGCCTTTTGTGTCCAGCTTCTTTCACTTAGCATACTGTTTGCAAAGTTCATCCATGCTGTAACATGTATCATTACTTTGTTCCTTTTTATGGCTGAATAATAGTTCATTATATAAATATATCACTGTTTTATTCTTCAGTTGATGGTTGATGATGACTTTGATGTAAGGAATGAGAGAGAAGAAGGTGCCAAGAATGACTTCTAGATTTCTAGCTGGAGAACCTCAATGAATGGATGACATTTATTGAGGTAGGAATGAAAGTAGGAAGAGTATATTAGAGGGAAGATTTGGAAAGCTTATGCCTACAAAGGGTTAATGACTAGTCACATGGCCAAGGCAGGTCTGTTTCCTCCCATTCTATTGCCCTCTCTCTTCCTCTAACAAATCAGCATGGGTGAAATAATCTAAACCATTTTACTGGTTTCACCTTTTCCTATCTTATCAAGTGAAATTATTCCTGGTCATTTCTAGCCCTGTACATGCCCTCTGGCCAATCAAAACGTTCCTGAAACCAACTAACAAAAACTACGAGCAAAGACTTGCAATATATGAACACATAACTGGGTTTAAGTACTAAGCCAGCCACAGTATTAAAATTCAATCAACTAACCAAGTGATCCTTTCTCTTGGTCTCCTGGAACATTCTAGTTCATTTTAAACAGTATTTTTTCTAATTATGAAAAAGTATGTACACCTCGTTTTAAAATTTGGAATATACAGGGCTTCCCTGGTGGTGCAGTGGTTGAGAGTCCGCCTGCCGATGCAGGGCACACGGGTTCGTGCCTGGGTCCGGGAGGATCCCACATGCCATGGAGTGGCTGGGCCCGTGAGCCATGGCCGCTGAGCCTGCGCGTCCGGAGCCTGTGCTCCGCAATGGGAGAGGCCACAACAGTGAGAGGCCCGCATAATGCAAAAATAAATAAATAAACAAATAAAATAAAATAAAATTTGGAATATACAGAAAGGAACATAAAAATAAAGTGAAAGCTGCTTATGATCTCTCCACTTATAGATAAGCACTATTAACATTTCTGATTTTTTTTCTATAAATTTTACAGAAATCTCTCTCTAAATTCAGGGGTTGTATTTCTAAAAGAATTGTGGTTGGCAAAACAGCGATTGGCATGCTCAAGGTGCTGTAGGAAACATAGATTTAAGGAGAAGTGCTAAACTGTACTGAATTAGTTTTAAACATAGCAAACAGAAATTCTAGAACAGGTTTCCTTAAAAAAAAAATCTTAAATACTTGTTAGAAAGCCCTTGTCTAAATCACTTTCTTCTTCAGTTGTACAGGAAATATTGTTCCAGTGTCACGACCTGACAGGGTTTTTACATGCAGACTCTATCACTTTTTATATGCAGACTCTATTACTTTTTAAACAAGTTTTTATTGCCTTGATATGTCTTTTGCATTCCTGGCTCTGCAACATTTGTTTTTGCAATTAGTGGCAAAATGTTTGAGTGCTTTATCACCCTTATCCCTTGCCTTGTCCCAGCCTCCTCACAATTTATCATTGGGCTTAAGAACACATTTCTTTGAATGTAGCCTTCAATTTCTCCTATGAGAGGGTGTGTTCTCTTTTCTTTGGAGTATCCCATAGACTGGCTTACATGATATATAGGAGAAGCTAACAGTAATAGTGGTTTTCTTTTGTTTAAGAGAATCTAACAAAAAGGGGAATGATAATCATCTTGATCATCATCAACAGCAAGAACAGAAGCAGCAGCATAGAATGACATTTTCCAGATATTTAATTGACATGCTCATATAAAACTAAGTTACCTAGAAGTCAAAATTTTCTAATTTTTTTTACGTTTATACAATTGAAATCTATTGTTTTTGTCATCTGTAGTCTTCACTTAATATCCTAGAAGAATTCCTCCTGTATGATTAAAAGTTATGAGAAGATATAGTCTTTCTCTGAACAGTGTAAAGAAGGATTGATGCATTTCACAGTCTAATGCTTTGTTTTTGCAGTAAAAATATAAATGGCTGTTAAGGAACATCCTCTCCAGGAGAAAGGCAGCATGAAAACTGGTTTCCTTATTGAAAACTACATGTGGCCAGGGTCAAAGAACTATCTACTATGATCTCGTTCAAGGCTATGGTGAACTTCCAGTGCCACTGCAAGTTGGTGATAGAAAGAATAAAAATAAAATGTCTAAATTTGGATCACTGTAGCTTGTCGCAACTCATCTATATGAATGTACCCTTAAGTGCAAGTCTTATTAAAAAGGAAGGACCTAAGAAGGGCTAGGCTGATCCAATCCCATGGCTCCAAAGCCAATTAGCCATATTTGGTCTCATGGCCAAGTGAAAATAAAATGCTGATCAGCACAGAATGACAGATTTTGTGGCAAAAACACAAAGTCAAAGTAACTGTCATTACTTGTCAAAATCCCCTCTTGCCACGAGGTAATGGTGAAAACACGGCTAGAGTCTGAGCCATTTCTGGAAAAAAGTCATCTGGTCAGATTGCACATGATTCATTTGTTTCAGAAAAGGTTAAAATACCAAGGTTGTTGGGCTTCCCTGGTGGCGCAGTGGTTGAGAATCTGCCTGCCAATGCAGGGGACACGGGTTCGAGCCGTAGTCTGGGAAGATCCCACATGCCGCGGAGCAACTGGGCCCGTGAGCCACAACTACTGAGCCTGCGCATCTGGAGCCTGTGCTCTGCAACAAGAGAGGCCACGACAGTGAGAGGCCTGCGCACAGCAATGAAGAGTGGCCCCCGCTCGCCACAACTAGAGAAAGCCCTCGCACAGAAACGAAGACCCAACACAGCCAAAAATAAATTAATTAATTAATTTTAAAAAAATACCAAAGTTGTTTCAAAACTGACTTCAGCCAAAAATCAATTTTTTCAGGGCTTCCCTGGTGGCGCAGTGGTTGAGAGTCCGCCTGCCGATGCAGGGGACACGGGTTCGTGCCCCGGTCCAGGAAGATCCCACATGCCGTGGAGCGGCTGGGCCCGTGGGCCATGGCCGCTGAGCCTGCGCGTCCGGAGCCTGTGCTCCGCAACGGGAGAGGCCACAACAGTGAGAGGCCCGCGTATCGCAAAAAAAAAAAAAAAAAAAAAAAAAAAATCAATTTTTTCACATTAAATTTAAGCTACTGTATTTTCAAATATTTTTTAGAATATTTTATAACATAGTACTTCTAGCTTACTGATATGCATAATGCATTTTATATATTAATTTTCCTTATTTAAAAATAATCTGTTTTATTTTGGAAGATTAATATTTTTATGTTCATGGTCAGTATCTATACACTGTGTTTAAGTATTTAAAATTTTATGAAAATAAAGATTTGAGTGACTGTTTGGAATCACTGAGATGGAAAGAAGAGAAACTATACTATATTCCCTTCCCTCCAGGCTGGGTCACCCCAAACCATACCACACATTGTCTCCTAGAAACTGTATTCATCTCACAAATTTTACCTAAGGAAATTTCTTATCTTCTAGCCTAGGAAAGTGAGATTTTGGATTCAAGAGATTTATGATGATATATTTCACAGCTAAAAATTAAACTATAAATCCCAGTAGCTGGAAGGAATAATTAGTTGGCCTTTGAACAATGTTTTAATTTACATTTTGGTATTAACTTGAAATTTTATCTCAACAGCTGTAAGATTTTTCTAGTCAAGCGCATGAAGGTTCATTGCTCCTTTCATTCAGTTATTCAACAACTATCTTGTGCCAGGTGTTGGTGTTAGCAGAGCAAACAACGTCATCATTCATTCGTTCCATAAATATTCACTGGGTACCTACTGTGTCAGGCATTGTTTTAGATGACTGAGATATATCAATGAACAAACTGAGACAAAATTCCAGCCCTCAACGTGCTTACATTCTGGTTGGAGGGAGGAGGGGAGTTAAATAGAAGATAAACATAGTATGTAAGTATATTATGCATTTTGTTAGAAGGTGAAAAATACTATTTGAAAAAATATATAGCAAGGTGGTCAGGGAAAGGATTGAAATTTTAAATAGAAGGCCTCATTGAGAAGGTGACATGTGAGCAAAGACTTGAAGGAGAAGAGGGAGTGAGCCATGTGCATATCTCCATGGGCAAAGGGAATAGCCTATACAAAGACTCTGGGATAGGACAGACTGGGCCTGGCATGTTTGAGGCCCTGAATAGAGGCCAGAATATCTAGAAATGAGTGAACAAGAGGAAGAGTCAGAGGAGATAAGGACAGAGAAATAAGGGGAAAGATCATGTACAAGCCCATTGGAGGATTTTGGCTTTTATTCTGAAGGAGATGGGCAGCCATCGGAGGGTTTTGGCTCAGGGAGTGACATGAGCTGATTTAAAGTCCGTGAAAGTACTCCTACAAAGGGTTTTGGTATCCTGTACATGTTCTCCAAATTTACTGACTTCCCACATTCCATCTCTACTGTCCAGTTCTGATATCTCTCCCTTCTCCTCGATGCTAAGTCTCCCTTTGAATACCCTCCCCTTTCAGTATTTCACATTCAGTATTCCTCCACCTTTCACATGAGCCCTTTATAATTTGTATCTCCTTTTTAAAAGTCAGTTTATCATTTTCTCTACCTATTTTTTAGTTTTTATCCTTCTTTCAAATTATTTTGCTACTACAATACAACCAAAATGGAGAATGTTACCTCATTGTCATAACTCCCCATACTAAACTATATTCAGTATCACGTTCCCACCCATTTCCAAATGAGTGACATTCTCTAGAATGAGTATCTTAACAACTGTGGATAGCACTGTCCTAGGTAATGGAGCAAAGACCTAGGCATATTCACCATTTCCTAATGTATTTTTAACTGGTGTGTCACAGCCTCTGAGTTTCTGTGTAACCTCTTCTAAATTTAAAACTTTCTGCTATTTAGCTCCCTGAATGACTAATAGAAAAAATGTGTTTTTTTTTTTTCCATTTCATTTCCATGTACTCTGAAAAAAGGATAAGGTTGTGACCAGAGTTACTTTAAAGAACTTGTAACATTGGGTAGAAACAGAAACAACGTTCATTTGAGCACTTTGTGACTTGTTATGATCCTTTAATTGTGATTTCAAATTGTTATTCAATTTAGATGGCAGCGGAAGATTACATTTTGCAGGAATGTCTATTGTACTTTGGCAGCTGTTCAGCGCCAATATTCCAACTTCAGTAGACAAGGAAGAGGCCTTCTACAAAGGGGCCAGAATTGCAACCACATTCTGGAAATTTTAAAGCAGATCCAGCTTGCACCTTGTTTTAGTTTCAGATTGCCCAGAAGATCCTGGGATAATAATTCAAATTCGAGTAATTTATTTGGTGAGTAGAGGCAATACCGTAAGAAAAGTGGGGAGGTAACACAAGAAATGGAAGGCAATCAATAAAGGATATACTATTCCAGCCACCACAGTGGGCAACTGAAGCTTATTCCCACAAGGGGACTCTGGGAAATGGTATAAAACACATACCTCAGAATTATCCTACCCAAGATGCAAGGGGGCTGTGGGTGTGTGTGTATATATATATATATATAAACTTCCAGATTCATGGGTCAAGAGCTGTTCTGTGGGTATTATTAACTCAGTGCTTCTAGTATGCCACTTTTCAAAGTTGGGGGTAAGGAGTTGAAGAAGACAAGTCCTTGGGCTCATCTGGAAGCTAGAAGTCTGGCAGAGCAAACTGAAACATCTGAGTGATCTGATAGCATCTGCTACACATCTGGATCCACCTCCCCTCCAGGGTTGCATATATTAACTCACAGATTGTCTGCTGCACAATTCCATGGAACACAATGCACACAGATGACAAGGTGAGTGGTGCCCCTCTGGAGTCATGCAGCTTGACCATGCCTATCTGGGGCCCAGTTCAGTCCACACAACTAATAGTTGTTTTGGTACTTATGACATTAAACAGTCAACTTCTCTCATAAACTTCTCCCACAATTAGTTCTCATCATAGTCTACAGGCAAGGCCTGACTTCAGCCACCATGATTCAATTCTAGAAATTTCTGAATAACTTCCATTGAGACTGAAACTGAATCTTCAGAGTTATTAACCCTTGTCTCTTTAGTATTATTACTTTTCACTAACTGGCCTGATCAATCAGACATATACAATCCATTACAATTAGTATGATGCTCCTGGAACCAAAGTGAAGACTGATGGGTTACAAAAGGCAAGATGAAAAGCTAAGAAAAGTTGTTCCCAGTATAATGCTCTTTGTATCTTGGGCCATGCTCTCTTTCTCTACTAATATGAGAAGAAACACATACCATTTAACAAATTCATGAAGCACAAACAATAACCCCTCTTTGATGTTGGGTATAGTCACATGAATAAGGCACACTCTCAGCCCACATTAAGTTCATGGTATAGGAAAAACACAGCCATGAAAACAATTGTAGTACAACAGCTGGTAACATCTGTATTGAAACAATAGTCGTTAATGAGGGGTGTTAATATAATTTTTCAAATTCCAGGCATCAGTATTTAACTGTAATGGTCAAGCTGTATTCACATAGCCCAGGCATCCATATTTAATAAAGTCTTTAACTTGGAACTTTGTGAAAACAATACGAAAATTTAAATATGTTTGAACTTATTCATTGACATGGGAACTGTACAATTTGCCACACCTGAACTTAAACCAGGGTATTAATAATAAGCCAAATACCATCCAGTAGGGTTCTGATATCAGTGTTTGGCTATTCCTCACTTAAGGAATGAGCAGAAGAGTGGCCAAGACAATAATGCCTATTCTGATCTCAACTGGATTCTTCTTCTTCTAGGTTTGCTGATTTTCTGTGTCTCCCAAATTTTCTTTTTGTCCCATACAATCTACCCTGGGATTGTGTCATTCTGAGCAGTTATGTGAAGTGTGTTTGAAGTAGAATCTTTATCACTTAGTTGCTTTTGTGTTTTGGTTCCCTCTAATGTTTTCTATAAAATGCCTGTTCCTGTTGCTTGGCTGTCTCACTAAGCTGATTACTCTCTGGTTATGTTCTCCTGCCATAGTGAAGGACGACTACATTCAGCTCCAGGTGTTCTGAAGATTTGCTTCCTAATTAGAGCCTGTGCTCAAAATAAGCCCCCCATTTCACAGTGTCAAGGCTCTTCCAATATACAATACTATTAGTAGCTTACCACTTGAGGCTCAATTTTCTGAGGTCATGTGATAAAAAAAATGCAGGAACTAGAATTTCCAGTAGATACTGAGTACTCCAAGTGTATATTGACTCTACCAGGTAGGTCCTGTTACAGCAGAAGAGTCTTACTTGATCTGTGTTTGAGAATAATAGAGACGGCTTTATAGGATTTTTAGATAGACTAGTTAATTCTCCAAATACTAGAATTTCTTGGATTAGCCATAGCATTAGCTCTCTGGCATTCCTTTCATGGAGTAAGGAGGATTCCGTTGTGTGATTTCTTTTTTCAAAAATTAGCAACTTCAATAGTAGATCTTATAGCACTATGTAGATACTCCATGAGTTTTGAAAAACTTGCTAAAATCGCTAAAAAGTATACTCATCACCATAAATTGGTCAATTATTGCCAATACTCTTCTGAATTCACTGCTCATTGCTGTCTATTCCACCTAGTGATATGATCATAGAAAATAAATATGGAGTGGATCACTAGAATTGACTTTCTCCAAAAGGTCTGTCTCAGAATTTTCCTTTTATTCCTTCACATGTTAAGCATCTATGCCTGGAACTAAAGTCAGGCTTAAGGAGAGGGTTAAAACAACAACTGGGGAGAGAGAACTTATACTTATTGTGCACCTACTATGATTTAGGTATAGCTCCTTATAACTATCTGATTTAATCTTCATAAAATTCTTATAGGCTATAAATTTTCTCTTATGGTCGAGGAAACAAAGAATATGAATGACTTTCTTAGGATTTGAATATATGTCCTTCAGACTACTGAGGTCATGCTTTTCCATTTATGTTTCCGCTACATAAGATAAGTGAAGTTGAAAAGCTGTATTTAATTAAATCTTGATCTTCATGTCAAAACCATTTCTATTTGAAATATTCCAATTCATTCACTCAATAGCCAATATCTCGAGCATCTGCTTTGTGGGAAGTGTTGTATTAAACCTATCCCTACCCTGCCCATTCTCTATCATCTTGTTTTGAGAAAAGAACTGGTCTTGCTAAACTTACCACATGCTCAAGGACATGACACTTTTACAGATTTGAAAGTTTTTAAATTTCAGAAGGATCCTTGTTGATTGATCTCTTTCAGATATATTTGAGGTACAGGGAGGAAAGTTAATGCCACTGCTTTGTAAATTTTAATTCTTTGACTTGAAACTACCAGGACAATAAACTTGACTGGCTCATTCCAATGAACCAAATATCAAACTGAGTTCCACCCCTCTGTAAACTTTGAGCAAAACAAAGAGTCCTCCTCAGATAAAAGAGTGGTCCTAGCAGTGGACGGACATCCCAGAAAGCAGCTGTGCTTGTCCAGGATGAATCCATGACATAGTCTTAAATAGATCTACCAGACAACCAGAAAAATACTGAAACCGTGTCTCACAATGCCAGAAAAAAAAAAATCTCATCTTCCCCTGATTTCATCTACAATGAAATCAAAGATTGGATTTCTGGAAATATTTGGATGACTGAGTAGAATTTTATGCAGCTTCATCTCAATATTTGGTAACATTTAGACACAGCCTGAGGTTGCTAAACTCAAGCCATTCCCTACAGTTAAAAACACTTTTTTTCTCCTCCTCCCCCCAATAAAAATGGTCTCATTGTTCTTTATTTAGTCTAACAGAAGGATCCATGTACCAGTACTGCCTTAGCTTTGCTTGGCTTCAATTATACAAACTAACCACACTCAGTTGGATGGTAACTGCCGTAGCAGTGTGCCTGCCCTCTCCAATTCATGAGTAGAGTTTTTCCACCCTCAATGTCAGGTACAGGATATGAATCAAGGATCACAATTCTCTAGTGCAAAGGAGGGGAAGTTCCAATGAAATGATACTGCTTCTAAGATTAAGGTATACTAACCTGCTCCCTCATACATAATAATAATAAAAACAGCCAGATTTTAAGTTGATTAATCACTATGATCCTGGCACTATACTAACTTCCTTACATATATTATCTCATTTAACAATATGGAATTTATCTATATTTTGTCAAATTCTTGAATACTTGAATATGTTTCTCTCTCTTTTTTAAAATCACAGTTTGTTTTAATTCAGTTGAGCTGTTCGTCCTCTCCTGTTTGCGGTCCCTGAGGGCTGTCAACTCCCTGCTGCCATGCAATACCAATTACATATTTTCAGACCACTAATCTCTCTCCACCCCACCAGCTTTCCTGCTCCTGACCACAGAGTGACAACATCAGCTGCACCATGCCACGGAAAAGAGGACTCAACATTTCAGGAGAGCCAGCTCAGCTAAGAGAGTTTCCTGAGTTGTGAAAAACCTCTTAGCACTTCAATGTTGTATTAACCTCAGCTTCACCTGCTTTTCTTTGGGTAACAGGGATCATTAGCCATGTGAACACCTTCCATCCAACCACAAACACAAACAGGATGATTGCTCTTGAACCAGGGGGAACTTCTCAGCCTGGCAACAAGGTAGTACAGCTCAGTGGGCAGTGTGGCTGAGTGGAAACCCTGTTTTCATGAGAGCCAGAAAACCAAGATATTGTGTGACTCTAAGCTAGTATTTAGCCTTTGGCTCTACCTGAGCCCAGTTTGAGGGGGCTTTTATTTATTTATTTATTATTATTTTTGGAAGGGGCCTTTTAAATTAGATAACTCCTAGCCAAATATAAAAGAAACTACTTCCAAGAATGAGCACAGGTCATCACCTGTCTTTGCCAGTAATTCAGGTCATATATTTTGACCATATTCAACCAAGCCGCCTGTCGACCCTTATCGGGCCCCAGGATCCTTTCCTGTTTCAAAAAACACAGCTTTGACAGGATTAATGAAAAGTTTTATCTTATTATTCCAACTTTACACTCACTTTAAAAACATCATCACTAAGCATAGGTATGGTATTTTCTTAATTTCTCCAGTGTTCTTTATTGTTAATTTGGTCATTCTCTGGAACTTTGATCCAGATCTTGTATGGATTTTGAAGTTTAAAATAGTTATTACAGGATCATAGCCAATTACATTATGATTATTTTCTTATTTCTTTTCATTTTTCCCTCCTTTATTTTTAACCTAAAAGTATTTACTTTTCAAATATAATTTTCTCCAAATTGCTGGGTCTTAATTCTAGAGGGAACATGGGATGCAAAAGAAGTTTCCTGGTAGTATCTCACAAACCACTGAATTCATCCATCTTTCACAGATTTCTGTCTCCAGACCTTCCACAAACGTGTAGAACAGTTGTACTCTACACTTTGTTGGATATAACTATTTTCAAGGCTCCTTAATCTGTTTCTGAAAGATTGAACCAGTTTTATTAAAGGTCTTGTGGGTTGTTGAGGACACAAAGTAAGGGAATTAAGTTTAAAGTATCAAAATAAATTGCTATGATATTCATTTGTCTTACAGATGGGGAAGTGATATCATAGGGTACATTAAGACTCAGCCACAACCACACAGCGCTACAGCATATGGGAGACTCAGAAACAAAATGCTATTAATGATCTAAAGCTTTCATATATTGTGCTACACGATGCCTGATATTAGACTAAACTAAGACACTCTTTTTTCCAAAAACTTTGCAGGGAAAATCATTATGTAAGCAGATGGTGCTTCTTGACCCAATACTTAGTCTGTGTTCTGAAGTAAATGTTGAACACAGCACCAGAATGACCTTAGTCATTGGCCATTTGTTCATAGAGGAATTAAACAGGAATGAAAGTACCGTATATTTTGCCATAGAGCAATGAAAGGAATTTTTATAACAAATCAAATACTTTATCCAAATTCAGAGTGAATATTTTATTTGTAATTTCATTGTCAGCATTTTTTTGAGTGCAGGAAAAATTGATATGAGGAAGGGAAATGGGTCTTCTCATGTCTTCTGGACAAGTCTCAGGCTAATAATTACCTCCAATTAAAAACAGTGGATGTGATGAAATTGGGCCACGTTGCAGAGAGGAAGCATGGAAGTCAGAGTTAACCCTCAACAGAGGCACATAGGGTAAGTAGATATATGACTTACTATATTACCATATTAAAGTTTCTAAGAAGTCCAAAGTGAAAAAGAAACAGGGTTAATCAGATATTTCTACAAGGCAGAAAACTTGGCTACCACAGCAGTTTTACATTTTAGAGCTTTAGCCTCTGGAGAGAAATTTTGCCACTTTCTTATTGGGCTTCAAGTTCCACATTCCAGACAAGGGACTCTGTGGCTCACTTGCTGACCAATAAGCTCTGTCTGGTGCTAGTGGTTGTGACTCAGGCTGTACTAAGGAGGCAGTTCCTACAGAGCCATTTGGAAAGGAGTAGAGGGCTGAGCAGTTCCTACCTAGACAAAAGGGCTGGAATAGGAAATCCTATAGGTGTCCATTATAAGTATACATAGGTAAACAGAAGAGTCCACAGGTATGAAGAATAAGAACTTAGTCAGTGGAGTATAACAAATTGGAAAAGAAGGGGCTGGTGGTACAGAACAGAGAATTTTCAGTGAATGGCAGATGCACTGAAAGAGGATGAGTCCAAGACAACTGCAAGGTTTGAAACCTGAGTGACGAAAGGAGTGCTTATGACATGCCTGGAACTGTTCTAAGTACTGTATACACATTAACTGATTTAATTCCCATAACAACCCATTGTGGTAAGGAAACAGAGGCACACAGAAGTTAAACAACTAGTCCAAGAGCACATAGCTAGTAGGTGGCATGACAGGGGCGTCAGCAGGTGTGTCTTAGAGTAAGGAAGTGGCAGAGACAGTCAGATTTCACATATACTGAACCATCTAGGGCCTGAGACAGGCTCTTACGATTGCTGCCATAGAAGACAGAACGAATATCTCATATCTCATTCACCTTGAGTGGGTTACACGTCCATTCCTGAATAGGTCATTGTAACCAGGACAAGAGGCTATACATACAGCTGGCTAATTGTGGTGGGGGCAATCCCACTTAGGCAACAGGACTGAGAAAGGAGGAGGAGGAAGAATTCCCACAAAGCAAAACTTTGGTTGCCATTGCTAGAAGATGGAGAAGTGGAGATTGCTGGCAAAAATAACAACTGAATACCACAAAAAGGAAACAAAGCAGAGTAGTTCACTCTTAGAAGGGGCATTAGAAGCTGCTGAATCAGGAGAAGAGGAAATAGGGGACTATGAGATGGACAAGAGAATAAATGAAAGCACTATTTGGGGTCTTCTTGAATTAGTTGGGGAGATTTCATCTGGGACTAGAGTTCTCCACTGCGATTGTTGGTACCAAGACAGAAAAACCCTGATTTGTCGTTAAACTCTGGTCCCATTTTTGCCCTTATATTGTTGACTTGCAGGAAACACAAGTTGACTCTGGAGCTGAACCCCCTGTGCCATGTGTGTTGAAACATCATTTCCCCTGGCTGTCTCTTTACCAGTACTATATTTAAGTACATTTATTTCACTTGCATGCTTCTTTTATCCTCACTTAGAGCATAAAATCAAGAAGTAGGATTTCCATAGATAACTTGACCTCATGTCTTTATATTTCAACTTTAAAAAAGCAACTCTTCTACCAGAGTGACCTTATCAAGGTTGAATGAGGCTGGTATGAGAAAAGACCACTGACTATCCAAAGTTCTCCTGAGTTTTGCCCCGCATCTCTCCTCTCTGAGGTTGAGTGTGGTCAATCTCAATTCAGCCTCAACTCAGTCATTCTCTTGGATGAAGGGTGCTGAAACCAAGATCTGAACCTTGAGAGGAAAGGAAATGTATAATATGTAAACACTAAGTTACTATAGACCATCTTTCTCTCAAAAAATGTGTGGTTTTACAAAAGCAGCCTTTCATTCAATGTAACAAGTAAGCAAGGAAAAAATGTTACCTCTAGCCTTAATTAGAATGACCATTGATTACTAAGCAATTTTTAATGTCACTCTTTTTAGCTGATTAGAAATAAGAACTTCAATGATTATGGAAGTATCTCACTGCTATATTTAAACAGATTTCTAGATTATTGCTATAATAGGTAACTTATTGGGTAGGTAGTGCTTAACTAGACAGGAACTACTTACTGACTAGCTGCTTCCATAATAATCTGGTTATGATAAAGAAAGTATCAAGTTATAGACTAGTAAATTTCAGATCCTTTAGATATTTTTAATGGTTTAATTCATTTCCCCTTCATATACATAATTTATAAAAGTAGTATTCCTAGCTTTTGTTCATCTTTGAATTGTACAACATAGAGTCTGCCTCTCCACGTCTTTCCCCTCCCCCAGATTTCTGCATATTTACTTTTCCCTCTTTAAATTGAAAGAAACGACATGCCTAGTACCTCCTTTCTTCATACTAAGAAGCAGAACAACACTGTCATCTGCTTCATTTTATAGATACTAGTGATTTTCCTCTAGAGGGATAAGTGTTGATTAAATATTTTCCATGCTCTCTCCGCATTTCCTGGTTCTGCAGCTCTTGTTTGCCTGACCCAAAGCAAAAATATTGCTTGCTTAAGACACCATGCTCTATTTCAAGTAAGTTTGCCACCAACATTTGGTTATTGAAATATTTAAAAGACAAATTATCCATATTTGAGTATTACTCACATGACCAAAAACGAACCAGTACACCTTCTCAGTCAGTTCATGAATTTAATAAGTGGCTTTTCAAAGAACTCTTTATAGTTGTACTGCTTTTAGAAATATAATCTGTAAGTTGATTTCTAGCTTTTGTGTAATAAATTTATCAAAGTATGTACAAGTATGTAAATGTGTGTTTATATTACCCACAGCATTTACATTTGTCAGCTAGAGAAACTATGATGCCTGTTAATTGCTGTATTGACAATAATCATTGGTAGGTCTTATTAAAGAAACTATTCTATTTTCAAGACGCGTCATAGCAACACTAATAAATAACAATAGCAACAATAGCACCAACTTTTTTTTTTAACATCTTTATTGGAGTATAATTGCTTTACAATGGTGTGTTAGTTTCTGCTTTATAACAAAGTGAATCAGTTATACATATACATATGTTCCCATATGTCTTCCCTCTTGTGTCTCCCTCCCTCCCTCCCTCCCTATCCCACCCCTCGAGGTGGTCACAAAGCACTGAGCTGATCTCCCTGTGGCACCAACTCTTTTCATTCTTTTTTCTTCATTCTGTTCCATGGCAATGATTTCCACCATTCTGTCTTCCAGGTCACTTATCCGTTCTTCTGCCTCAGTTATTCTGCTGTTGATTCCTTCTAGTGTATTTTTCATTTCAGCTATTGTATTGTTCATCTCTGTTTGTTTGTTCTTTAATTCTTCTAGGTCTTTGTTAAACATTTCTCACATCTTCTCCATGCCTCCGTTCTTTTTCCAAGGTCCTGGATCATCTTCACTATCATTATTCTGAATTCTTTTTCTGGAAGGTTGCCTATCTCCACTACATTTAGTTCTTTTTCTGGAGTTTTATCTTGTTCCTTCATCTGGTACATAGTCCTCTGCCTTTTCATCTTGTCTATCTTTCTGTGAATGTGGTTTTTGTTCCACAGGCTACAGGATTGTAATTCTTGCTTTTGCTGTCTGCCCTCTGGTGGATGAGGCTACCTAGGAGGCTTGTGTAAGATTCCTGATGGGAGAGACTGGTGGTGGGTAGATCTGGGTGTTGCTCTGGTGAGCAGAGCTCAGTAAAACTTTAATCCTCTTGCCTGCTAATGGGTGGGTCTGGGTTCCCTCCCTGTTGGTTGTTTGGCCTGAGGTGCCCCAGCACTGGATGCTACATGCTCTTTGCTGGGACTAATGGCAGACTCCTGGAGGGCTCATGCCAAGGAGTACTTCCCAGAACTTCTGTTGCCAGTGTCCTTGTCCCCATGGTGAGCCACAGCCACCCCCTGCCTCTGCAGGAGACCCTCCAACACTAGCAGGTAAGTCTGGTTCAGTCTCCCCTGGGGTCACTGCTCCTTCCCCTGGGTCCTGATGTGCACACCACTTTGTGTGTGCCCTCCAAGAGTGGAGTCTCTGTTTCTCCCAGTCCGGTTGAAGTCCTGCAATCAAATCCCACTAGTCTTCAAAGTCTGATTCTCTGGGAATTCCTCCTCCCATTGACTGACCCCCAGGTTGGGAAGCCTGACGTGGGACTCAGAACCTTCACTCCAGTGGGTGGACTTCTGTGGTGTAAGTGTTCTCCAGTTTGTGAGTCACCCACCCAACGGTTATGGGATTTGATTTTATTGTGACTGCACCCCTCCTACCATATCATTGTGGCTTCTCCTTTGTCTTTGGATGTGGGGTATCTTTCTTGGTGAATTCCAGTGTCTGGAATCATTAGCCTGAGATTTGTCCATAGGGCTGAAGGATGGACTGCAGCATATTAACAAATTAGACTCCACCTCAGAAGCCTGGATCTTTCTGTTTTTAATTTAATCAGCCCCATTTAGCCTCTTTAGCTTTGCTTGAGCCATTCTAGAACAGTATATGATTCTCTTGAGGACATTTTGAAGTGTGTCATATTATCTCCTTTTTTACAGATGTGGAAATGGAGGCTCATTTAAACAACTGACTTAGGTCAGGACATTGGTTACATGGGTAATGGAAGAGATGTAAAGCAAGAAACCTCCATGGTCCCTAGGGTAGAAGAGCAGAGGAGAGGTAGTTTTCCTACAGCCCAGAATCCAGGGTCACCCAGTGAAAGCTGGAAACACAGAAGGCCTACCTGTCTTGCCAGAATTTTGTACTAAAGAGGGTAGAGATATCCAGTGGGAGTCAGAGCAAGTAAGTAGATACCGGAGACCCGTCCATAGCAGGAAAGAAAGGGAAAAGCACTCTGGCTTCCATCTTCCTTTTGCCTTCCAATCTACCTGAAGTTGGTTGACAAAGTAGTCTAGGAAATGTGGTTCACTGTTATATAGAAGAGAGGAAGAGAAAGGCAAATAGGGAAATGACTACACACACTCCCCTGCTTAAAAGATTGCAACCCATACCTGAGCTTTGTAATTTTTTGCAGGACAGTAAGTCTAAAGTTCAAGAAATGTCCATCGACAGATGAATGGGTAATGGTAATGGAATGGGTAAAGTAATGGAATATTACTCAGCCATAAAAAGGAATGAAATTGGGTCAGTTGTAGAGATGTGATGGGCCTAGAAACTGTCATACAGAGTGAAGTAAGTCAGAAAGAGAAAAACAAGTATTGTATGTTAACGCATATATGTGGAATCTAGAAAAATGGTACAGATGAGCCTATTTATAAGCAGAAATAGAGACACAGATGTAGAGAACAAACGTATGGACACCAAGGGGGGGAAGGGTGTGTGGGATGAATTGGGAGATGGGGATTGACATATATACACTACTATGTATAAAATAGGCAACTAACGGGAACCTGCTGTATAGCACAGGGAACTCCACTCAGTACTCTGTGGTAACCTAAATGCGATGAAAATCCAAAAAAGAGGGGATATATGTATACATATAGCTGATTCACTCCGCTGCAGAGCAGAAACTAACACATTATAAAGCAACTATACCCTAATAATAATAATAAAAAAAGAACTCAGAACATACAATGAGAGTCTACAAGTCTATTAATACTGAGATGTATGCTACTGTGGTTTAAAATCTAGGAGCACCGTTTTTTTTTTTTTTTCCTTGTTAGAACAGAAACTGACTCCAATTTAAAACAGACTTTTCAGAACTTCTCTGCACAAAATCTCTATTTATGCTTTTATTATTGCTATTGTCATAAGGACAGATACTAACTCAAATTATTTTACTTAATAGGGGCTTTATTGTACATAAATAAGGAAACAAGCCCCTTTTCATATAGACTATCTTCCCAGAAGCCAAGGGAAGCCACAGAACCAGATATCAGGAAGGGCAGAAATCAGAATAGAACTCATGGAGGTTGGAATCAAAAGGTCATTCAGAATCTAAGGCAGCTCTAGCAGCAAGAGCCCATGGATATTCACCTCTTAACTGACTCAGCTATTCTCTGCATACCTCTTATTTTCTGTCTACTTCTCTTCCTGATACCCTCTGGTTTATTCTTTTCATACTCGGTAGTGCAGAGTCTAAGAGAAGTAATCTAACGGGCTCAACTAATAACACTTTATCTTTTTTGGAACAGATTTTTGGGACAATATCACATAGGCTGTTGTCCATGCTATGGATCTGCTAACCTTGGCTCAGTTGCCTATTGAGTCTCATCACCTGATGCAATGGATCACATGGCACAGGGCATGGATTATACAACCTGGCTGCCTGAAACTACCTTCTCAGCAGGACAGTATTCCTTAGAAAATCTGTTGCGTGACTGCATCTTTGACCTTGGAGAAGAAAAAGAATAAAGAAGAGAAAGGAAGAGAGAAATCCTCCTCCAGCATGAACAACTAATGAATCTAACTGAAACAAACTGAATCATTTAATCCATCTTCATCATCAGATATCATGAAAGGAAAATATATCATTTTACTATAATATTCTATCTTGACAAAAAGTGCTTAACAATCTTATATTAATTTATTCTTTCTGCATCCCAGAGAGATTGGTCAGTTTTGTTTGCCTACTCACAAAAGTAGATTTGTCACATAGTTAGAATTTGTACTCAGCATTCCAGGACATGAGTCTGTTTTTAATCTAGACCAACTAGCTTCCAGCCACTGTGACACTGGCTGCTATGAAAAACACACAGATCTTTTTTACTGCACCAAAAAAAAAAAAAATCAATCCATATTGGGAAATTAGACCTCTCCTTGCAACTATCACTTTGAGAAACAGCCATTTGTTTCTGTGGGAGTGCAGAATGAACCTGGCTGTTTTAAATAGATGACCTAAGAAGCCCATTACAGATGAATCAAGATTGGATTAGAAAATAAATGTGAACAAAATCATCAGAGTTAATGCTGTGAAATGGCCTAAGTTCATTTTCAGTACAAGTGCCAATTAGGCTGAATTATTGATAATGCCGCAAAATGTGGTAAATGTAATGCAGTGTTTGAGTAGAATTCTGTTTAGTTGGTTTTTGGTTTTAAGCCACCGAATTTTTAAAACCCTAATGCCCTTAAATCTGAGATGGGATGTGACCACAACATGTCTTATATAAAGTCTGTATTATTCTCTTCCTTCTGTTGTCTAATCTCCCATCTCTCAGCACTGAGATGATGAAGAATAGAAGTAGCCATAGTGTAAGGTCAGACAGGGGTCCATTAGCACAATTTTATGTAGTATCTTAGATGGGCAAAAGAAAGTCTTCCTCTACATCTACTCCTATGTCCAAAAGCTACGGTTCAATTTGGCTACAGCCTTAAAAGCGGTAGTGAGTAGAACAGGGATGACCCAGCAAGGCTAATACTCAAACTATACTCCTGAAAATAATTACCAGTTCCTTCAGACGTAATTCATGACTACAATGCTTTTAAATTCTTCTAGGAATCATTGCCAACATGTGCACTGATACTCAAGTTTTTGTAGTCACCAGGGCTCCTACATGGTGATTTAGCTCTTAAGCAAATAATGTCCATCAGGTTAATCTTAGGTAAACAGCTGTGTTGCCATCTGATTAATAATACATGGAATCTGTTTCTGAACATGTGGCTCTTTTTAAAAATTTTTATTGGCGTATGGTTGCTTTACAATGTTGTGTTAGCCTCCACTGCACAACAAAATGAATCAGCCACACACATACAGATATCCCCTCCCTTTTGGACTTCCCTCTCATTTAGGTTACCACAGTGCTGAACATGTGGCTCTTTGAAAGAATGTATAACAGGCTTCCCTCTTAAAAGAGCTTTCAACTGGGAAGTTTGGATTCATACAGTCCAAAGAATAAAATCTGTGTCTAAGGATTTGGTTGTTTTCATTATTTTAATGTTTTGTTATGTGGTGAGTTTCTTCTCCCTTCACAGTCTTCTATTCAACACCAAGGCAATAAAAACTAACATTGTTTTGCAAATGCAAGTAAAAAGTTTACTTATTCCTTATGCATAGTTCTAATTGAATGATATATTCGTAACATTACCCCCGATATTTCACATCTTAATAGACATTTTACATTATTGTTTTTGTGCTGCAAGCAATACTGTTTTGAACCAAGTATCCTTTAGAGCACCTTCTTCATCTGGCTACACATCTCTGCATCAGCACCTGAGTCAGATGCTCCAAAATACTACTGCTATCTATTCAATAAACAAGTATTGAGCCTTTGTTATTCCCTAGATCCTGCAACCCCCCTCTGTCTCTTTACATACTGACTACGATCTGCAGACAACCACATTTAGACAGCCACATTTTCTCGGGCCAATCCCAAGTTCAGGCAAACTCCATTAGGAATGGAGTTTAGGCATCTCCATTCACCATTCTTTGACTTGATCTCATTATTCTTTCTGCTAGTGCAGCCTTCCTACATATTTAGTATCTGAGTTCCTAGGCTATTAATGCACTCAGAAATCTTTGGGACTAAAACCTTTCCTGCATCGTTTAGTCCTCTACTGTTCTCTTGACCCAGGATATCTCAACCTTGTACCCCACGGGTGGGACTTTGCTTCCTGCTACTCTTTTTCCTGATACCCACTACCATATCCAGGATCCGAGAAGATCACTTGCTCTCACACTCGTTATCACAATGATATTCCCCTAGTTGAAACAATTGCCCTGCTACACCCCTCCCTCCTCATCCCTACGATCCCAGGCTACTAGCCTAGCTACTTTTATATAATAATTCACTCACTGACTTCTGTATTCCAACTGCTGAATTGGAGTTTTTTCTCTGCCTGTAAATGGGACATGTGGGAAAAACAGTGGGAGAAACCAGTTCCAAGTCCTGGACTCTCTCAACTTGGCCTGTCCCATTGTAATTCACTATCCACAGTTAGTTTTCCTAACATAAGGAAGAAAACAAGGATACCAAGGTATCTGATCTTTAGCAGGAGACAGAATCTGTATAGTCTATCAGGAAAAAGAATGCTATTAAGGTGGATCCAACCATCTACAATTTCTAATGGCCTCCTGATAATCTCTAGACAGGATAAGTGTGTGGACTGTGCTTGTTGAGGCAGCTATATTCTTCTTCCAAGTTACTGAATTTCTCTTAAGTGGGAAGCAATGTTGTAGAGTACAAATAGCAGAGAGATAAACAGAAAAATCTATAATCTCAATCTTGATTTTCCATTTATTATTACCCTTACCTTGAGCAGTCTCTAACATCTCCTAGCTATTTCTCCTAGGTAATGTGGGAATAATAACATTCATTAGCAGGTGCCTGTAAACCATCAAATCTTTAAGATTTGACTTTAGTAAACTACGAAAGCAAAAAAATAAAGAAGGATTTGTCCCAGCTTGGCCTGGTTGAGGTGAATAACCCTGAAGGTTTCTCTCCATTTGGGCTATGCTCTAGGACATGTTTGTGCAAAAGCATGTCCATGAATTAATGGGCTAGTTTTCTGCATATATATTGTACCCATTCACCATAAAAAGTCAGAATCAAGTGTTTCTACAGATATCAAGTTTCACGATGCCTATTTAAAAAAAAAAACATGGAGCAACCTGCCCCACAGACATGCTTGACTCCTAAGGCCCTGTCCCCCTGCCACCCCTATTGGGTCCACATATGGACCTGGCTTCATATGGTCTTGCTCAGAGGAGAAGCTGGCCTGGATTAATCCAGAACATGCAGCTGGCACAGTCTCTACCATGAGCCTCCTGCTTGACTCTTTTCTTGCTCTTACTTCCCTTTAGGAAGTGACATGTTTTCAGCACAAAGGGAAAAAAAAAATCCTGGTCTTGAAACTTACTAAACTGCAGAAAAAATTTTTTTCTAAAGCTGAAAAAAAACCCCATGAAGATGGAGGATATGTGACCCCACGTGACTACAGTTCACCTATGTTCTACCTGTGGTAAATGAGGTGAGGCTAGGTTTCGTGGGAACAAAGACGAAGGGCACCTAACCAGATCTGAGAGGATTGGGAAGACTTCCCAGGTGAGGTGATGCCCAATTGCTCTTCCTGAGATGCAGCTAGATTTCCCAGAGCTCTCTAGGCACGAGTCCTGGAGTCGAAACTGAGAGAAGTCACTCTGACCACAAAAAGGCCCAATAGGCGATTCCAACCCCCTAATGGGGCACACAGGCCTTCCCTGCTCTCATCACTGTTCACCTCTAGGGTATGTAACTGGGCATCTGTGGGGCCAGTCTGACCATGTTTATACATCTTAAAGCAGAAAACTCTAATTCTAAAAATGTTGATAAACAGGACAGTTTTAATAAACTTTCTGTGGAGAAACAAAGAACATTACATAACATAGTACATTGACGGGGCTTCCCTGGTGGTGCAGTGGTGGAGAGTCCGCCTGCCAATGCAGGGGACATGGGTTCTCCGCAACTGGAGAAGGCCCGCGCACAGCAACGAAGACCCAACACAGCCAAAAATAAAATAAATAAAATAAATAAGAGAGCCGGAGGAAGATGGCGGAAGAGTAAGACGCGGAGATCACCTTCCTCCCCACAGATACATCAGAAATTCATCTACACGTGGAACAACTCCAACAGAACACCTACTGAACGCTGACAGAAGACCTCAGACCCCCCAAAAGGCAAGAAACTCCCCACATACCTGGGTAGGTCAAAAGAAAAAAAGAATAAACAGAGACAATAGGATATGGACGGGACCTGCACCAGTGGGAGGGAGCCGTGAAGGAGGGAAGGTTTCTACACACTACAAGCCCCTTCGAGGGCGGAGACTGCAGGTGGCGGAGGGGGAAAGCTTCGGAGTAGCGGAGGAGAGCACAGCAACAGGGGTGTGGAGGGCAAAGCAGAGAGATTTTGGCACAGAGGATCGGTGCCCTCAGGCACACACCAGCCCGAGAGACTTGTCTGCTCGGCCGCCAGGGCGGGCGGGGCTGGGAACTGAGGCTCGGGTATCGGCTTTCAGTCGGAGCGCAGGGAGAGGACTGGGGCTGGCGGCAGGAAGAGACCCTGAAGGGGTTAGTGCTAGCCCGGAGGGAGTCCGGGGAAAGGGTCTGGAGCTACCGGAGAGGCAAGAGACTTTTTTCCCTTTTGTTGCCTGGTGCGCGAGGAGAGGGCATTCCCCTCCCTCCCCTCTGCCTGAGTGAGCCAGAGCCCCCGAATCAGCGGCTCCTTTAAACCCGTCCTGTCTGAGCGAAGAACGGACGCCCTCCGGCAACCTACGCGCAGAGGCGGGGCCAGGTCCAAGGCTGAGACCCGGGAGTTGTGAGAGAAGAGACAGGGAAATCTCTCTGTGCAGCCTCGGAGGCAGCGGATTAAAGCTCCACGGTCCATTTGATGTGCCCTGCGTCTGTGGAGTGCATGAATGGACAGCGAATCATCCCAAATTGAGGAAGTGGACCTTGAGGACAAGATTTAAGACTTTCCCCCCCTTTTTCCTCTTTTTACAACGAATTATCTCAAATTAAGGAGGCGGACTTAGCAAGATTTCAGACTTTTCGCCCTTTTCCTGTTTTTACAACGAATTATCCCAAATCGAGGAGGTGGACTTGGAGAGCAAGATTTTTGATTTTTCCCCCTGCTCTCTTTTTGTGAATGTGTATGTGTAATCTTCTGTGTAAGATTCTCTCTGTATAGCTTTGCTTCCACCATATGTCCCAGGGTTCTATCGGTCCGTGTTTTCTTTCAATAATTGCTTTTTAATTTTAATAACGCTACTATATTTCATACTTTATTCTATTTTACTTTACCTGCTCTTTCTTTTTTTCCTCCCTTCCCTTCCTCCCTCCCTCCCTCCGCTCCTCCTTTCCTTCTTTCTTTTTCTTTCCTCCATCCCTCCCTCCAACCCACCCTTCTTCTTTCCACATTCTTTTTCTTTCCTTCCTCCCTCCCTCCCTCCCTCCCTCCTGTCTTTCTTTCTTTCTTTCCTTCCTCCCTCCCTCCCTCCCTTCTTCCATTCACTCTTCCTTTTGCTTTCATTCCTCCCTCCCTCCCTCCTTTCTTTCCTTCTTTCTTTCCATCCTTCCTCCCTCCCTCCCTCCTTTCTTTCTTTCTTCCTTCCTTCCTTCCTTTCTACCCTTATTCCTTTCTTTCAATCTCTCTTTCTTTCTTCTACTAATTATTTCTTTCTACTTTTTCTCACTGTTATTCTGAGCCGGGTGGATGAAAGGCTCTTGGTGCTGCAGCCAGGAGTTAGTGCTGTGCCTCTGAAGTGGGAGAGCCAACTTCAGGACACGGGTCCACAAGAGACCTCCCAGCTCCACATAATATCAAGCAGCGAAAATCTCCCAGGGATCCTCATCTCAACACCAGCACCCAGCTTCAGTCAACGACCAGCAAGCTACAGTGCTGGTCACCCTATGCCAAGCAACTAGCAAGGCAGGAACACAACCCCACCCATTAGCAGAGAGGCTACCTAAAAACATAATAAGGCCACAGGCACCCCAAAACACACCACCAGACGTGGACCTGTCCACCAGAAAGACAAGATCGAGCCTCAACCACCAGAACACAGGCATTAGTCCCCCCCACCAGGAAGCCTACACAACCTACTGAAACAACCTTAGCCACGGGGGACAGACACCAAAAACAACGGGAACTACGAATCTGCAGCCTGCAAAAAGGAGACCCCAAACACAGTAACATAAGCAAAATGAGAAAGCAGAAAAACACACAGCAGGTGAAGGAGCAAGATAAAAACCTACCAGACCTAACAAATGAAGAGGTAATAGGCAGTCTACCTGAAAAAGAATTCAGAATAATGATAGTAAAGCTGATCCAAGATTCTATTTCCCAGATCCAAAATCTTGGAAATAGAATAGACAATATGCAAGAAACAGTTAACAAGGACCTAGAAGAACTAAAGATGAATCAAGCATCGATTAAAAACACAATAAATGAAATAAAAAATACTCTAGATGGGATCAATAGCAGAATAACTGAGGCAGAAGAACGGATAAGTGAGGTGGAAGATAAAATAGTGGAAATAACTGATGCAGAGAAAAATAAAGAAAAAAGAATGAAAAGAACAGAGGACAGTCTCAGAGACCTCTGGGACAACATTAAACGCACCAACATTCGAATTATAGGGGTTCCAGAAGAAGAAGAGAAAAAGAAAGGGACTGAGAAAATATTTGAAGAGATTATAGTTGAAAACTTCCCTAATATGGGAAAGGAAATAGTTAATCAAGTCCAGGAGGCACAGAGAGTCCCATGCAGAATAAATCCAAGAAGAAATACGCCAAGACACATATTAATCAAACTGTCAAAAATTAAACACAAATCATATTAAAAGCAGCAAGGGAAAAACAACAAATAACACACAAGGGAATCCCCATCAGGTTAACAGCTGATCTCTCAGCAGAAACTCTACAAGCCAGAAGGGAGTGGCAGGACATAATTAAAGTGATGAAGGAGAGAAACCTGCAACCAAGATTACTCTACCCAGCAAGGATCTCATTCAGATTTGATGGAGAAATTAAAACGTTTACAGACAAGCAAAAGCTGAGAGAGTTCAGCACCACCAAACCAGCTTTACAACAAATGCTAAAGGAACTTCTCTAGGCAAGAAACACAACAGAAGGACTATACCTACAATAACGAACCCAAAGCAATTAAGGAAATGGGAATAGGAACATACATATCAATAATTACCTTAAATGTAAATGGACTAAATGCTCCCACCAAAAGACACAGAGTGGCTGAATGGATACAAAAACAAGACCCATATATATGCTGTCTACAAGAGACCCACTTCAGACCTAGAGACACATACAGATTGAAAGTAAGGGGATGGAAAAAGATATTCCATGCAAATGGAAATCAAAAGAAAGCTGGAGTAGCAATTCTTATATCAGACAAAATAGACTTTAAAATAAAGACTATTAGAAGAGACAAAGAAGGACACTACATAACGATAAAGGGATCGATCCAGGAAGAAGATATAACAATTGTAAATATTTATGCACCCAACATAGGAGCACCTCAATACATAAGGCAAATACTAACAGCCATAAAAGGGGAAATCGACAGTAACACACTCATAGTAGGGGACTTTAACACCCCACTTTCACCAATGGACAGATCATCCAAAATGAAAATAAATAAGGAAACACAAGATTTAAATGATACATTAAACAAGATGGACTTAATTGATATTTATAGGACATTCCATCCAAAAACAACAGAATACACATTTTTCTCAAGTGCTCATGGAACATTCTGCAGGATAGATCATATCTTGGGTCACAAATCAAGCCTTGGTAAATTTAAGAAAATTGAAATTGTATCAAGTATCTTTTCCGACCACAATGCTATGAGACTAGACATCAATTACAGGAAAAGATCTGTAAAAAATACAAACACATGGAGGCTAAACAATACACTACTCAATAACGAAGTGATCACTGAAGAAATCAAAGAGGAAATTAAGAAATACCTAGAAACAAATGACAATGGAGACACGACGACCCAAAACCTATGGGACGCAGCAAAAGCAGTTCTAAGGGGGAAGTTTATAGCAATACAATCCCACCTTAAGAAACAGGAAACATTTCGAGTAAACAACCTGACCCTGCACCTAAAGCAATTAGAGAAAGAAGAACAAAAAACCCCCAAAGTTAGCAGAAGGAAAGAAATCATAAAGATCAGATCAGAAATAAATGAAAAAGAAATGAAGGAAACGATAGCAAAGATCAACCAAACTAAAAGCTGGTTCTTTGAGAAGATAAACAAAATTGACAAACCATTAGCCAGACTCATCAAGAAAAGAAGGGAGAAGACTCAAATCAGTAGAATTAGAAATGAAAAAGGAGAAGTAACAACTGACACTGCAGAAATACAAAAGATCATGAGAGATTACTATAAGCAACTCTATGCCAATAAAATGGACAACCTGGAAGAAATGGACAAATTCTTAGAAATGCACAACCTACCAAGACTGACTCAGGAAGAAATAGAAAATATGAATAGACCAATCACAAGCACTGAAATTGAAACTGTGATTAAAAATCTTCCATCAAACAAAAGCCCAGGACCAGATGGCTTCACAGGCGAATTCTATCAAACATTTAGAGAAGAGCTAACACCCATCCTTCTCAAACTCTTCCAAACAATATCAGAGGAAGGAACACTCCCAAACTCATTCTACGAGGCCACCATCACCTTGATACCAAAACCAGGCAAGGATGTCACAAAGAAAGAAAACTACAGGCCAATATCACTGATGAACATAGATGCAAAAATCCTCAACAAAATACTAGCAAACAGAATGCAACAGCACATTAGAAGGATCATACACCATGATCAAGTGGGGTTTATTCCAGGAATGCAAGGATTCTTCAATATACGCAAATCAATCAATGTGATACACCATATTAACAAGTTGAAGGAGAAAAACCATATGATCATCTCAATAGGTGCAGAGAAAGCTTTCGACAAAATTCAACACCCATTTATGATAAAAACCCTGCAGAAAGTAGGCATAGAGGGAACTTTCCTCAACATAATAAAGGCCATATATGACAAACCCACAGCCAACATTGTCCTCAATGGTGAAAAACTGAAACCATTTCCACTAAGATCAGGAACAACACAAGGCTGCCCACTCTCACCACTCTTATTCAACATAGTTTTGGAAGTTTTAGCCACAGCAATCAGAGAAGAAAAGGAAATAAAAGGAATCCAAATTGGAAAAGAAGAAGTAAAGCTGTCACTGTTTGCAGATGACATGATACTATACATAGAGAATCCTAAAGATGCTACCGAAAAACTACTAGAGCTAATCAATGAATTTGGTAAAGTAGCAGGATACAAAATTAATGCACAGAAATCTCTGGCATTCCTGTACACTAATGATGAAAAATCTGAAAATGAAATCAAGAAAACACTCCCATTTACCATTGCAACAAAAAGAATAAAATATCTAGGAATAAACCTACCTAAGGAGACAAAAGACCTGTATGCAGAAAATTATAAGACACTGATGAAAGAAATTAAAGATGATATAAATAGATGGAGAGATATACCATGCTCCTGGATTGGAAGAATCAATATTGTGAAAATGACTCTACTACCCAAAGCAATCTACAGATTCAATGCAATCCCTATCAAACTACCACTGGCATTTTTCACAGAACTAGAACAAAAAATTTCAAAATTTGTTTGGAAAAACAAAAGACCCCGAATAGCCAAAGCAATCTTGAGAACGAAAAACGGAGCTGGAGGAATCAGGCTCCCTGACTTCAGACTATACTACAAAGCTACAGTAATTAAGACAGTGTGGTACTGGCATAAAAACAGAAAGATAGATCAGTGGATCAGGATAGAAAGCCCAGAGATAAACCCACGCACATATGGCCAACTTATCTTTGATAAAGGAGGCAGGAATGTACAGTGGAGAAAGGACAGCCTCTTCAATAAGTGGTGCTGGGAAAACTGGACAGGGACATGTAAAAGTATGAGATTAGATCATTCCCTAACACCATACACAAAAATAAGCTCAAAATGGATTAAAGACCTAAATGTAAGGCCAGAAACTATGAAACTCTGAGAGGAAAACATAGGCAGAACACTCTATGACATAAATCACAGCAAGATCCTTTTGGACCCACCTCCTAGAGAAATGGAAATAAAAACAAAGATAAACAAATGGGACCTAATGAAACTTCAAAGCTTTTGCACAGCAAAGGAAACCATAAACAAGACCAAAAGACAACCCTCAGAATGGGAGAAAATATTTGCAAATGAAGCAACTGACAAAGGATTAATCTCCAAAATTTATAAACAGCTCATGCAGCTCAACAGCAAAAAAACAAACAACCCAATCCAAAAATGGGCAGAAGACTTAAATAGGCATTTCTCCAAAGAAGATATACAGACTGCCAACAAACACATGAAAGAATGCTCAACATCATTAATCATTAGAGAAATGCAAATCAAAACTACAATGAGATATCATCTCACACCAGTCAGAATGGCCATCATCAAGAAATCTAGAAACAATAAATGCTGGAGAGGGTGTGGAGAAAAGGGAACACTCTTGCACTGCTGGTGGGAATGTGAATTGGTACAGCCACTATGGAGAACAGTATGGAGGTTCCTTAAAAAACTAAAAATAGAACTACCATATGACCCAGCAATCCCACTACTAGGCATATACCCTGAGAAAACCATAATTCAAAAAGAGACATGTACCAAAATGTTCATTGCAGCTCTATTCACAATAGCCCGGAGCTGGAAACAACCTAAGTGTCCATCATCGGATGAATGGATAAAGAAGATGTGGCACATATATACAATGGAATATTACTCAGCCATAAAAAGAAACGAAACTGAGCTATTTGTAATGAGGTGGATAGACCTAGAGTCTGTCATACAGAGTGAAGTAAGTCAGAAAGAGAAAGACAAATACCGTATGCTAACACATATATATGGAATTAAAAAAAAATAATAAATGTCATGAAGAACCTAGGGGTAAAACGGGAATAAAGACACAGACCTACTTGAGAATGGACTTGAGGATATGGGGAGGGGGAAGGGTAAGCTGTGACAAAGGGAAAGAGAGGCATGGACATATATACACTACCAAACGTAAGGTAGATAGATAGTGGGAAGCAGCCGCAGAGCACAGGGAGATCAGCTCGGTGCTTTGTGACCGCCTGGAGGGGTGGGATGGGGAGGGTGGGAGGGAGGGAGATGCATGAGGGAAGGGATGTGGGAACAGATGTATATGTATGACTGATTCACTTTGTTATAAAGCAGAAACTAATAAAAAAATAAATAAATAAATAAACAAATAAATAAGTTTATAGAAATAAATAAATAAATAAAGCCATGAAAATGGTTGAAATAACCTAGGGAGCTAGTAGACAAATAAAATTTAAAAAAAAAAACATAGTACATTGACAGTACAGGAAACCCTTCTTAAAAACCTCTATAAGCAGTCATTTTTCCCCAAAGTTCTAGTAACTGTGGTAGCTGCTACATCTCTTGCTCTCTATTGGTCCATTTGATGTCTGTCTTCTTATATGTATTTCTATCTTTGTCTCTCATTTCTCTCACTGCCACTGTCTCTGTCTGGGTGTATATTCTTTTTTTATTGAGATATAATTGACATATAACATATGTTTAAGGTGTACAATGTGTTGATTTGATACATTTATATATTGCAATATGATTACCACCATAGCATTAGGTAACACTTCTATCATGCTGTATAATTATTTCTTTTTTGTGGTGAGAACAATTAAGATCTAGTCTCTTGGCAACTTTAAATTTCATAATACAGTATTGTGAACTGTAATCACTATGCTCTGCATTAGATCTCCAGGACCTATTTATCTGTTAGTTGCAAATTTGTACCCTTAAGCAACATCTCCTCAATTCCCCCACACCCCAGCCCTGGTAATCAGCATTCTACTTTCTGTTTTTATTAGTTGGCTTTTTTAGATTCCACATATGAGTGAAGTCATATAGTATGTGTTTTTCTCTGTCTGACTTATCTCACTTAGCATAATGCCCTCATGGTTCATCAATGCTGTCACAATTGGCAAGATTTCCTTCTTTCTCATGGCTGAATAGTATTCCATTGTGTGTGTGTGTGTGATGTCATCTTACCCATTCATCCACTGACAACTGTGTGTTCTTTTCTTTCTCTTTCAGCTATGTTTCTCACTGTTTGTGTCTGACATGTGTTTGTATATGTGTATGTCTTTCTCTGTCTTTCTGAATCTCTCCCTTTCCCTCTATCTCCACCACTATCTCTTCAACTTGCCCACCTGCTTCTTCCTCCATCCAGACTGTCTGAGATTCTAGGCTCTATCTCCCAAATTCTTTGCTGTCCCCATATTTTTTAATATATGAGGCAATTCTTAGCCTCTTTCATTTTCTATCACCATTTCTCACCCTACTCAGAAAATAAGGATTATTATCTTTGGTATTTATATTTCATAGAATATTTGAGATGAAAGATGGTAAATCTTATAATTTAATCATATTCTCTTCACCAGTCTCACCTCTTATTACTCCATTCTTTGCACTCTCCTTATAAGCTAGACAGAACTTCTTGCAGTTTCATAAACTCCTTTCTCCTTAATGGCCTGCCCATCTTATCTGTCTTACTTCTCCCTCCTCTTCCTTGGATAACTCCCACTCTTCTTCTAAGGACAGGGTTACCCACCCAGAAAGGAAGTTACTCCTTTCAGTGTGGAATTAGACATGCCTCAGTGCTTTGGAAGCCCCTTCTTCTTACACTTACAGCACTCATCACACAGATCAGGAAATGTTAACAGGTTTGAAAGTCTTCCCCACAAGACATGGCTCCTTAGACATATGAACACATATGTACCTCCAGTGTTTGACTTCCAGCCAGCACTCCATAAATGCTTGTTGAATGAATATGGAAATTCTAAGCAATAGCAGTGATTTATGACAATCTCTCTTTTCTTTGAAAGAGTCAAACCTAAAACTGAAAACAAAGAAAACAATGTGCAAATACCTATAAGCCTCTCCACCTTTCTCTAATAACTTCAGCAAAGAGAAAAGACAGGGTTGCAAGAAAAAGAGTGAAAAGACCAGGTTCAGTGGCAAAAATCACGAAACTCTTCTTGCACAATCTCAAACTAAAACCATCTTGGCCACAAAGAGCCACTTTTAAATGAGAGTCACATAATTTTAAAAGACCATTTGTATAAGGGAGGCATTAACTTTGGCCAACAATTCTCTTGCCACTGAGTTAAGAATCTTGGAATGGGTAATTTCAAGGGAAGGGCTTAAAGTGATGGAAAATGTATCCAAATCATGAAAATGCTGCCGAGGAGGTCATTGTGTGGAATTCTTTTAGGGCCTTACATTTAACCCTACAGAATTCTTTTCAAAGTATCGTCCTAGTCAGTCTTTGGGAATGAAGGATTCTCTTAATACTAAACCACATTTCATCACAGAGGTGTACCCTAACTCCCTTTATTTAGTTATTCCTCTTGACCACAGACAATGGTCTGTTTCCATTTTCCATATGTAGCACATAAGAAAGTCAATAATTGTAGCTTCTCTTTAACATGGCAAACTGAGCTACAAATACATGAAACAAGCAACAGTTAAAATCTGTTTTCCTCTCCCAATAAACTGAGTTACCTACACTAAATACTCTCAGTGGGGATATCACAGCTAACTGTTTCACAATGCAATATAACAAAGGGATTAAAAGGGGGCAGCTTTATGATGTGTGAATGATGTGCTAAATCATTTTATAAACAAGTGCACTTTAACAGAGGCACAACTATTTAACTGTAGGTTTAAATGATATGTGACACTAGGCATTGTTTAAATCTTACTTACCTGGGTTATATTCATTTATTAATTACCCAAATATTTATAGAGTTTCTCTAAGTGTGAGTTTTCTACTATGGAGTTAAGGGTGTGAGTGAAGTTTTGGGGATTGTATATCAAGATGAATAAGACTTGGCTTCTAGCCTGGAGGGGCTCATAGTTAAACAAAGGAGAGACACTTGTAAACTTCCAATTCAGCAAGGAGGAGGACAATGATTCTTCTGGGTCCATTCGATAGATGAAACCTTAACTTTCAAGTTTATTAAGACAGGACTATCTTTCAGATGTCCTGGTATAAAAAACAATTGGCCAGATACTAATCTTCTTTTTTTTAATATTGATTTATTTCATTTTTTTATTTTCCTTATTTTTTTTCGGCTATGTCAGGTCTTAGTTGTGGCACACGGTATCCTTGTTGAGGCATGTGGGATCTTTTCATTATGGTGTGTGGTCTGCTCGGGCTTGTCTCTAGTTGCAGTGCGCAGGCCTCTTTCTAGTTGTGGTGTGTGGGGTTTCTCTAGTTGTGGCGCATGGGCTCCAGGGCCCATGGGCTCTGTAGTTGTGGCGCATGGGCTCCAGAGCGTGTGCGCTCTGTAGTTTGCGGCTCGCAGCCTCTCTCGTTGAGGCACACGAGCTCAGTAGTTGTGGTGCATGGTCTTAGTTGCCCTGTAGCATGTGGGATCTTAGTTTCCCAACCAGAGATCAAACCCGCGTCCCCTGCATTGGAAGGCGGATTCTTTACCACTGGACCATCAGGGAAGTCCCCAGATACTAGTCTTCTTAGTTGAATTACCCAAGAGATTAAAGTTAATAGTAGTAGTGTTGTTTTTAGGAGAAAAAGAAAGCAATTCTTGTGCTCATTCATACATTCATTCATTCAAATAACATTTAGTGAGTAGGTAATATAGGTTAAGAAATGTATTTGGCACTAAGGATATAGATACTGCAACATGATAGACACATATAAATTGACCTTCACATTACCATGTGGAAAGGGCTATAGTGGGAAGTATGTCAGGGACAGTGGGGGCCAGAGGGAGAAACAACTGGGCCTAGCTGAATGCATCTAGGAGAAACTTACAGAAGAATTAATACCTGAGATGGCCTGTGAAGAGGCCGTCGTCTTATCCATATCTTTAGTTTTGGAAGAGAAGTGGTCTTTTCCTCACATTAAACTTTGAATGACTTGTTGATTTCTTTCATTTCTCTCCTTTCTCTATTATCTTTTCCTCAGTTAGCTATGCCTACCGAGCCTTCTTATTTTTACAAATCTGCCCTATCTTGGGGTGGGGAGAGGATGGATGGTTAAATAGGTTTAACTTGATGCCATGTTCTAGCTACCATCTGATTTCTCCATCATATTTCACTTGATTACATTTCTTGTATTTGACCTATATAGGTATTACTTTTATTTCCTCTCCATTCATTGTTTTGGCTTGAATTCCCCACCACTGAAATGACTATTTTCTTGAAGATTGTTAATAGCAATAACTACCTATGTACTGAGGGGTTTTCTAATCCTCTTCCTCAAGTTATTAACTATGAGTCAGAATTTTGACTTTACCATTGAGACTCAGAGAGATTATCTGACTTGACAGAGATTACAAAATTATTAAGTAGCTGAGCCAAGATACAGATTGGCATTTGCTTAGCTGCAAAATTCAGAGGTATTCTTTCCTCCTAGTAATTCTTGTCTTCTGTCTCATTTGATATTTTAACTTTCCTCTTTGTGGACATCTGCTTTTGCTGATTTGAAATCTGTTCCTCTTAAATTTTGAAACAGCATTCCAATATTCCCTTTAGAGACCAACTTACCCTTCTCATTACTAATGGTTTGAAGTGGGGCTGGTCTCACTTACTCCAAGAACTAGAGGTAAGCACATGACATAAAAGAAAGCAAATATAGGAAGTCCAAAAAAAATGTATGGATATGACAATGTTCCTGCTTATTTTGGGTATCCCACTTCTACATAACCCTGCTTCTTCTAGGGAGAGCCCCATGCGTCAGTTTTAAAAACTGAACTTGCTGAAAATAACAACTAACTTGTATGGTTTGCTGAAATCCCTGTCCCCCTTCTACTACACTATGATGATCTAGTGCTTGGCTGGTGTTTTCCCAACTCAGGCCTTAGCTCACAATTTACATGGCCAGAAGCCACCAGAAATGAATCACAGGTTGGCTAGCCTGTTCTCTGCAATGATTTTGGATCTTCTCATTTTCCTTCTGCCTGTTCCCATTCTCTACTTGGTCCTGGTGTCTACCAGACTCCTGGTATTTTAGATTTTAATTTATGGTGACTAAATTTCATTCTTGAAAGCCTAAAAGTGATAGACTTTAGAATTCTCCAAGGATGTGTTTTTGTTGTTTTGTTTTTGTTTTCTTATTTATCAACTAGTTCCACCCACTCCTGGATATTTCAGAGCAATTACTAACCCAAGGTGCAGCTTTCAGGTACCCAGACCTAGCCCTAATTCATTTGGCCAAAACCCAGGCTGGCTATCCTGGTGCCTCAGAAGAGAAGAAGTAGACAGTCAATAGGTTGAATTCACATCTGTTTCTCCCATTTATGAGTTAGAATCTCAGGGAAAACGACCAGGTCCAGCTAATCTTTGGAGTCCCCAGTTTCTAATCCCATGCTTCATACATGGTAGTTTACTCTGTAAATCATTGCTAGATTAAGCTGATTAGACCTCATACATCTCAGGGTTATAACCTCAGAGTTTCAGTTTTTAACTGTGCCAGGCCTTCTCCCTCTAACCTGGAATGACTCAAGGTTTCCCTTACATATAAATTTGGGAGGCTGATTGAAACTGTGTATAAAAGGCTGTAACATTTTAATACCTTCAAGTGAATACTGTAAAATGCATTTTATGACTATTATATAGCAGAAAAAAACCAAAAGAAAAAAGCTTTCATTTGTCATGGATTCTGAGCTTAATTTCAAAGTTTATCTTTTATATAACAATGGTTGCAGAAAAAAAATTCTAGAGTGTGGAGAAAATTGGTTTTCATTCAGATTGGTTGTAAGAAAATCCTAGAAAACTGGAGAGCTATATGGTATTAGACAATATATAATTTTCCAATGAAGAAGGCAGGATTTCTCTTGCACCTGTTTCTAGTACTTTCCTATTTTGTTGGGTGGTAGAATCTTCTTTGTTTTGTTAGCTACATGACAAAAATAGGGAACAAAAATATGTGACAACAAGAATTCTGCTGAATCCACTATTGTGAGATGGATATTATGAACATATCAAAGAGGGATGTATTTTGGTCTCTTTGAGATGATTAAATCATCCTAAGAGTAGTTATGTCTTGCATTAAGAAAATCATAGAAAGATTTCTATCTGTATCTACTGCCAGGTAGAACAATATATCTGTGAAATGATCGTTTTCTCTGATGCATGCTATTACAAAGTGGTGAGTAACTCGCTATGAAAGTTAATATTGGACTTTGAGGGAACTAGTAAATAACTCCCCTGTTTTCCTCTCCTGAATTCTGAATCAATGAGATGGACAAAAGAATGAGGCAGATGGAGACCAAAATAGGGCTCTTGGAGAACATGTGGCCAGAACGGACTTCCTGATTCTGAATCCTAGAATTAAGCAAATGTTATCACCCACTCACTCTGAATAAAAAGCAAGTTTGAGACCTTTACCACTAAGCTTTCCACATGATCCACCAGGGCAGAGTCTCTGCAGGCAGGCAGATCCTAAAAACTAAAGGGACAGGAAGGAACTACACATGCCAGGTCCTCCTGCAAACTCACCAAGCTTTAAATCACTCTACTCTGCCAAAGAAACAGAAAGTAAAAAAAGCTGAGAGGAAAAAAAGCCTTTCTGAAGGAAAAGAGGAGAGGAGAATAAAAGCAGTCCCTACTCCTACCAGTACCACCAGATGATGTACAATTGGTACACTCCTGAAAGTATCTGCTCTTCAGAAAAGCGTTTGTGGGAGCAAAGGAGAATGAAAGAGAACTTCCGTGGAGGTTAGTTCTCTAAGAACTGATAAAAATTTTTTTATAGTGAGGTTTTGGCTTTGTAAGGTCACTTTTTAAGTGTTCTTTTTAATTTTACCTCTGTACACCAAAATAATTGTTGTTTAACTTTCTCACAGAAATTTTTCCCACAACTTTGGGTGCTCAAAACCATGTTATTATCTCAATAACGATCTTTTCCCTGGAATGTATTATTTGATATGTTACATTATTCTACAATGTTTAAATTCTTAATAATATTCCCCAATAAATATGACATTAACCCTCCTTACCATCCAATTTCTAATATTTATGTTAACCAGCTGTGGAATGAAAGGTCTGCAAAAGGTCTTCTTACATACTGATGCCTATGAAGAAGACTGAGAGAAGGAATGGTCAGAGGTGAGGGGTGAGCTGGGAAGGACTTTTCTGGAATCCAACAGAGAAGATTCCAGAAGCTTTAAGAGGATTCAAAGTTCAAGAAGTGGTCAAGATGTTGATGTTGAAGGGTTAAGCAAAACAAGGACTGAAATAGATAATTGCCCCTGGCAACTAAGAAGTCAGTGCACACCTCAGTGAAAGTAGTTTGAGCAGAGTAGAGGGATTAAAGAAACTTGTAGAGGGTTAAGGAGTAAATGAGCTATGGAAATGGAAACCACACTACTATAAATGCAGGTTTCCATTTCTAAAGGTTTGGTTATAAAAAGAAGAAAGTATGAGGTCTTACAGGAGGAAAGGTTAGGTCAAGGGAAAATCAATGTTCTTTCATAAAAATTGCTACAATAAATAAACATACTCTATAATCCTATAGTAATTAGTAAAATATGTTCTGCTTAATGGTATCATATAATAAAGAACTAATATCTGTCCCTATAATTAAGACTATACAGTATAAAATGGGGCTAAATGCAATGAACAACTAACATATGCAAGAGATAAAGAGACTTCTGGGCTTCCCCGGTGGCGCAGTGGTTGAGAGTCCGCCTGCCGATGCAGGGAACACGAGGTCGTGCCCTGGTCTGGGAAGATCCCACATGCCGTGGAGCGGCTGGGCCCGTGAGCCATGGCCGCTGACCCTGCGCGTCCGGAGCCTGTGCTCCGCAACGGGAGAGGCCACAACAGGGAGAGGCCCTCATACCGCACAAAGAGAGATAAAGAGACTTCTGAGTGGGCCAGGGATTTTACAAAAGTCTCTGTGGAGGGAGTAAGTCTTGTTTTTTCCTTAAAGTTAGTTACGATACCAAGAAATGGATAAAAGGGACAAAAGGAATATTGATCAAGGCATGTTACAAGTTGCATTTTTTAAACATCCAGTCAAATTAAAATTTCCCCCATTCCCTGCTCCTCCTTCGGAAATCCCAAACAATTGCTCAGACTCAACCCTTATTCTTCTCCCTCAACAGACCCCCAAACCCAGCTATTAGTATAATGAGACATGGGCCAATTTAGAGTAAATAAAACAGACTGAACTGGTTCATGATTTCTTTTTTCTTTTTCCTTTCCCAGGCACATAATTGTAATATATCACATATATAAGACACTGGTTCAAGTACTTTATCTACATTAACTAATTTCATACTCACAGCAACCCAATAAGGAAAACACCTCTATTATGTCCTTTTTCCAATAGGAAAACTGAGGCACAGACAAACTAAGTAAATTACCCGAGGTTATCCAGCTAGTAAGTAGCACATCTGGGATTCAAACTCAGGCAGTCTGGTGCCTGGGCTGATGCTCTCAAGTGCTACTCTACCCTGTCTTTTTCTCTGCTGCCTTTAATCATTTTTCCATCTTTAGTTTCTTTAGACCTAAGTCAAAATAATATATACTCATGATCTGAAACATGCCACACTATGTCTTGGCATACTCACTGGCTCTGCAGTGAACAGCTGTGTGTATAACAGTGGGGAGAGGATATGGGTGAACAGATCGATGCAGCTTTCCATAAACTCATGTCAAAAAATTTCTTCCTTTTGGCTTCACTTCTCATCCTGCCCTTGCTCCGTCAGTTAGGGTTCCATATTTTCTCTGGGGATCACCAAGATTAGCTGACAGTGCCCCAACCACACACACACACACACACACATACACACACACGTACTAAACCTCTTTCCTCCATGTTTTCTGGGCTACAGCTGCCCTCAGATTCTATTTCATCTTTCAACTTGCTCCCATTTTCTTTCCTATTTCTAGGTATATGAAATTCACTTTTGACTTCTAGCCCAACCCTCATTTCTTATAATGTGTTTATTCCATTTTGTGTTCCTTGCATTTTTCACAAAATCTCAGCCTGAAATTGAAAACACAGGAAAGGTTTTTTAAAAAATATTAGTGATGTTTAACTGTATTTACTGGCTATAAACATTAATTTAGATGAGAAGGGGAGAGGAAAAATACAGGAAAATTTGAGAATAGCTGAAGAAACAATTTCTAAACATGCAGTAGAGATTGGATTCAGTGTATAAACAAAGAAGTTACTGAGGAAGAAGAAAACATCATTCATTCATTCATTCAACAAACATTTATTGAACTTCAACCGTGTACCAGGGAATGTCATAAGCACTAGGAGATATAGCAGTAAAGAAAACAAACAAACAAACATCTCTTTTTTTAATGCATCTTACATTCTGGTGGGAGGAGACAGACAATGAAAAAAAGAGGTGAATATACAAAACGTTTGATTGTGGTAGGCACTACAGAGAAAAATAAGACATGAAAGGGAGATAGATAGTGGTCACTAGGATTAGGTGGGTGGAAATTTTAAATAAGGTGATCAGAAAGGACCCACTGAGAAGAAAATGTTAGAACAACCTGGAATAAGTAAACGGAAAGGCAGGCAAATAACCTGGGGAAAACTGTTGCAGGCAGAGAACAACAATGCAGAGGGCTAAGGCCAAAGCAAGTCCATCATATTCAAGGAAGAGCAAGGAGGCAGATGAGTGAGAAGAGCAGTCAACCATAAGGGCAATAGTGAGCCTGTTGGTATAGAGCCTTATAGGCCATTGCAGAGACTTAGGCTTTTCTTTGGGGTGAAATAGGAAGACAATGGAAAGGTTGGGGCAGAGAATGTGATCTGATTTACAATTTTGGCAGAATAGCTCCAGATGTTGTGCTGAGAATAGATTGTAGGGCTACAAGAGCAGAAGAAAAAAGGAAAAATTAGGAGATTATTACCATAATCCAAACAAGAGATGATAATGACTTAGCTGGCAAGGATGACTCCAAAATTTGGGGCCTGAACAACTAGAAGGATGGAGTCATCATTAACTGGCAAGGGGCATAGCCTGGAGCAGGAGAACTTGGCAGGGAAGATCAGGAGTTTTGTTTTCAACATCTTAAGTTTGAGAAGCTTAGCGGAGATGTTCCGCAGGCAATAAGCAATGTGAGTCTGGAGTACAGGAGGGAGGTTTGGCTGGAGATACACAGCACATCGCTGATGAATATCAACTCATTTTCCCTTAATACAAAAAAGAAGGATGGACACTACTATGGACAGTTTTATAATGTAGGGAAGAGGAATTATTAGCATCTGAAGGCCTCTATTTTCCTCTGTCAAGGCTGAGGCAAAGTGATGTACTAAAAGAGAAAGAGCTTATGCCATTAACCAGCATCAAATAAAGGTTTGCCAAGTGGCACTGGGAGACCAGCTGGACTTGAAAATCCTAAATTTGTAGTAGTTTCAGTTTGTGGTCATATAATTTTACTTCCACAATGTTCAGTAAGTAGCCTATTGGTAAAGCACGGAAGATATGTCTTGAATCCATTCAGGGTTAGGGAATGATTGGTGGGTGTGGAGGAAGGAATTAATGATTCTGGTGATGGTGTCATAGAACCGATGACCATAGAACCCAAACTGAGCAAGAGGCATATATAACAGTGGTGGTGAAAATATATATATACATAATGCAAGAAATTGATATAATACTGGGACTCAAAGGAGCTAGATGCCATGTAACAGAAGCTATGTTTTACTACAACTAGATCCTTATTCACCCTCTAAAAAGTACAACACTCTATATACAATTTATAGGACATTTAAGGAAGGAAAATTTTGCAGTAAAACTGGCACTTTTAATAGTTGTGAAATTTCTTTTACTGCTCAAATTATCTTTGCTTTTTCATTCCAAACTGGTTTCATTTGATTCAAGCCAAAATCCCATGTGATTCTTTCTAACTTTCCCTGGAATTTTTCAACAGACATAGGCATAATAATATAATTGTGGTCAGTCAGTCCCTTAACAAAGGATAGAATGTCTTCTCATGGCATTCCGAAGAGATGACTTAGTTTAAGCTGAGTAAAGAGCAAGACAAGTAATGGTCTTAGGCATGGAGGCTCTCTTTAAGTAGCTTTAGGCTTACGTTGACATGTTTCAATGAAATAATAATCAATATAGAAGCTTTCCTTTAACAGTCTTCAAAACTCCAAAATTTAAAAGATAAATCTAGAAATGAGTGAATATCTTTCCTATCATGCTTCTAAAATATCAGGGTATCTAACAGATTTATAACAGCTGGGTAATGAGAAGAAATTCTCAAATTACATCACGGAGCTCACAGTCTAACAGTAACAGAAACCAGCTCTGGCTAGTTTAAGTCAAAAGGGGACTGTATTTGAAGGAGGTCCAGGGAAATTAGAAATCCAAAGAAGAGGTGAACAACCAATCTTGGGGAGGGTAGGAACCAGCGTTGGCTGGAGACTAGGAGGCAGGAATTCATGAGTCTTTGCTTTAGAGAGCTGCCACTGACATGGCTCAGTTCCAGTTCCCCTGAGGCTCTACATATCTTTGTTCAAAATTCCAAATTCTTGGCAGAATGAAACCGAATTGTCAGCCTAAGTTAGATGCTCACCCCTGGATCAAGGGCAGGATGAAGGGGTATAATTAAGTTTAGAAATAGACACATGGTTCTGAGAGACCATTCCTATGTCCTGGGGACAGTTCCCAGAGAAAGGGAACTCTTGGACCAAAGAGCCACCAGAGATTTCTACTACCAAGAAAGACAGGCAATAATTCAAGGAACTTCAAAGATGAAGGACAGGAAAGGAAAGAAGAAAATTTTAAAGAAAAATAGATAACAAAGAGCAATGTAAGTATCAGGGAAGAAGATGGTACCTAAGCTGAGATGAGAAGGATATGGGAGAGCTGAGTCCAAGAGGAAAGAGAGCATTCCAGGAAGGACATAAGTGTGTGTGAAGAGTCTGGAAGTAGGAGGGAGCAGGACACTTTTACCTGCTGGTGGATGTCAGTATAACCAGAGCGCAGGGAAGCAATATGAAGTGAGAAAGTTAGATTTGGATCATGTTAAGGATTTTGGACTTGATTCTATAAGCAATGGGGAGCTGTAAGAGTAGCTGACAGGATCAGATACACTTTTTAAAAAGATAACCTTAGCTGCAGCTGATTTAGTTACAACCACGTGTGGGCCACCAGGCACAAAATGATGAAGGGCTTTAGAATCAGATAGTGTGGGGTTACATAATGAATGGATTTGAGGACAGGGGGAAGGGGAAGGGGAAGCTGGGATGAAGTGAGAGAGTGGCATGGACATACATACACTACCAAATGTAAATTAGATAGCTAGTGGGAAGCAGCTGCATAACACAGGGAGATCAGCTGGGCCCTTTGTATTCACACAAAGAGGGGTGGGATAGGGGTGGGATAGGGAGGGTGGGAGGGAGATGCAACAGGGAGGGGATATGGGGATATATGTATATGTATAGCTGATTCACTTTGTTATACAGCAGAAACTAACACACCATTGTAAAGCAATTATACTCCAATAAAAATGTTTAAAAAAAAAAGTGTTGGGTTAGAGGCCTGGTGCTGCTGGCTGCTTATATGATGTTAAACAAGATACTTAACCTTCTGAATCTTAATTTTGTCATATGGAAAATGCAAATACCAACCTCTACCTCACAGGGTTAGGTATAAAGTTTCCAGAACATATAAGCAATAAGTAGTATTCTCATATTGTCTTTCCTTTTTATTGCCACTTAGTTTTCCCTCATCTTCTGATTTGGCTGACATTTATTGCATACTTACTGTATGTCATGCAAAGCTGAAAGCTTTACAAGCATTTTCTCATCTAATCCTCAAACACCTCTCTAGGCCAAGTATTATTGTTATCCCTTTTTTGAAGATACAGATACTAAAATTTACAGACGTGAACAACCTGCTCAAGATCAGACTTCTAGGAAAAGAACTGTATGTTCCTTGAGGGCAGAAACAAGTTTCTAATGTCTACCATACAGTCTAGCCTAGTACTATATAGGCAGTGGATAATCATTTTGTATTGTATTAAAGAGTGGATGAAATTCTCATTTAGAATTGCAGACAGTGTAAAGAACCCACATAAAAGTCCATAAGAGAGTTAGAGAAATAACTTTAAAAAAAAATTTTTATTGGAGTATAGTTGATTTACAATGTTGTGTTAGTTTCAGGTATACAGCAAGAAATAACTTTTGAAGTAACTTAATATAAATATATTTTGCTTTATTTTTTTCATTTTGAATATATGGACCAGTGTATCAGTTAGCTGTTCCTGTGCAAGATATCACTCCAAAATTTAGTAACTTAAAACAACAACTGTTTATAATCATTCATGATCCTGTGGGTAGTCCTGGTGGTTCTTCTGGTCAATACCAGCTTGACTGATCTCTGCTGGCTTCTGCCATGCAGTTGTGGTCAGCTGGCAGGTTGGCTGGCAGTTAGATAATCAAGCACAGTGTATTAGTTTCCTTTGCTGCTCTAAATATTGCCACAAACTTAGCAGCTTAAAACAAAACAAATATACTCTCTTGTAGTTCTGAAGTCAGAAGTTTTGACTGGACTAAAATCAAGGTATCAGCAGGACTGTGTTCCTTCTGGAGGCTTTAGAGGGGAATCTGTTTCCTTGCCTTTTCTAGATTCTAGAGGCCACCTGCATTCCTTTTTGCATGGCCAGCAGGAAAGTATCTTCAGTCTCTCTCTGACTTTCACCCTTGTTCTACTCTCGAGTCCCCTCTCTAGCTGTGACCTTCCTGTTTCTCTCCTAGAAGGACCTTTGTGATTACAATGAGCCCACCAGAGATAATTCAGGATAATCTCTTCACTTCAAAATCCTTAATTTAATCACATCTTCAAAGTCTCTTTTTCCTTGTAAAGTAACATGTCCCGTAGGTTCTGGGGATTAGGATGTGGATATCTTTGTGGGGAGGGGGCTTATTTTGCTTCCCACAGATGGCTTTCCTCACATTTCTGTCAGTTCTCGGCCTGTCAGTCAGGATGCCTTGGTTCTCTTCCCCCCGCTGCAGGGTAGCTCAGGCTCATAATACATGATGGCTCAGGGCTCTAGCTCAGCAAGACGTCAGGCTCTAACATACAAGCACTTGTCAGGTCTCTGCTAGTATCACATTTGCTTATGTCCCTTTGGCCAAAGCCAGTCACACGGCCTACCCAGATTCAAAAGGTAGAGAAATATACTCCAACTCTTTATTGGGGGGATCTGTAATGTCACATTCAAAAGACTTGGATGCAAAAAGGGGAAGAATTTGTGGCAATTGTTACAATCTACCAAAACTAGCATAATATGTGAGAGAGACCTTCTAAGATAAGTCCATCACTAGTTAGAAATATCCAAATCTTTGTACAGTTGTTTCCTCTGCCTAGAATGCTCAAAATGCTTTCCTCTCTTCGTGGATAAATTATTCTCCTCCTTGTTATCATAGCTGAGATATAACCTCCTCCAGGAGCCCTTCTCTTTGTGCTCTCATCATACTCAATACTTACCCCTGATATAGCACTTAACACACTGTACTGAAATTACCCATTTATTTTTCTGCCCTACAACCTAGACTGTAAGCTCCTTGAGGACAGCAAATGGGTCTCAGTAGCTCTTGCTTTCCTAGTGACTTAGTAATGTACCTTAGTACTAATGTACATGACTTAGTAATGTACTTAGTAATGCATGAAGTAGGTTAATAAGAATTTATTGAAAAAATGTATGAACAAATAATCTATAAACTCCAGCCCTCAAATACTACTAATGTTTCCTTAAAATATATTTATATTTAATGAATCTTTAATCCTTTATTTTTTTTTCTACTATGGAATCCAGATTTTCATTGATAAACTAAGTAGGAAAGAAAGGAATTAGTAGTACTAAATATTGGTTGCAGAAAAAGTTTTCCTTGGCATAAAAAGTTAAATTATGATTTTCGAAGCTTGGTATCACAAATTGATTGTGTGACATTTAGGAAATCCACAGATTCTCACCAAGGGTACTGATTTGCCAAATAAGAGATCTCTGAAGCTGTCTTCAGTTGGATGGCCAGTCAAAATTAGGAGCCCAAGGCTAACCTAACTGGAATTCCTTCAAATTAAATACAAAATAAAAACCGAGGTATTTTGGAATATTTCCAGAAAGGTCTTAAGGGGCTGCCTGATTGCTGTTAATACATAAGGCAGAAAGCAAAGATTTCCGAAATTATATGACTCAAGGGCTAAGATTCCAGAGCTGCAGGCGCAACATGAATAAGCAGGCTGCTCCAAATTGCCAGTGGATTTAAGAAATCAAAAAGAAGATGGTGAGTTACAAGAAACAGAGCTTGTTTTGGGGAAAAGATATTCTGTATGCCTGTAATCAAGAGTGCCAGCTGTAATATAAGTTAAAGTAAAATGTACAGATGTTTAATATGATGAAATAACCAAGAAGAACCCATCCCTACGTTATTCTCCAACGTAATGTTACAATGGACCACACCTGGAATATGTGTGGGTGCCCTGTATTTTTTTATCTCAGGTAATGAATATTTTTATAACCTGAGTTATAAAGGACAAAAATGAATAAAAACAACATTGAAGTCCAAAGACAATCAAGTTAATGTTTAAATATCTTGAAAGTGTTTCTATCCCAATGTTAAAACTGTCATTGTTAATCCACTGAATATTTTACAAAAGCTCAATTAACCATGCCTTAAAATAGATAACGGTTTAACAACAGTAACAATGAACTCTAGGCTTTTTGAGTTTCTTAATACTAAGTCTCCAAAGAGACTATACCCTAAAAGGCACATTCATGTTTATTTGAAACTCATTAGTGAAATACAACCCATGCAAACTGATACAGCCAATAAATTATCATTAATATTGAATTCTTATATCTAAAAACCCAAAGACTTAGTTCATTTAATCCCCATAACAACCATGAGAGGTTTATTATTATACTCATCTTTCAAATGCAAAACTCAGAACAGAACATTTAGCTAACTTGTCCAAGGTCATATAATTATCATACGGTTATACCTAAATCTAAGCAGGTGATTGCTGAACCTATTTTCCTAACCACAGCACTAACCATATAGTAGAGGCACTATGTCCCGCATCCTAAACTGAATATTTAGCATGGATACACTTGGATGATTTAGAAACATCCTAATAGCCTCATTTCAACCTAACAAATATTTCTTGAGATTATGTTAAGTACGAAGTATTTTATTAGACTTTTCCCTGAAAACTCATGGAAAATGTATATAAAGTGGTGGTTTTCTGGTTTCACAATTTCTCTTAAAATAATTTTGCAATTGTCATATTAACCAAAAGAGGCAAATATAAATCTGAGCCCACAAACTCAGATGTGTAAGGAATATCATTTATTCATTGTCATTATTTTTATTTAAATCCTTGTTCAAGCCTCTCTTGTGTTTAGCTGTCAAGAGATCCATTCTGTTATTATGGCACTTCCCTCCTCCTGGGTTGTTAGAGGACCAAAGTCTTACATAGTACCAGATTATTGGGGGTGGAAGTGATGGGAGTCCTTTAGTCATTACTCAGAATCTCCCTATTCCATTTCCAAAGCTGCATGTAAGTCTGATCGCTCTGCTGCTTCTATGGCACATGTGAGGGTATGAGAATAATGAGCAAGGTTGGGAGGCCCCATACCAGGATGATTCTTGCCTGGTGCTTCAATTTTGTAGATTTTGCCATATCTCCAGGACATGGTTATAAAATGGGCAAGGTTCCTCTCTGATCACACACCTCTAATCATAGCCTTCAGATTTCTCTCCAGCGTAACCAAACTATCTCTTTTCTTCTAGATCTCAAAGGAACATCTTTCCCCCCGCCACCTCTTTCAAGGACACCTGACATGAACTCTTTAAAATTGAGTATAGGTGTTTATAAAAGGCTCCTGAATTTGAAGAACTTTTTCCTTACACTTTGAAAAAAATCCATGTGGCAAGAAATTGCTAAAGGTCAAGCTCCTTCCTCAAAAAGGCAGGAGGGAATAAATGTATCTATGCAAATTAATATTTCAATGAATTATCCTTCCCTCAAGTTATAATTGAAATGATGAGGTCACAGAGTTTCCCCACGCTTGGCAGTGGCTCACTAGGAGTGTTCAAACCATTAAAGAAGAGTAGGTAATGTGTCACTCAGCTAGTTAAACACTTTTATATTTTTTAAAATCTGTTCATTTATTTCCAACTGTATAGTGAACACAGTCACTTGGATGACACATGGATCTTCCAACTTAAAATTTCTACTCCTAATTGTTGTATTTGCTAACATTCATTGAGTTTGAGTTTTCACTGTGCCAGGCACAGTGTCAAGTATAAACTATTCATTATCCTCATAACATATCATATCATAACAGTATTCCCTGAGAGCAGCTGAATTCTCCTTCAAAGACCTAGGAAGCTAAGAGGTCCCATGGAAACTAAAGATGAAGCGAAGTTTATGAAATCCCTTAATGATCAGATCTTCCCCAACTAGAAGTAAAAGAGAAGGCGTGCAAAGAAGACTATTGGCTTGGGCTGCAGATTAATTGGTTTAGTGCTATTTTACATCCTAATTGACCATCCAGACTGGTGGGCCCAAGGAACCACCTGTCACACAAGACTGCTCACATTGGAGAAATGCTCACTGTAGTCCAAAGATCTCAGGGAGGGATACACAGAGGAGGACAGAAGACAAGTCCCATGCAGGATTATGAACAAAACCAAATTGTGGATGAGTTCACATAATGGATGAGCCCTCACAGTCATCAACCTTGAGTACAGTGGCAGCTGAAATACAGGAGAGAAGGAGAGAGGAAAACACACCAGTTCAGACTGGCAGCAGTATTGACACAGGACTAACAGAACAGTATTTGGACAGTGGCAGTAGCATGTTATCCCTGAAAATGACAATTAAACAAATAGCCTTAAAATAAAAATTAGGAGAGTGGACTCTGTCAATAAGACATCATTCTCTAATTTTTACTATTTTTCTTTGTACTTTGTGTTTTCTCCCAAAGTCTTCTATAATGAATATGCATTGCTATTATAATCAGAAAATGAATTTTGTTCATTTTGAATAGCACTCAGATTTCCAGGCAATCAACTTACCTGCCGACCTCGAAAGGATAAGTAGCTTCATACCTTCCCTATTATTCTGTAAACTGATATTCTAAAATCATCCTGACTTGAAGTACAGAATTAAGAAAAAAGCATCCTAATCTGTAGCATCATGATCCCATGTGATGACTAGGCTTTGATTTTTTCCTAATTTTGGAGGAAAAGGTCATGAAACAGCAACTGGACAGAGAGAAAGTATTGAAGCAAAAGCATTTCTACATCATTCTTGATTGAAAAAGTACTATATAAATGGTTAAAGTGATGATACCATTCTTGAGCAGGTATGGGTGGAATAGAGCTACTGTTAATAGCTTCCCTGGAAGCAGTCAAGGCCTATTGTTTGAGAAATAATTATTAGCCTCACTGGTTAACATAATATTTTCCTTGGCCATGATGCTAACTGAAGAAAGCAGTGGGGTCATTATCTCAAGACACGACTGTGCCAAAATGACAATATGTTTCTGAACCAATGTACAGTAGTGACAGACTGAATAAACTGTACAAAGGTTGATTATATAAATGATATTACCATAGTTTTTTCCAAACAAAAAGTGTGTTCATCTCACATATTTACTGCCTCAGGGCTGAAATAATTAAAGATCCAAGGTTCTTCAACAAATAAATTACAAGAAAAAGAAAGTGATGGAGAAGATACGTTTAGAGACTGACAAGGCATATTTAGAAAAAAAGCATGGTCAAAACAAAACAATAGTGACTAGGGACACACATCTGGGTGATGAAACTACAAAAAAAGATAAATTTAAGGAGTGATTATTATAAAATCCAGGAAAATAGTTACTTTGGAGGGGATAGAAGGGGTTGCAGTTGAGACAAGGAACATAGGAGGGATGTCTGCAATGACTAACAAAATACTTCTTCTTTACCTAAGTGGTGATGTCAGGATGTTTGTCTTATAATAACTTATTTATCCTTAATGACTAAATTATTTCTTAAAATTAGTACATCTACACCAAAAAACACATATATTTAGTATTAAATCTAGTGTTTTGTAAATTCCAACAGTGGTTCTCAACTAGAACCACTTTTCCCAGTCCTTTTCCCCATCTAGGGAGGGTTAGAAATTTGGGGTAATGGATATATGCCATAGTCAGAATTACTATGAGGTCATTTTTAGTGGTCATTGTTACTGGAGCAAAGGGGAAGGGGCATTAGTAACATTATAGGGGCAGGGTCCATAAACATGTTGCAGCCCAAAAAAGTCCCATACGATAGGAAACTTAGCCTCCCAGAATGTCAAGTGTCATCTATGTGAAATTAAAAGATCAACAATGATCACCTACTGCCCCATTATATCACATCTATTTCAGAATGCTTGTTTCTGTCCTTTAAGAATGGAAACACCATGTGTGTGTGTATGTGTGTGTGTAAAAGAATTACTCTAACCATTTTTAGGCTGAAGAATTCACAGTTTTACAAATTGTGGTTTGATTGTATATGGGCTTTATGGGCTTTAGAATCAGTCTTGAGCAAGTTACTCAATCCTTCTAGAATTCAGTTTACCCATATATAAAATGAGAATATTAGTATCTACATGTATCAATAGTTAGCTATTGATAAATAGCCAGCCACCTCAAAACTTACAGCTTAAACCAATCAGCACTTATTATTGCTCAAAATTTGGGCTGGGCTGGGCTGTGCTGACCTTAACTAGGCTCACTCAGGCTTCTACAATCACCTGGCTGGGGCTGGATAGGTTAGGAAGGCTTTGCTTGGGATATCTTGGCTCTTCTCCAATATATCTCTTTTCTCTCCAGAAAGCTTAGGCCAGCCTGTTCACTGGTGGTGGCAGAAGTCCAAGAGACAAGAGGCGTGCAAGCATTTTTTCAAGTCTTTGTTTGCAGCAGGTTTGCCTTAGCCTAGTTGGACCAGAGCAAGTCAAATGGTCAAACCCTGAGTCAGTGCTGAAAGAAATCATTAAAGGGTATGGGTTCAGGGATGCTCTAGTTAGGAATGTGTCCCCCCAAAAAATTCATACCCAAAGATGATGGTATTAAGGTACGGCCTTTGGAAACCCTCATGAATGGGATTAGTGCCTTATAAATGAGGGTCCAGAGATATCCCTAGCCCCTTCCACCACATGAGAAGACAGAGAGAAAGTACCAGCTATGAATCAGGAAGAGAGCCCTCAGCAGACAATGTGACTATGTCTGCCAGAGCCTTGATCTCAGACTTCCAATCTCTAGAACTATGAGAAATTTCTGTTGTTTATAACCTACTCAGTCTGTGGCATTTTGTTAGCAGCCCAAATGGACTAAGAGAAGGGATATGTGAAAAAAATGTACCTATTAATACAATCAACCCACCACACTATATCACAGAGCTGTTTTGAGAATCACACATGCCAATACATGTAAAACACTTAGTTTAGAGCCTGACATGACACTTACATTAAGTAAGTGCTTAATAATTGTTAGCAATTATGAGTGGTAAGAGGCTACACATAACATTTCAAACTTCCTACCTGGTATAGTTGAATATAACATGTTATGGAATTATGGCAATGTCTGAATTCAAGACTGCTTATTTCTTGAGAAATTTTTTTAATGGTAGAAACTTTGGAAACTTCACCAAGTTACTGAAAGTTTATTACTTATATTTGGGTTGACTTAGTTTGAACCTCTTAAAAAACTGCAAAACAAACAATGAGGAAAACAGTATGAAGAACATGAGTTTTCCTAGAATCTTATTAACAATGAAATAGGCTCTTAGTAAAAAAAAATTAGAGTGAAGGTTATTTCTCTCCAATGAAGTTCAACAGACAACCCTGAAAACTTTGAACTTGAACCCCTGGAAGTTGAAAAGTATGTAGAAGTTTCTGAGCAGAGTTCTCCATTTGGTCATAAAAGCATATTCTCATTTTTAATTAAAAATTGTGAAATGACATGATATTACTGGACCTTGAAAATAGCTTGAAAAGGCTTTAAGGAAGCAAAAGTTTTCACTGACCCTTCAGAACATGCACTGGCCCTACCCACAGTTCTATTTCCATGACTAAGCAGGAAATGTGCAGACATGTGCACACAGAAGTATATTCAGTTAGGCTGCATTAGCTGAATGTGTCTGCAAAGAGAGAAGTTGGTGATACATGGACACTAGGAATACAATGATCCGCTCAGGTTAAGTGAACACCAAATAATTCCCTTCCCATTAATTATTTTACAAACTTTGCTTTCCAGCAAGAAATACATAGGCACTAAAATAGATTACATTATCAGTTTTGTTGCTAAACTAATTGTGTCTTAACAAATTATGACAAATGTTTAAAACAACATAAAAGTATTATCTTACAATTCTGATGTCTGAAGTCCTAAAATGAAGGTGTCCGCAGGACTGCTTTCCTTCTGGAGGCTTAGAAGAGAATGTTTCCTTGCCTTCTCTCAGCTTCTAGATACCACCTGCATTCCTTGGCTCATGGCCCCTTCCTCCATTTTCAAAGCCAGTAGCATAGCATTTTCAAATCCCCCCCCTCCCTTTCTCTTTTCTTCTCTCTCCATCTGCTTCTGTGATCACATCTCCTCTCTGACTCTGACCTTCCTCTCACAAGGATCTTTGTGATTATATTGTGCTCAACCAGATAATCCAGGATAATCTCCCCATCTCAAGATATTTAATCACATCTGCAAAGTCTCTTTGAAATGTAAAATAACATATTCACAGTTTCCAAGGATTAGGAAGTAGATATTTCCGAGGGCCATTATTCTGCCTACCACTCCTGGTTAAGAAGGAGATTAGATATTTTAGATTATACAATCAATAAGCATTTCTTGACTACCAGATACAAAGGGCTGACATTTCAAATGGGGAAAATAATATTTGGCCTTTCTAATTTACAAGTTTATTGTAAAGATTAAAATAATCTGGAACCCTCTTTACACTCTGCACGCATGTAGAATGAAGAATATGCCTCAATCAAATTCCAAAATATAATTCTGCTTGAACTTTCACTTGTCAGGAGTAGCAAGAGGTTTGGTCTTTATTTCTTCAAGGCCTTAACCCTCTCCAAATATTCATTCCAAGGAAGTTCTTGTGCTTAATAGTATCCAGAAAAGAAAAGTATTTACTGTGGTGGAGGGCTACTGAGTAGAAGCTGGGTTTGACTGTGGTTTTGGTCATGGCCAAAGCACAGAAGCTGAGACAAATTTTCTTTTGCTTTCATTTCCATTCTTTGTGGAAGGGCAGGTCCACTCCTCAGTGGAATAGTCATTAAAGAGGGCTGGGGCTCCCAAGATCAAAGCAGTTTCACTTCTCTCACTCAGCCACTTCCATAGGATATACTGTATCAGGCATGAGGCCTGAGTGAAATTCGGGCAGTGTTGGTCCTAGGCAAAGAGGTTTCCAATCATTTTACCCAGAGATGTAATGGGGAATAAAATCCCCCATATAGATGCTGCCCACTGCTGTCTTCAGGGTTTCTTTACAGAAGTATTATGCTGAGCCTCAGTGTAGGCCTGACCCCCAAGTGTTACGGCCCTGGTCTTCAGATCTTTTGGGTCTTTTGTTCCCCCAGACAGGTCATCCCCAAGAAGTGCTCAATTAAAGCTGATTCCAGTGTTTGCTGCCTCACACACAGAAAACAGTGCTCACTCTTTTCCTCCTTCTAAATGTCATCTTTCTTTGAACTTGTGCTAACTTTACTTAAAGGCTCTTGTTGCCCTCTCTCAGCAGTGGCGTTGGGTCGGGACCACCCTCAAATAAGCAAGACTCCCCACTTCTGAATCTCAGGGAGCGAGAGCTGAGGGAAATAAGTTGCTTCTCTCCCATACAACTCTCTGGACTCTTCATGCAGGCGAACCCACTCCCATTAAAAGTTCTTCATGTTGAAAGAAGGTGTGATGAATAAAACAGAAGCTCTCCTTGCAACTTTTTGTCACTGGAGTGCTCTATCTGGCATATATATTTGCTCACTCAAATATGTACCAAGGCCTTTTCCAGGATGACCTTGCAACTCTACAGAGTGTGGTTGGCAACTATGTTCTCTGATTGAAAATACAAATTAATTAAATTCTGGTAGGCTTTCTGGTTCAATGATAATGTACCTGAAAGGACTCCACAGATTTCAAATGGCTATTTAAGTAGGAATGGTAGAAAATTTTATCTTTTATCAAGGAATGAGGGATGGACATCACAAAAATTAGCCTCTAATCCTTGATGAGTTTATACTTTAATTAGAAATAGGAGGCTAATTATTATTAAAGTATTCAAGAAAAATAACAAGACAATATTCAGTCAGAAGAGGGAGACTAACAGAAATTCAGGGAAGTAAAAAAATCAGTCAAGGTGGCAGGCCAGAGTGGCCAGAAAAAGCTTCATGAAGAAGAGATTTGAATTTTAATGAGTAGGACTTGTACAAACAGAAAGTATTTCAAAAAACCTTCTAAGTGAGGAGAGATATGAAAGTTAAAAATAAACCCAGTGCTGGCGAGGTGAATGAGAACTGTCTTTAATATAGAGATGTGCTTAAGGGAGTAGTGGGAAATGAGGTTTTGGTAAATTTGGAGAAGTTTCTGCAGCGTCTTAAAAATTAGCAAAGCATTTAGGGCCAATTCGGGGGATCCTGGATCCTGCTTCAGGCTTCTGAAGAGAGGAGACATCCAAGGACAACACTGTCTTGAGAAAAGTGTAACTATATGATAAGCAGAAAAGATTGGAGGGAAAAAAAGACTACAGACTAGAGCTGTATTAACTAGGACATGATTACGGTTTCTTGGGTGTAAAGGCTAGGAGAGCATCAGTGGCAAAACAAACAAACAAAACCCTGATATGAGATATACTGTGGAGGGTGAAGCAATAAATTTTGTCTTTTTTTTTTTTTCAATTCAGTTGATATTGAGAAGAGAGAGAGGGCGAGGAATTTGAAGGAGAAATCAAAGATTACTCTTTTTTTTTTTTTTTTTGCGGTACGTGGGCCTCTCGCTGTTGTGGCCTCTCCTGTTGCAGAGCACAGGCTCCGGACGCGCAAGCTCAGCGGCCATGGCTCACGGGCCCAGCTGCTCCGCAGTATGTGGGATCTTCCCGGACTGGGGCATGAACCTCGTCCCCTGAATCGGCAGGCGGACTCTCAACCACTGCGCCACCAGGGAAGCCCAAATATTACTCTTTTTTTTAAAAAACAGACATGGGAGAGATTCAGCAAGAGGCCAGCCAGTTGAGTGGGAAAGGTGAAGGACTTGGTTTGGCCATGATATATTTGCAACTGTGAAGTGACATAACAGGGGTTAGCAATACAGGACTGCAAGCCTATAGAATCAGGGCTGAAGGTAAAGATGAATATGTACAAAAGACCAGCTACAATGGTGACTGAGAATAAGGAGGAAGGGAATCTTCTGATATCTCCTCAGGTCAGAGTGAAAAGACATACTTCGGGGCAGGCAGAACTCCCAGATCACCTCTACTGCTCAGACTCTAAGGCTAGTTCATCCTGGGGACCCTTGGTGCTATGAATATACTGTGAATATACTATGCAGACCCACTGACATCACCAAGATTCTAGGGCTTGAGCTAGGTGTCCAGGTCAGCTGCAATGTCAAGTTGAGAGAAATTCTCTCCCTGTATGCTTTAAGAAGAGCAGCAGCCCTGGTTTTCTTAGAATGGAGAATCCCCTGAAAATCAGCCGTATTGTCAAAATAAAGGAGGAAAACAGAATGGCTGACCATAAAAAAGGAACAGGTTTGGTGAAGCTAAATATTCTTTCAACTGGTGTGGGTAGCCTTATCCTGCAGAACATCTTCAAAAGTTACAACAAACCCACAAGACAGCTGCTTCTTTCCAAAACAGTTAATGGATTTTAGGCTAATGTACAATATTGAGAGAGGGGAGGAACAATTTACAAGTGGAAAATAAGAGGAATATTTGGCTGAACATAGCTAACTGATGCTACAGCACGCTAAGCAACTCATTCTACAAGTGCCAAAACGTGATTTCCTCTTGTTTTTAGGCTTGTTTCATCAGCTGTCATTTGTTAAATACTATTTTGTTTGGAGTGGGGGCAGGGAGGAGAGCTTATTCTTGTGGTCTCTCCAGTTATTTTGTTTCTATTCTGATTCCTCCACCAGAATGTTAAGTCATATGGCCATGAAAATTCTCCTGGCTGACTGCTGTGTTCTGTGCCCACACACTTCCTTTTCTCTCAATGGCCATGTGAAATGTCAATGAGGAGCCTCACCTTATCACTGTTTTTTTGTCATCTTCTACTTGGTAAATTCTTTTTCTCCCTTTGGCTTACAGTCACTTCCCATAAAGAAAGATACTTGTCTTCAAGATTTATGCAAAGTAATCCTCCTATTAAAACCAAATAAAATAAAATACCACTCACTCACTCAATCTAAATAATGTTTAATTGCTTCAAAACTGCACATGTTGGTTTATGCCTAAGGTTATGGCAGAAAAAAAAAAAGAGGTTTAGTTCCCCCAAACTTACATGTGACTGTGGTAAACACTGAAGCAGGGTAAGGAGCGTGCCTACCCTCCATGAGAGAGCATGAACTATTGTTTAGAAAGCAGTATTGATACAACTACCAAACTGATACCTACAACAAGCATGCTCATTGAGGACCAGCTAACTATTCCAGAGGGAGGGAGGGAGTGCAGGAGAAAAGGTGGTGGGGGGAAGAGAGAGAGAGAGAATGAAAAAGAATAAGAACCAGTGGGAAACCAGACCTGGGTTCCAATCCTAGCTCTAGCACTTACTAGTTATGTAATCTTGGGAAAGTTGTATCTCAGAGTCTCAGTTTCCTTACCTGTGAAAAGGGGATAGTGCTATCTTCTTCATGGATGATTATAAGGAATACAAGAGATCATTTTCTTAAGCACATAATTAGTGGCTGATAAGCATCAGTCATTCATTAGTTACTAATCTAAATGAAAAGACAGGTCGAGATGAGGGTAGAGGAATAATGGAGGGGTACTTAGCATGGTCAGGGAGGGAAAGGGATACCAGCACATATTCTACTTGCTTGAGCTATTTCTCCAGGACCAGCCATATTTCTCTCCTCTCAACACTTAATATTTTCACAATGGAGTCATAATTGCTCATGAACTAAGATGTAAAAATCCCATTGTTTCTTGGAGAAAGAACGAGTATAAAAAAAAGTCTACAATTATTACAGTAACCCTCTGAGTGATAAAAACCAGTTTCCACGGAGACATGACAGATTTTTCACAGAAACAACAAAAGCTCACGGTTTTTATTTCATACAAGTCATAAACGTGTGACTTTTATTACTCTGGGAGAAGGGGATTGCTGCCTAATGGGACTGTTACTTGAACAATCTGCTTCCCAAAATGGAATTACTAAGTCAGTATACTCGGGCTCGGGAATGGTGGGGAAATGAACCAATCCTACCCATGTCAACTAGAAGAACACGTTCTTCTTACTGTTCATGGCAGAATCATTTTGGAACTAAGAACAACCTTGGTCCAGCTCTCTCACTTTGCCAGCAAGGGAATTAAGTACAGAGTCTCTCAATCTAGTTTGGTGACTTGTTCAGAACCCATGCAAAAAGGAAATGACATGGCCAAGAGGCAAACATAGGTCTTTTCCATGAGGTCAAAATGACTATTCCATCCCTTAATCCTAACACATTTAGAACTTTGATAAATACTTAATGAATGGGTGAATGAACTCTAACTTTCAAATTAGGTCATTTTCCACTTCATGTGGCTACTGCGCCTCTTCTTTCTTAAGGATAACCTTTCTTCTATCCTACCCAACCCTCTAGTAACTGCCCATCCTTCCACCTTCCCTCTGCACCTAACCCCTTCTTGAAAAAAATCATTTGCACTTACGGTAGATATGCCATGTTCTCTCAATCCTCTATGACAGGGCCTTTGTTATGCCCACTATCTGAATTGTCTCTCTTTTTGCTCCACCTCTATTCATCTAGTGAGGAGGGCCTATTTGGTTTGAGCATCATCTATTCCTGGAAACTTTTCATAGACTCCCTAATCACCTCCAGGCTGAGATAATGCCCTTCCTATGTGCTCTCATAGCATCCCTGAGTTACTCAGTTACAGTCTGCTGCAGCCTTCTGTTTACTCAACTGCATTCCTCTCTAGACTGTAAGTCTAGGACAGGAACCAAGTGTTATCTGCCACTGAAGCCCTAATGTCAGTGGAGCCCAGCATATAGTAAGAGCTCAATAAATGTCTGACAAAAGACTAGATGAGGGCTTCCCTGGTGGCACAGTGGTTGAGAGTCCGCCTGCCGATGCAGGGGACACGGGTTCGTGCCCGGGTCCGCGAAGATCCCACATGCTGTGGAGCGGCTGGGCCCGTGAGCCATGGCCGCTGAGCCTGCGCTCCGCAACGGGAGAGGCCACAACAGTGAGAGGCCGACGTACCGCAAAAAAAAAAAAAAGACCAGATGAATGCTACTAATTAATTTCATACATCTATCTATAACTCCAGTAGCCTGTATTACTCAAAACAAAAGTAGAAATATTTCTAATTGATGTTTCCTATCATCTGAGTTTGATTTATAAAAGTGGAGGAGTTAAGCAGTAAGGTTCACACCTTCCCTTTCCCAGTGGTCTCAAACCAAATACAAGTCCCTACCTAAATGTGTTGAGTTCTTTGAGCATGCTTTTAACACCAAGTAGAAAGCAAATGGGAGGGTTATTCCCACTGTGGTCTAAAAACCTTTGGAAAACTAAAGGTGGGGAAGGTCCCGGCATCCTATTTTTCCCAACTGATTTAACAGGATTAAACCATATCCAAACTCGCAACTCCCTTAAGATGCCTTTCCTGGTGTGGTATCTGTGACCACAGCTTTGTAACCTAGGAGGCCTAGCTTTTTTCATATGCCACTACCTGTACCTCTAATATCCTCACCAACTCCACTTTGGGACATTTTATTAAGTATCCATGCTAGTTCTCTAGGACTGCCATAAAAAATACCACAAACAGGGAGGCTTAAATAACAGAAAATTTATTGTCTCACATTCCAAAATCCAAGGCATCAGCAGGACTGGTTACTTGTGAGGGCTGTAAGGGAAAGATCTGTTCCAGGCCTCTCTCCTTGGCTTATATATGGCTGTCTTCTCCCTATGACTCTCCACATGGCATTCTCCCTCTATTCATATCTCTATGTCCAAATTTCCCCTTTCTATAAGGATACCAGTCATATTGGAGAAGGGCCCACACTAATGACATCATATTAACTTGATTACTCCTGTAAAGACCCTACCTCCAAATAAAGTCACATTCTGAGGTATTGAGGGACACAATTCTTCTGTAACAGTACTCAATGTCATAGACAAAGGGGTTTTGCTGGGCTGACAGACAATGTCTCATCACTGTACTGAGAATTCAAGGTATCTACACATTAAGTTTGATTTGCTGGTTTTCTTAGACACTATAACCTATTGCCACTACTCTTTCAGCCCAAAGTGCTGGCTAGGGTATGCTCTTCCATGTTCTTAGTTCTCTGGTTCCCTAAGGATCCCACTGTTACTATATTTAATTCAAAGAAAATTTTATCTCACTGGATTAGCTTTCTGATATGGACCCAAGAGTGCCCCAAACAAAAACCCTAATTTGTTGAGCACTTAATGTTCCAATAAATGTGCTAAGTTCTTTACTTTCATTATCTGATTCTATCCACAAAAAACCCTATGAGGTAGGTATCATTTTGGAGATAAAGAAATTAGAGTTGAGGCTAAAAGATTTTCCAAGGTCACCAGGCATAAACATGGCTGAGGTAGACTTTAAATCCAGGAAGTCTGACTTCAGATAGAGAATGCTTAACCAACTTACCAGGCTATACTTCTTCCCTGATTATTTTCTTTGATGCTGTAGGAACTAACCCCAAAGAGGAATTTCTAAGCCAAAAGTGATAGAATCTGGAAATGCCAAGTTCTTTCCCAGGCATCATTCTCCTCATACATGGAAGGTCCTTCACTGTGATAGTCTCTCCCTTTGCCCAACCTCTCCAATAGGCTTGCTAAGAGTAACTAGTCTAATGGACACTACATGGCAGTCTGCTAGTAGAAGCACACCTGTCTGTATGTTCCTAATCAAATCTGGGAAAGTGGAAAGGATTCTATTACACAAATTCTCCTAAAGACACCCCACTATTCCCATTATGCCAACCTCCCATGGTGAATGTGGAAGAGGTTTAGACAAACCTCTTCATCATGCCTGTTGCGCTTAAGCATAGTTAGGAGGATAAAAATTCCCAGCTTTTATGGACTGCAATAGATGGTATCTTCAAAAGGTCCTTTTGCTGTGTTTATAACTCTAAATGATGACAAATTGGTTTGAATTAGCTCTACAGTTTTGAAATAGGGGTGTTGCAACTTTGGAGTTTACTGGAGGCAGAAATTTCCACTTTTGACCAGACTGTCTGCTAAGGTACCAAGTTATACTGAGCATAACTCAAAAAACAAAACTGCAAAGCACTCTAATGAGCCTTTATTTGCATAGTTGCTTGTGACCCCAATCAACAGCACCATTCCCCACCCTGTGGGCCTTGATGAAAATTCTGATCTCTCATTTTGGGAATTTGTTTTTCACTTTTTTGCTGTATTCCTATAGTGACCGTATCTCACAGGGCTCCTCCCCTTTGAGTGTGAGAAGTCTTTTTCAGTGTACTTCCTTGGCACAGAAGTGGGAATAAGAGTAACGATTAACCTTATAGAGTACTTACTGACTAACAGGAACTGTGCTAGGAGTTTTTACTCATTATCCATTAATTCTTTAACAACCATATAAAGTCAGTATTAGCATCCATCCTACTTTACAGGAGTTTTGCCCAAAGCACACAGCTAGGATATGGTGGAGCCAGGATTTGAACTACATCTGAATTATACTAAATCCCCTGTTTATGGGTAATATTGTATCCCACAAAATTATAGTTCATTCCTCAGATGGCACAGGTGCCCACAGGAGCTGGAAACCATATCTCAACTCAGTATTACTAAGCGTTTTGTCTATAGCTGCTGTTACTCAAGGAACCAACAGAAGTGTGTGTGGAGAGGGGTTGAGGGAGAAAAATCAGAAGGATTCCTTACCTTCTTTGTAAATTATGGAAGTTTTGGAACTTCCTTATTTTAGCATCCAACATATTGTAATAATGGAGAGTGAAAATGGAATTTGCCCATTTATTATACTGGTTTTACTAAGTGGTAAAAATTTTGAATCATTTTTAGATACTCAAAAGGGAAATGATAGTATTAAAAAGAGAATAAGAGAATTCACATATTAAATTTTTTTAAAGTCTCCATACAATAACTTCTAGCCCGTCCAAGATTGCTTAATACCGATTAGTAATGACAATGAAAAATCATTTATGGATTTTTTTGTGAGCGTTCAGAGATACTAATGGGTTTTAGAGTTACTTGGGAATCTTCCTGAGGTCAAAGGAAGAAAATAAAGTATGAAGTGATAATAAAATGTATAAAGTGACTAATGGACAGGTTGTATACATATAATGGTTCCAGCAAAGAAAAAACATTCAATTTTTACAGCATACATTTAAACAAATGGAAATCTCACTGTCATAGCCTCTTGTCTTCACTCAAGAGCTAGGAAGGATGATAACATTGTGTATCACCACTGTCCATATCAGATTCTCAACAATTTCTCAGCCATCAGGTCACTGGCCTCAACCACCTCCACAGCCACTCCCACCCTCCGCTGCCAAAAATCTTATAAAAAGTAGTGGGAAAATAATGCCACATTTAATGAGGCACCAATAAAATGACTTGATCTTACACAGCACAAATAACTAACTAACTCAAGTATGGCTTTTACATGGCAAACATTAATGCTGAAAACAGCTCCCCACAGCCCATGGAGGGATCACGTATCTCTCCAAGCTTTTGCTATATGCGTAAGTCAACAAAATGACAATAAATCCAATGAAATAAAAAGGTGTATGATATCATAAAATTTTGAATTCTAGGAGGGAAATTCAGAGTAAAATTTAATTTGAGGATTTCATTTTAAATCACACAATAGCACTCTTGATTTCCCCAATATAGAGACAAACACAAATAATGTTTTATCAAAAATAAAAGTATTAGAGATATGTAATAATGTAAATAATGTAGAAAAATGATGTAAACAGATATACTAGAATAATGGATGTTATCATTTCAAAAGAATTTTGTCTGAAGTCATCAGTGGAGCTAATGAAGGAGGATGGATGAGATGTTTAATTGTTGTCCAATAAAACCATCTTGATTCTGGCTCACAGTAAAGTAGGTCTTAATATCTAAGGTCATCAAGTCAACTGGCTACATTATTGAGTGATTCCATTATATGCTGATTATTCTTCTGTGGTTTAGAGTGTACGTAAAGTTTATATTAAGTATGCTTGACCTACTACGTAACTCTTACATACTATTCCTGTATTTGAAGAATGCATTTGTTTGAAGTAGGATGTAATTGGTATTTTCCAAATATAAAATCTCTCTTTTAGATATATCAGACTTCATAACTACAACATCCCTATAGTAAAGTTAAGCTTGTTTCCAGGTTAATATTGAGCAGAGAGTCTTAAAAATGAATAGATTTCCTCATGAGCAAAATAATTCAACAAGAATTATTTTGTATAGTGGGCAACAGACTAAGCACATTGGGAATATTAAGTGATATATAATTGATAAAGTATACCCTACAAACATTCAACTGCTATACCTTATCTTTAAACCTTAAACTGTGATCCTATTTTTAATCTGAAGAATTCACATCTGCAATATATACTTTTATGTTTTGTTTGGAAAAGAAAATTTGAACAGTCCAAAAGAATTTTTAGTACTGAGAAGGGAAGAGTAAAGCTACTTGTGAACTGGAAAGCAACAGAAGAAAACACTTTCAAGGGAATACTGGAAAGAAATATGTTAGTATTTAACCGTGATCTCATCGCATAACTATATAGAATATCTACCTCATCATATTTTGATTTGTTCTTTATGGTACGAACATAGTTAGGGAAAATTTTTAAAACACAAATGCAGAATTACAAAACTTGGTTCCCTGCTTTCACATTTCATTGCTACCTTCTCACATATGTGGTTTTTGTTGCAGTTAACAGTTTAAAATCTGTGTGCTCCCTCTTACAAATGATTCACAAGTATGTAAGATAAGCTCTAGGCATCCAAGTCAAAGTCACACCACTTGCTGCCCTGTGAGAAACACACATCTAAATTCTTATCTGTCCTCACCTCTCACCCTCCACCTCTCTCCCTCCAGAGTTTTCACTAACAAGAAAGAACATTCTGTGGGAAATGTTTGTAGAAACTCTAAATGCTTTAAAATATACCAAATTAAACAGGATAATTCATGTTAGTGTGGCTCTCTGTCTTTCCAGCATTAGCTGATAAATTATCTTTTTTCTGGTACTTTAAACATTGTAAAATAAATCTGGATGAGAGTATTTGAGAGATAACCAAAGTAAGGAGGAATAATAAGTAATTTCCTTCAGCATGTTATAGACACACAGTCCCTCCACAATAAGAAATGCTATTTTGGTAATACCTTTATCTTTACTATGGTTTACAACTCCAGGGTTTTCAAATGCAAATATTCACTAATCAATCCAAATCTTTGAATGCCAATTAAGTGCATGTTCAGTAGATAGATATTATGAGAGAAATGAAAGATATAAAATAGAGTGCCTTATCTTTAAAATATAAAATATTTAAAATTCAGTTGACAATGCTATATATTTTTTAATAAGATACACAGATTTATAAATATATATGTATAAGTTTTTTGACAGAGGACCACAGAAAGAGTGCTGGAATCCATGAAATTCATATAAGAAAAAAGCAATCACTTTTTTGTGGGCTGGTCCAGAATGGTTTTACAGAGAGTTGGACCTTGAAGTATGGATAGAATTTTAATAGTTAGGAAAGAGTGGAATAGTGTGAGCAAAGGTCTAAAAGTTAGAAAACCCTAAGCAGATTCTGGAAAAAGTGAAAGTATTTCACAATGGTCACCCAAATTCTGGTGCTTTAACAAGAGATGGTTTCATTAATTATTCTTCACCTTTCTTCCTGACTAGAGATTTTAGACACTGAAAAGATTATGGTGGTGTTCCCATTCATACACACACATATATATTTAAAATAAAAGGAAGAGAGCCTTTAAAATGAGTCAAAGGAAGTCAAAATTCTGATTTGTTTCATTTTGGAATAATAAAATCTATTGGGTGCGGTGTTGTTGGTTCCCCTACTTTGCTGATGAATTAAGTTTACAAGATTGTGTTTATCCTGCCACTGGGAAATCCAAGACTATGGCTGGCAGAATTAACCTTAAAGAATGCAGTTATATCTCCCAAAGTTTTTAGTTTTTATATAAGGAAAAGATTAGACTCAGAATTCTTCAACCTCGGCACTATAGATATTTGGGGTCAGGTGATTCTTTGTTGTAGGGGACTGCCCTGTGCTTTGTAGGGTAGTGAGCAGCATCCCTGAGGTCTCTACCTACTCGATGGCAGTAGCAGTTGTAACAACCAAAAATGTGTCCAGATATTGCCAAAAGTCCTCTGGGGGCAAAATCACTCCTTAAGAACCAGGGGTTAGAGGAAGGCATTAAAACCAGTGAATTAACAGGAAAACCCACCAAGTTTCCCCAGAAAATTCAGAAATACCTTTCTAAGCTCTATTTGTACTTATATATTAATTGACTATTTGGAAGTGAGAAGACACTTATTGTGTGTATTGTCTGTTACCGTCAGTATTGGGCCAAGAGATGAGTAGGTAGATAACTAATTATATACAAGCTGAAAGATTAACACAAATCAGGAAACCATTAATGGCTATTCACAGCCAACATAGAAACACTGTTATCTGCACCTGTGAGATACATTTGATACAAAACAATCAGAAGCCATCAGAAAACTATCAGTTTGGGGGATAAGTTGTTTTTTGAAATTTGTGGCTTCCTTGAACTTCAAAACCAATAAAGGCAGTAAAACTAGATCCCACTTGGAAAGGTATTTGTTTATTCTGCTTATCTGCAGCCAAAGCTAACAATCTTAATGGTTTTAAACACCTTAATATTTCACAGCATTGGGAAGGCCTAATTTTCAGATAGACATATCTATCTATAAATGAGCACATGTCTTCATGAGAGCCTTGACATACAGTCAAAACTAACTTAAAAGCATTTAGACTTAACTATTTCTAAACAATGAGTCGAGGGCAAACAAAATGGTGAGCTGGTTGTCTTTTTTTTTTCTCAGTTAAGATATAAAGTAGAATTTAAAAAAGAAGAAAAGAAAAGGAAAGGGAAGGGAAGGGAAGGGGAAAAGAGAAGAAAAGAAAACAAAAGAGAAGAAGAGGGTAAGCAAAACAAAATCTCATCACCATAATCTCCCTGCCACTATTCTGAGAACAAATCTGAAAGATATTTTTTATGCTCCTAGACTTTTAAGCAACCTGAATGTAGGTACCATGTTATTTTCATCTTTATATTCCTAGCTCATAAAACATGGCTTATATAGTAAGTATTTAATACAGGTTTGTGATGTGAATTAATAAGATGAAAGAAGGAAAAGAATATCAACTAAAAACTCTGAAATATATGAGTATAAAGTTGACTATAAAATAATTTTTAATATGAACTCCCTTGTTATTATTTTTATTCACAGAGACTCTCAGCCTCTCATTCCAAAATTTTATCCTTTTACATGATCAAATTACACATTACTGAATTATAAAGTACTTATATAATTTCATGGGATTCCCAAAACAATCCTATGAGGTAAATACCATTATTCCTCTCATATAGAAAACACAATATTACAAGCTCAGAAAGGTTAAGTGATGCCCAAGGCAGTAAGTAATAGAGCAGGACTCAACACAAGTTTCAATTCTAAGCCACCCTGAGTATATAGTATCTCAAGTGATGTCAGTGGAGAATAACATTTAGCTTGTTGCGGTGTTTCAATTGCACATAGTGGTTAAAAAAAACATGCACTGGTGTCAGGATCCCAGCCCCACGAATTACTCGTTTTGGATCTTGAGCAACTTACTTCAACTCTGAATCTGTCTCTTCATCTGAAGAACTGAGTGATAATATCTACCCCATAGATTTGATATAAAGATTAAATGAGATAATGTGTTTAGCACACTTAGCACTTATCCCCTCAGTAGTAACCACTGCCATATTTCATCCCCAATACAAAGGAATCTATGTCATAGTGGGTACTGTTTATGTGGAGTTCTGAAGGTATCCAGACTGTTTATGGCAATACCAGCACTTTCTGGTTTTCAGAACCCTTGTCACTATGCCCTTTTATAAACTTTTACCCCTTAAAAGTTGAATTCTCTGATTACTCAAAATTTGAATAGATTACATGTTAAGATATATGTGAAGTCCTGGGTCTGGGTAAGTAGAATTTGATGGTGGAACGTAAAAGAAAGATTTCTAGTTAAAGAATTCACTAGGAAGATTTTTGAAAGTTCAGTTCTACATTTGTAAAATTTAGGAGGCAATATAGGTCTCTTGCATGAATAAAAATAAAGAGTGCTTCTCTGCTTATTTTGGGATTGACACTGTTGTAAATGCTATACATATATTAGCTCATTTCAACCTGACACCAACATACATGAGGTAGGATTTATCATCACCATCCTCATTATATACAGATGAGGGAACAAGTACTGAGAAGTTAAATAACTTGACCAAGTCAACCCAGCTAGTAAGTAACAGAGATGATTTGGATCCAGAGTTGCTGCCAGAGTCCATGCTCACATGCACTGTACTGTACTGCCCCTCTCCAGAGTATCCTATCACTAATCAATCACACATTCACAAGGCGTCTACAGAATGGTGCAATCACCCCTGTACATTTCACATCAAGCCTCTGTCAGTTCATAGAGACGTCTGTAGCAGATGCTGTTGATATCCTGCTCCACACTTTGACTCCCCAGTTCACCTTCAGCTACAGTAAAATTCATGACAAATGGACAACTTCTTACCTGGGTTTCTCTTGACCCTGCCTGTCTAAAGGCTTTTTCAGGGACTATGGAAGCAGGACCTACCAAAGACAGGCACAACCTAGAAGTACAGGAGAATTAAAGACCCTAGGGGCAAACTTCAATTAATGCAAAATAGGAATTAATAAATGCCCAGATTCCCCATCCCATTCACTTTGTCAAAGGGCCCCTAGTGGAACTGAGTCCAGTTGGCCCACAGCAGTAAACTGTTCATTAAAACACCTGGTATTGGCTCTCTCCACCTCCTTGTCTCACTTTCCACACACCCTCACTTATGTTTTCTGGGATCATCTTTTAAATAGGCTACCTGCACCCATGGCCTTTTCTCAAGTTCTGCTTTGGAACAACCCAAATCAAAGTAAATCAGCTGGGCATCCAGAAGTTGCCTGCTGTCTACAATCCCACGATCCCCTTGACCCCAGCTCCATCTACATCAGCTTGCCAAGGACCAGGCTTCATGGGAGGAGCATAGTGGAATGACAAGGGGCTTCAGAAGGAGGCTTTGATTCTTTGGATTCTTCAAATTGAAACAAAAACACTTCCTCTTGCTGATGTCAACCATTCTCATAATATTGCTTCAATAGGTTGTGATGCTAACCAAATTTCTTTCTCTCTACTTTTACTAAGGACTTCCTACCAAGAAGAAAGAGTAGGGGTACAGAAGGGGTAAGAAGGGAAGAAAACACCATACCACCAGACAAGGATTACAAAAATCAAAAAAGTTATTAGTGTATCTAAAAAGATTGCTATGAACGTGCTGTGTGTGTCATTAGGAAGCTGAATGATCCAACGAAGTGATATCCTTCTGAGATACGGGATTCAGTGGAAAGAGTATGCACAAACCTTGAGACATACATAGCTGGGTTTGAACTTCAACTTTATCAAAAAGAGTATGAAATTAGCCAAATTAACTTCCTGAAGCCCTATTTTTTATACATATACAATGGTGTGGAAATATTTACCTCTCAAAATTGTTAAAGATTTAAATGAGATAAAGTATGTGGAACTTGCTGGCAAGTGTTTAATAAAATTGGTTTCCTTTCCCTGTCTACCCATGCCCCATCCCAATCTGCCACCCCACAGAGAAGATACCATGGAAAATTTTCTTAATGATCTTCAATCTTACACATGTAGGGATCTCTGCTGCTCTACTGTATTAAGTTCCTGGAAATTCTTCTAAATTTTTATGGTTAAAAAAACTAATTCAGCGAGCATTTCTTTTGTGGGCATTATGTGCCAGATTCTGCAGGCTAACTAAGGAAAAGTAAAGAATCAGGGAAAGTCAGGAAAGATGAAAATAAACATCAGATATTGAAACTACAATGTGTCCACACTAACAGAGCCAAAGATGTGGGAAGTAAATTTAAGACAAGTGAATAATAGCTTCTATTATGTGCCACTGAAATAGCAAGGAAAATAGATAAGCCTCCCTATCCCTATGACAAATGGACTAGTTTTCAACAAACTACTTTTTTTAAAAGAAGCAGCAGCAGCAGCAGCAACAAAGGGCATAGACTACCTTTTTTTTTTAAACATCTTTATTGGAATATAATTGCTTTACAATGGTGTGTTTCTGCTTTGTAACAAAGTGAATCAGCTATACATATACATATATCTCCATATCTCCCCCCTCTTGCATCTCCCTCCCACCCTCCCTATCCCACCCCTCTAGGCGGTCACAGAGCACCGAGCTGATCTCCCTGTGCTATGTGGCTGCTTCCCACTAGCTATCTATTTTACATTTGGTAGTGTATATGTGGCCATGTCACTCTCTCACTTCGTCCCAGCTTACCCTTCCCCTCCCCGTGTCCTCAAGTCCATTCTACCAAGTCCATTCTCTACGTCTGTGTCTTTATTCCTGTCCTGCCCCTAGGTTCTTCAGAACCATGTTTTGTTTTCTTTTTTTTACATTTCATATATATGTGTTAGCATATGGTATTTGTTTTTCTCTTTCTGACTTACTTCACTCTGTATGACAGACTCTAGGTCCATCCACGTCACTACAAATAACTAAATTTTGGTTCTTTAGATGGCTAATATTCCATTGTATATATGTGCCACATCTTCTTTATCCATTCATCTGTCGATGGACACTTAGGTTGCTTCAGTGATAGACTACCTTTTATCTCTGATTCCAGCATAGACTCTTCTACCTTTCACATTTCTCCCATGGAGTTATGTGGCCCCTAATTAAGAGGATCAACAAAAGCAAGTTTTGTACATAAGTGTACTTCATAATGTTTTGAATAACTTTGCAAAATAATCTAACTTTAAATCAGAGGAGCATGCGTGTATGTGAATAACTGCTCTTCCAGAACCTGAAACCTCCTTTAACTCTTAGAGCTTAAGCCTTCTCAGGGCAGGACCCACATTTAAGATCCAACTAGAAAGCTGGAGAGGATGCCCACCCACAGTTACACCCATTCCATAGAGACAGAGAAAAAGCACAGGGAGCTGTGGCCTGGGGTCACCCAAGATCCAGCTTGCACTAAAATTTATTACATATATTGCGGTGGCCCATTCACTTCTTTGGTGACTGGAAATTGTGGATGGTGGACAGGTCTCAGCCCTCATGCTGAGTCACCGGATCAATGCAACATCTGTACATGCATGTGGGATTCAGAGAAGTCCAGAACCTTCAGCAGGCCAATACTCCCATATATCCAGACTTCAATAACTACTTATTTTTTAAATTACTCCGCTTATTTTTGGAAGTTTTTTTTTATTATTACTCAGAGTTCCTAATTTCTATTCCTAATTTCTATTCCTGGGAAGAAGTATTTCATAGAGGTAACAATATTTCTTAACTAGAAATATAACTTCTTGACTTGAATACTTACTCTGCCACTTAATAGCCATATAAGCTCTCTGTGCCTCAATTTCCTCACCAACAGAATTAGGATTGATAATAACACTTATATGATAAAGTTGTTCTTGGGATTAAATAAAGGTTTAAAACTGTGCTGTAAGCTATTATGTCTGGTACAAATATATAATAATTTTCTTTCTTAGAAATGAATACTTACAGAAAGGAGACAATGATTTACCAGGTTCTTTGATATGGCCCTGGGCTGCCCATAGCATTATCATCCTTATAAATACTAGACAGTGGTGTCAACAACGATGATCCATTATCATGGCTTATATTTTGCTGCCTGGGTGAAACTGTTCGGGTAGTTACTAAAACTTCTCTATTATGTCTGTTTTGTCACATTAATCCATCTAAAAATCAAACCAGTGCATAAGGTCACTGAACCATTCTTTTCTATTTCAACAAAAAATAGTAAATGTAAGTAACTCCTCTCAGAGCTGAGAAGGTGAGTGGCATTTCAATTACCACACTTCCTAGGCTGTCTGCTTCAGTGAATATGTAGTATTTTCAGTGCATTTTCAGCCTGTAGGGACAGGCTTCATGGTAGTGGAAAAGATTCATTGAGCAACTTCAAACAGAATCAGACCCTTACTGAAGCACTCCAACAAGCACTGATAACCAGTGACAGAACAACCATGGTACAGTATGAAGAGCCATGATACGTTCAAGCTAGAATAGAAGAGTCCTCATGATTTTATCCTTTGGTTATTTAGGTCACAGATGATGAAACTTAGGATCAGAGAGACCAAGCTGTAGTGAAATTGACTTCCCATTAACAAAGTTGAGTTTCAAAACCATGATCAAGCAAAGATCTAAAAGGGGAATTATGTCCATAAGAATATATAAAATCTAGCAACTGGTCTAGAACTCCACCATCAAATCCTTTTCACCCGTTACAACTGTTCCAAAGTATTCAAACAATGAAAGGCATCATATGTATTATAAACAATATATGACTTACTTTAAAAATACAGACTCTACAGTTGATGAAAGAATCATGGAACATATGAAGGACAAAAGGCACAAGAGACTTGAGGTTGTTGTGAGTTAGGCAGTGGGGGAGAGTAAAGTGAGTGCCTTCCATCAATTCTGGAAGCTCAAGTACAGAGGACAGAGCTTGCTGTTTGATGCAGGTTCCTCTTTAGCTTTTTTCGAGGCAATAAAGACAGGAATGGAGTGGGCATTCCTTTCACTGCACTATAAATCTTGGCAACACGACACATACAATGATATGCCTGCAGTCTCTCCCAGGAACATGACTGTGAAGTTCACTCATAAAGACTGCATATTCCTGAGACTCTCTCTCCCGCCCCTCCGTACTAGTGCTCCCAATGCCGTTTGGGAGAACCAGGGCAGGAAAGGCTTTAGGAATCAGCAGTGAAATTTTCCTTGTAATTAAGGGAGTCCTGAGGCTGAATTATCAAGTAAGTAAAATTTTTCTTTTACACCTTTTCATTCTCTCTCTGAGGCTTTGGTTCCCCACCTCCTCTTCCTCCCTCCCTCCAGGGCTCCTTGTATCTATTTTCATGAGATCCAGGCTCTTTCTGTTAGATCATCTGTAAGAAAATTAAATTCCTGCTAAATTATTATGCCCCTTAGGATACCTGCTTTTTAAGTGATGACTCCCTATAAAACCAAGAGGTCATCAAAAGCCAACCAGCTGAATTTTAGGCAATCTAATAAATGGATAGCAGGTCTCTTTCAGACAGTATCGGGTAGGGGGCTTTCCTACACTCCCTAATCAAAATCACATGTGGAAGCAGCTGCTTCTATGTTGGCTTCCCCATTTGCAGGACGCATTTTAAAACAAAAAGGACCTCAATAATATCAATATTAGCACTGAATCCATCAAAATTAAAGGACATACTGAAGATAATCCATAGGCCTTGGTGCCATTTATGCTCTGAAGTAGTTAAGCTGCATGAGACCAAAGGGCCAGACTAAAGAAAGAAGAAAATAAACCTCACCTTCATCTGCTCCTTCTTATCTCAGGTCCTTTACATATGCCTGCCTTTGCCTGGAATGCTCTTCTAAAGGCTCCCTATTAGTCGCTACGCTTGCCTGATTGATTCCTTCTTTTCTTTCAGTGCTCAGGTGATACTGAATCAGGGAAGAGTTCCCAGACACCCAGAAGAGATCATCTCCTCCTTCTACTCTAAATCACTCTATTCAATCACTCTATATAAATATATATAGTCAGATGAATTTACAATAGTCATTTGAGGGGGATCATTAACTCAGGACCCAAATTCACTCTTATATACCAAGTCCCAGGATTACTGAGGAGCTTTCGTTCTCCTTAGGGTCACCTGCAAAATGCTGACAGCCTGGTTGCTACTAAAGCTCTGTTCTGCATTTCTAACAAAAACCTCCATAATTATACAACTCATATATCAGCAGGAGCCATGTGAATTCTACTAAAACTTTGGCACCTAGTTTACTAGCACTCAGGTGTTAGGTAAATTTGATACCTCCTCCCTCTTTCTTACAAGAATTTTTATAATTGGACTTTCTAGCTCATTCTTTTTGGCATCTCTGGACCTATTCTTCCTTCTTTCCTCTTGCCTTCTTATCTTTGCAAATTGCATTCCTATTTACTTTTAATCTCTGGCCATTATTAGTGGACTTTATCCAGAAAATATTCTTAAAATCAAACTAAGATAATGCCAAATGCACTTGGTATATACTCAGGGGTATGGAGACCAAGGAAAATAAGAGGGCAATATTGATTTGGGTTTAGTGAAAATGAGAAAAGACTTTGTTTTGGGCTTAAGCATTAAAGAGAAAGAGAGGAAAATAATGGTAACAGTATTGCAATATGTTGGACAGAAATTGTTATATAAGTAATACCCATTTAAGATATTTAAAAATTATTTTTTAAAACTAACAGTCTGTAACATTGTATAATTCATTATTTAGTTTCCTTTATTAATAAGGAATTCATTTTAATTTATTTGTTTTTAAATAAATTTATTTATTTATTTTTGGCTGTGTTGGGTCTTTGTTGTTACGCGTAGGCTTTCTCTAGTTGTGGTGAGCGGGGGCTACTCTTTGTTGTGGTGCATGGGCTTCTCACTGTGGTGGCTTCTCTTGTTGTGGAGCACAGGCTCTAGGCATGCAGGCTTCAGTAGTTGTGGCACTTGGGCTCAGTAGTTGCGGCTCACGGGCTCTAGAGCACAGTCTCGGTAGTTGTGGTGTGTGGGCTCAGTAGTTGTGGCTCGCAGGCTCTAGAGCACAGTCTCAGTAGTTGTGGTGTGTGGCCTCAGGAGCTGTGGCGCACGGGCTTAGTTGCTCCGCAGCATGTGGGATCTTCCCGGACCAGGGCTTGAACCCATGTCCCCTGCGTTGGCAGGCGGATTCTTAACCACTGCGCCACGAGGGAAGCCCTCATTTCAATTTATTTACATGAAAAGGAAATGCCCAAATGTAAATAAGCCTTACCAAAAAGTTAGTTCTCCCCAATCTTCTCATAAATTACTTATTGTGTGTCAGGTTCCCAAATGCTCAGTGTACAGTATTACAAGGAAGTCGGTACTTTTACTACCCCATTGGAAGATGAAGTAAACAGGCTAAGTAAGATGAGGCAATTTCCTTGAAGACACATTCAAGGGACTTGAATTCAGGTAATCTGCTCCACAGTATGCACTCTTCATTATGACATCATCCTGTCCCATTTGATGTAAGGTCTGGAGGGTAATCTGGCCAAGTATTCTAGAAGCCAGTGAGTGTGGGTTTGGACTTTCAAAGTGAACTCAGACCTTTTGGCATTTGCATTCTCTATGTGGTAGACAAAATGAAAACTTCTATTTGAGAAGGGAGAAAGAACATGGTCTAAATGACTTCAAAGTCATGAACATCAAATAGTTTTTACCAAAAAACAGTACAATCACTGAAGTGTATCTGAATCAAAAAATACATGGATTTGACAGCAATCTGATTCACAAAACACCAAGAGCCATTTTGCGGTTATCATGGTTCCAAGTTAAACACAAAGCTCTGTCTTGCCTTCTACTCCCCATTAATTAATTCCTGATTGGGCATTCCTGCTCTTCCAAGGGCATGTTGGGGGACACACTTTGGGGAGCTTCATCATTCAGGAAATGATGTTGGCAAGACAGAGAGTTTTGGCAGGGTGGGTGGCTTTGGGGCAGGCCTGGCTGGCGCTGTCTCCTCATACGGCCCAAATCATCAGCAGCAACAACTGTAGGCACTTTTAGCCTGGATGTTTCACAATGGGTGTTTTTTCCATGTCCTTCAAAGTCTGTGGATGGAGGGATGGGCAAGTAATTGTGCCTACAACTTGGTAGTGTGGGCAGCTAAGATCAAAGCAAGGGAAATTGTACAAATTGTCCACTTGAATACTAAAGAAGCAAAGAAAGCCAAGCCAATTCAACCAAGTATTGCTTCTTTTTCTTTGAATTCCTTATTTTTCTGATCCAAAAGTTTATATTCTAAATGGCTGGTTAGCAAAGCAGCAGAAGTGGCACGCAGTCAAGATTTTGAGATTGCTACCAGAAAACCTGACTTAAAGAAAAAGAAAAAAAAGAAGACCTGGACTTTTTAATTTTGCTGCCAATGAAGATAATAAGCTGGCATAATTCAAATAATCATGTCAGGCAAATCTAAGCTGTAATGATTTACAGAAGAGCACTGAAGTAGAAAATAGTATCAGCTTGAAGAAGAAATGGACTAGAGCCAGGATGCAGCTGGAGCATGCAAATCTCACAGAACACATTTCTTATCTAAAAAATGAGAGAGTTGGACTATCTTCTCCACTGTGCCTTCCCATTCTAACATTCCATGACCCTATTTTATGTTAAATGCATACATGGAGCTGGACAGATCACTTTATCTTGAGTAGCAGCTTTCAGTAATGAATCATAGATAGCATCCACCAATTCTTAGACAATTCTTGTTAGAATTAACTCTAATCTTGTAGAACATTCCAGAGCCTAATGCTGAGAGTGAGATAAAATGGGATTGACCTAGCTCTAACGTTGGTTAGCTATGTGAAATTGGGTGAGCCAACTAGCTTCATTTCCTCATCTGGAAAATGAGACTAATCCTTATACTTCTAATATTTGATTCCCAAATATTCACTATTCATTATTCTTGTGACCCTTTGTAAAATTTTGTTAAATATTTTTAAAATTATTTTAATATTTCTTGAGCTAGAATAATGTTAAGTAGGTCCAGTATCTTTAACATCCAGGAAGCTATGAAATATGAACTGTATCCTTAATCCCATTTTCTTTAACACAGAAATAGTATCAACTTAAAGATTCTAAGATTCAGTGCCCAGGAAATAATATCTATCAGTCATGAACAAATATTTGAAGACATGTCTTTCTGGTAATAGATGACAGAAAAATTTGGTCATACTGGTTACTTGGCATTGCTAATTAATTAGAAGGCAGAAGAGATCAAAGACGTTGCCGAGGAAGAATGAAATCAGGCAACTACATACACAAGAACCCTCACATAGCCAAACTCTGTCACCCGTTCTTATTTGAATATTGAGTCTCATTCCAACAGGAGCACTATCTATTCATTTGAAGCATCAGCATGTTTCCTATGAGCCCAGCTGCATCTTAGTAACCTGGAAAATAAACACCCCTTGCCTCTATAATCTGAAATATCAACTATAATTTACTAGTGACTGAACAGTCATTATGTTGAAGAGGTCAGGACCAATTTGTTATTCCCAGATATTCTACATGACTTGTTTGCATCTTCATGGGTTCCCTAACTTAGGAAATTTAGTGATTCTGATTTATTTTTCTAACGTTCTCTCTTAGTTATTAAGTTTATTTCAAGCCCTAGGTCCTTGGAAATGGAAATGAAAGATTTCACTAACCACAGATATATACACTCTACTTTAATCCACGGATTTCAAATAACTTTCAAATGTGATCAAATTCTCATTTACTTCATGTTTAAATGAAAATACTCCATATTTTATGTGCTGAAAAGAATCCTAAAAATTGAGGCAAATATTCACTAGTTTGGATAATAATTGTTCAGGGACTAAGTGATTTTATATAATCCCCATGTATACTGTAATATAATTTAAGGATGGGGTCGGGTTTTTCACATTTTACGTAGTCTTTTCCAACCTCCAACAACCATCCATCCAAACATCCCCACAACACAAATACTGCACACTATTACCTCCATAAGTACTACAGAGTGAATAAGTAAATTAGCACTTTATTTCCACTTCATTTAGAGTGGAAACATTTTGTGTTGGTTTTGCCTTTGCTCAAACCCTTTAATGTCATCCCATACTACTCAGAGGAGAAGCCGAAGTCTTCTTTAAACCCTCTTCCCATTTACATCCTCTCACTTCTTTGCTTTCTACTTTCCTGGACCATTCCATTCCAGCTACACCAGCCAGGCTTCCCCTTCAAGGCCTTTGCAATTGCTATTCCCTTAGCATGGAAGCTTTCCTTGTAGGGTATTCCAGCGACTGTTCCCTGTTCCCTTGCTTCCTTTAAGTTTCACTCAAATATCACCTTCTTAACAAGAACTTTTCTCTCCATTCTTCCTAAAATTTCAACCCCCACCCCACTTTTTTTTTCTCCTTGACACTTATCACTACCTGATATACAAGCTATTTTATTTATTTCGTTTTTATAGAATGTGTCCCCCAAATAGAATGTAAAATTCATGAAGGCACGGATTTGTGTTTTTATTTTTTAAAGAACTTATCTGTCCATTTAATAAATATTTATTAAACAGATGCATTTCTGGAAATTCATAATTATAGTCTAAAAATAACATCTACTCAAACTGGTACTGATTAAGTGATATAACTGTCCTTGTCTTCATGTGTCTTGAGGTAGAATTTCCTTAGTGCTTCTTCCCAATAGCAACCTCAAGTTTTCTCTTCTTCTAAATGCATGTTTGTACTACTTGGATAATCTTCATTAGAATCAACTTGGATCCATGATGAAAATGAAGATTCCTGACCCTTGATTCAGTCAAAACCTCTGGGCCAGGGAGGAGACCTTTGCAACCTGTATTTTTAATAATCTCTCCAGGTGATAATTATTCATACTTAAGTGTGAGGGCCATTGACAGAAATATTTTGTGTACCATTTATTTCTTAATGTCTATCTTCTGCTGTACTAAGGTATACATATCCATGTCTATCTAATCACCAGAGACTATATCCACGTGGTTCTCCTTAAATTGTGCTGGGTACAGGGACATAGATGCTTAACGAATTATTTGATGGCTTTTGATGAAGAGGATGGAAGAATGATAAGGACCATTACAATGAAATTTATTTTGAACCTAACACACTTCTTTTTACTAAGTAGGATTTGGAAACTAAACTAGTTTCAGATTTCTTGTTTGAATGATAATGGCATATTTTCTTTTCACATATGTCATGTCAAAATTTTTGAACAGTTTCAGTTGAACAAGTCAGCTGCTTCTCTTATGAAGCAATCTATTCTAGATAAAATCTTCAGTTGACATTCAGAAATCAAATCTTACAACTACATCTTAACATCACTCAATCCACTGAAATATATTGAGAAACATCAGCATTGCTTACTTGCTTTCTCAGGAACATTCACCTATATAGCTGTTTGCCTCGAATGATGAGGCAAAGTAGAAAAGCACAGACTTTTCAAAAACCTTTATAAAACCTGGCTGAAAGCTGACCTGAGATTTTTACAGTGAGTGTGATGTTTTACAAGGCAAGGGGGAAATAAAACTTGTTTGTTTGTTTATCTAACCAGCACACACATTTTTCAAACAATGTGGGTTTGGCATCACCCACAATGCATCTGGCCAAACACTTTTTCCCCTTAATTTTTATAACCAAAGAAATTTTCAGGGAAATTTAATCCACATGTTTCTGATTCATTCCATATCCAGTAATTTTTCAGTAAAGGGTATTTAATTTCAAGAATTTTGGAAAAGATTCTATTATCAGCAGTTCCTAAGACTGCAGGTAAGTCAGTATAAATAATAGGGAAGCTCAAGTGGGTAGTTCTCTACGTAGCCTATATCAGCAAACTCACTCAAATCCTAAAACACATAAATATAAACAGACACACAGGACTGTAAACCTAAAAATCAGAAATTAAGATCTTATTCCATTCAATTTAACCAAAATTCATCTTTATCCTGCATGGTACACAAAGCATTTTAAACATAGTACATGTTTAAAACATATTTAAAAAATAATAATAAGTTAATAAATAAATACAATTTTTTTCTCACTTGTTTTATATGTTAATCTGAAGAACCAAAAAGAATACTGTAAGATTGGAATTGATGACACTTGAGACTGGAGAGCTAAGCTGGAAAAGCCATGAATGCCATTTTAATAAGTTGGACTTCAAACTAAATTCCAGCCCATTTACAGAGAAAACACCATGGCCATGTCATTACTACACTTGACACAGCAAGAGCTGCTGTGATAAAACTAGTGATTACTACATTCAGCCTAATCAAAGAGCAGAGTTTACCACATCACCAACAGCACATGATCTCCTAGTCATGAGTTAGGTCACAGCACCTCAGAGCAGAACCTAATTGTGCACATCCTCTTAATAAAATTTTGGTCTATATGTTTGGTTTTTATTGATTGGTTGACCTAAAATAGCATTCATTTGACATTCTAACTTTTGACTTTTCAATTCATATATTATACATTTTACTCAAATGCATTTCCACAATAAAACCACTGAATTTACTCTGCAGAGTCAGATAACTCCCATCCTGAATATGCTCCTGCAATGTTACCTTGTCACATTCCCATCAGGAACTGCAGTCCATTTCTCCAGCCCTCTTGAATCTGGAAGGCCTTGTGACTGCTTTGACTGATAGAAGAATAGGGCTAACGTGTCACTGTGCCAGTTCTAGGCACATCTCTTAAGTGGCCTGACAGCTTCTGACTTCTTCCTCTTGGAAACCAACCATGATGCAAGAAGTGTGATTACCTCAGAACAACAGTGCCTTGAGAAGCCCAAGCCACATGGAGAGGCCTTGGATGAGACACCATGCAGAGAGAGCCAGGGCAAGGAACACCAAGGTACCTAACAATATGTGAATGAAGAAGTCGTCATGGAAGTAGGTTTCCAGTCCCAGCTTTCCCACCTGACATCAGAGGGATGCGAGACAAACCACTAGCCAAGCCATTCCAACTTCTTTACACCCCAAACCATGAGTAAAATAAATGGTTGTTTTAAGCACAGAGTTTTGGAGCTGTTTGTTATGAAGCAATAGACAACTGACACACATACTATAAGGGAGTTTCCTTCTCACCACCCAAACCTGTACTAATATGTGAAAAGAAAGGTCTAAAGGATCTAGAAAACAAATCAGTACCCTCAAGAAGTATGCAATCCAGTGAGTGCTAAAAAGTATATTATTACAGGAGAATGACTAGCAAAGGAACCATCGAGAACTACAAATAATAAATTATTAATGGTAATAAACAGGATTATCTGGAATCACAGAGGAAATTAGTGTTCTGACTGAAAGATAGCAGCCAAAGAAGGTTTCTCATAGGTAAACTGCATCTTTAATGACGATGAGTTAGGATTGTTAGAAAGAAGGAGAAAGGCCTTTTTTTAAGAAAAATAATCTGAGCCAAAGTGATTAGGAGAAAGTAAGCCGAAAGAGAGAAAGAGAGGGAGAAAGAAAAAGAAAGAAAGAAAGAAAGAAAGGGAAAAAGGGAGGGAGGGAAGGAGGAAGGAAGGAAAGAAGGAAGGAAGGGCGGAAGGAAGGAAGGGAGGGAGGGAGGAAGACACAAATGAAAAGTCTCAAGAAAAGAAAAAGGGAGATTAAACATATTGTAGGAAACCTGTCTTGGCTGGAATAAAGGGCTGCCTGGGGTTGGGAAAGTGTATTTTGAGACAAAAACTTGTATTTGAGGTAAAGGAATAAACACAAATACTTGCACAAATATATATATACAGTGAGCTCTAATGCAATGAGCTAGAAAAACCACACAAAGGCTTGTTATAAACTTTAAGGCATCACACCACTAATTTGGATGTGGGTTTGATTTCAAATACATAAAATAAATACATACTGGGTGTCACACTCAGTTTTACCCAAACAATACACATTTGCATACATCACCACTGAGAGTGCCAACTGAGCCAAATGTCACCGATTAGCAACCAGCCCTGGGAAACTTTGTCCCACTTAACGAGGTTACTAGATCTGGCTGTCCTTGGAAATCTAAGCATCAGATTAGCATATCTGGTAGGCTCTCTTGTCCTGCTGATACTCTCAAGTTGCTTTTTAGTTGAACGGATGTTGAAAAATGGGAAACTTCTGCAGTGTCACTGGACTTATTTGGCTCTAAAATGGACCTTAGGGATTATCTAGTTCAACTGCCTTCTGCAAGCCAAAAAAGTCATACTCAGATTCTGCCTGCTTAGCAGCAGAATCAGGATTTGAACTCAGACTCCTACTAGTACAACACTCTTCCTCAGAAAAACCCTGATATCCACCGTGAGGATTCTATCAACATGTCTAGGAGGAGGGAGAGAATAGTGAAAAGAACATTAGTGCGGAGTTCAAATACCTGGGTTAAATTCCGCTACTCTGATATTGAGAAAGTAAGTTACTTTCTCTAAGGATTGTATTCTCTTCTAAGAATGGGTGTTCATGTGTTCAGTCACAAGCACAGAATATATACCAGGCACTGTTCTAGGAGCTTTCAGAAATATAATACGATAATAATAAAGCGTGACATGATTTGACTTCCATGTTAAAGGATTACTCTGGTTGTTGTGTTGAAAGTAGCTTGTAAAGGGGGCAAGGGTGGCAGCAGGGAGACAAGGGCTATTGCAATTATCCAGTGGGAGATAAGTGTGGCTTGGACCAGGGTAGTGATAGACGACAGTGGTTAAATTCTGGATATATTTTGAATGTAAAGCCAAAAGGTTTCCTGATGAATTAAATATAATAAGGAGTAAAGAGACTCCTAACTTTGGGATGTGAGTAACTGGAAAGATGCAATTATCAACTAAGATAAGGAAGGTTCTGGATGAAAGAGGTGTGGGAGCAAGATCTAGAGATCATTTTTGACACTTTGAAATTAGAATGTCTAAAAGACAGCCAAGTGTGGAGATGGTGAGTAGAAAATTGGATATACAAATTTAGAGTTTTTATCTGGCTGAAGATGTTAATGTGGGAGTTGTCAGCAGATAGATGGCAGAATCTATTTGTTTGCTGAAATTATGTTGTGTAGCATCTACAGAGGGAGAGAAAAGCCTTGTTAAAATATTTTCTGAGGAGTACAAATGACCTGATTTTATTCCATTTTAGATTCAAGAATCCTGCTTTAAGAGAGGGAAGTATCCTTCAGTTTTTTACTTAATGAATGGTAACAATAACAACAAAAAATAATTTTAAATGACTAAAAGCACATTATATACTGAATATTACATACATTTTACTACAATGTTGACTCAAACATAGATTTCAAAGCTAATTTTACATTATTTACAGGGGGTTTCTGATGTCAGTTTCTAGTTTCTCCTTACAACGTTTGTGAAAACTTTTATCTAGTTATGTCTAAGAAGGTAGATTACAATGTGTATTTCTCCTTGTTTCAGTTTCTGAAAACCTGCTTCTTTATCTCCTCAATCTTCTTTTCCCTGCTAATATGGACTTGGAATTGTCATATCATGGCCCTTGAAATTCAGATACATCTTAGGTTTTGTCTGGGCTCTGGACCCAAGTTCACTCTTACATACCAAGTCCCAGGATTACGAGGAGCTTTCCTTCTCTTTAGGGTCCTCTGCAAAATGCTGACAGCCTGGCTGCTGCTAAACCTCTGTTCTACATTTCTATAATCTTGGCACTCCTCTGGTGTCCTCCACTTCTCTGCTTTTAATCAATTATCTGATGATTTAGTTTTTTATTTCCTGCCTCCTTCCACAAAGATTTTAAGGTTGATTTCAATCATTCATACAATTTGAAAGGATATCATATAACTGTATGCTACAGAACAGAGATTTCTCAATGGCATGCCATGAATGGTTTTCTGGTGTGCAAACATACTGAACTCTGGGCCCTCAGGGAAGCCAGGGGTGGGTGGATGACCCAACCCTAGGATGGCTACTTCTGGCCATTAGCAGCCTCCTCTCTTTTCCTCAGCATGCCATACAAATTTTAGCATTTGCTATCTGTGTACGACCTGACAAAGGTTTAGAAAGATAGTACCTTAAAAGTTGCTAGAAACAACGAGATTCCTAGTGACCAAAGCAAATAAGGACCCAGAATAAGATTTTTTTAAAAAGATTTGTTATAATGGAGGAATCATAATTTTCTCTGTGAAACCTGAGAATAATTTTTCTTGTGCTCTCCTTTATGGAGTGTATAATGTCTTTAGCAATGCACCTACAGTAGACATATGATGAATTTAGTGAAACACTTTTCAATAAAATCAGTTTTATAATGACACCAAACAATACAGTGTTAGTGATCTTCTTGGTGTTATTGCTTGATCTAAGAGGAAAATGTGGCATATCTTGAAGACTTCATGTCCTTTGGCTAAATTTTCATAAATATTATCACAAAGGACTTTTTCTGAATAATAGTTGTTCGTCAAAAAGTTCAAAGAACATTCCCCAGAGGAAGCGTTCAGTGAAAATATTCTGTTACATATTTAACAACCAACGAGGTAGAAAGTAAGATTAACATTTTCTTATGAAAAATCTAATCAAGACACATATCTGAATGAAGGGCCACTTGACTTAGATGGCCAAGAGTTTACTTACATGCAATGCCAACATTTTCCTCTGATAGCAGGCCTGGTTGCAAGCCACAGATGGATGAATGGCCAATAAAAGCCTCAAACCTCTAGATCTATATGGCATACCATAAGAATTTTAGCTTGGAAATTTTTAGGTAGGAATTGCCAATCATCTCCCAAAACAATAGAGTCAATTCTAATGACTCATTATAAAGATGGTATCTAATTTGGGGAAATACAGTATATGCATGTAGTTTTTGAGATAAGGTTTCTGTACCCTAAACGTAAATAAATGACTTATCTTGCTGTACTGAACTACTGGATATAAACCAATTAAATATCACTTGACCTATCTTAATTTAGATGATTTGGATATAAGAATGCTGAACTTAAACTATCTTTTCTGGCAATAATATACAGCAAGACTAACTGAATATGGGGGTTATTTCTAGGACACAATAATAAAATCCAACCATCAGTAATTAGTCAAAATAACTGGCTTTGCTGAGGGCTTACAATGTGCCAAGCTCTGTTCTGATTGCTTTACATATTTTAACTCATTCCTCACAACTCTTTGAGGTAAATACATTACAATACCCATGTTACACATAAGGAAACTCAAGTATTATGAGATTGTTTCACTTGCTTAAGGTCACATCATTAAAAAGAACAGGAACTGGATTCCAGCCACTGCAGTCTGTCTTTAGAGCTCATATTTTCATTATTCTCTTACACTTCCTCTCAGTATAGAGAATTATCTTTCTATTCTCATTACTAGGAAACACTTGTCCATCTCATCTAAGCAGTATCATATCATTAACCTACAATTTCAAAGGCAGAAAGAGTAAAAACAAACAAAGAAACCCCACTAAAAATTACCATTATTTCTACCACCTCTGTAGTCTACACTTATGTTTTCTGCAAACTACAGTGGTTTTGTCATTTTTTGGATTTTTCTTGTTGTTGTTGTTTTGTTTTGTTTGACAAAGAAGTGCAACTTCCTGAATGAAATCTAACCTATTTAGCCTTTTTCCTAACTGGGCAAAAACCTGAATACCAGGGCATCCCTGCATAGCTCTATTAAATTTTCTCTGAATGAAGAAATTCCAGGTAATTAATGTTTAATCAAATTTCATGCTCAAAATTATGCAAGCTATACTTTAAAAAATAAATTCTGCAGGAAAGCTTTTAGTAAACCTAGGTAATGCTTCGGAAACATTCTTTGGTGGCTTAGGTTTTTGAAGATCCTTCTCACATTTGATAAAAAGCAAAAAACTGTCCTTGAATTTACCACTCCTGCTTCTAAATGAAGTCTTGGTTTTCTAAAAATTACACTTAGAATTAAGCACTTTAAGTAGGAAACTATTACTTAACAAGATATCTTATCACAGGTTGATGTGGAATTCTATCCCCTGCCCAGTTGTTTCCATTCTTTCTATCAGAAAAGAGATAATGGAGGTGAAAGAGAAATCACTAATAAGTGGCACTGAAAAATGGTTTACTGACATGGCAGGAAAGTTTTGTTGACTGTGCAGAAACATCTAGGAGAGATTCATCTTCTATATGTGGAAACTATTTCCTAATCCATAGAAGAATCATGTCATAGTACAAACATGTTTTTGTTTTTATTTTTTTTAAGTCTTTATTAAATTTGTTACAATATTGCTTCTGTTTTATGTTTTGGCTTTGGGATCTTACTTCCCTGACCAGAGATCAAACCTGTACCCCCTGCATTGGAAGGCAAAGTCTTAACCACTGGACTGCCAGGGAAGTCCCACAAACACGTTTTTATGAGAGCCTTTACAACACTGAATTATTATATTTACTGTACTTTCCTTTTGTCAGAGCCCTTTTTCTAGTATGTGTTTTTTCTTTTGACTCCTTTTCCAGCTCTGCTTTTCTCTGTTAAGTTTGTATAAAAAGAGAGGGATGAGCCATGGACATGACTCTCACCTGCAAATAATAGACTGGCAAAGATACAGGGTGAAAAAAAAAAGAAGTATCAGAGAAATTATCACAGAAGCTCACTTGCTATCATGAAAAGTGAGGCTAGACCCACTCTCAGATGAAAAGGAACTGGAGAGCTGAAAATTTCATTAAGTGGTAGCAATTTTATTTACTAGGATAGAGGACAACAAACCAATTCACAAATTAAGAGTTTTATTTCTTTCATATTAATTTAATACAATACCTGCTTCCTCAATTTTTACCCTGTTTCAGGCAATTTATTAGGTCCGAGGGATAAAATCATCCATTGAAATTGGGTTCTGCCCTCAAATTGTTCTCTGTTTAGTGGGCAAGTATACATGTATAAATGGATTTTAATTTCACAGTCATAGACTCAGTTGTGCAAAACTGGATCCATTTCAGCAGTAGAAAGCTTAATCTTGCCCATTTGAGATATTTCTATTTTAGAACTTAGTATCGTTGTTGTTAACAAGTTGTTTAATTCAGGAATCTTACTCTCTGCTTATCCTTCCCTTTTTCCTGGGTGGTGACTGGTTTTGAAGGAGGCTCAGAACACCTTGGTATCCTAGAAGTTGAGGGGTTCAGGGGGCAGAGGGAGTGGCCCATGTCCAGTCCGTAGTAATCACCTGACCTCTTTGTGGAGATTTAATGTTTCCTGCTTGATCTTGGCCACTGGCCCCTGGACCCACTGTTTCTGAAAGCTGCTGATACTTATGGGCCTGCATGGCATCCAGTATTCAGGGCCACAGAGTCTATGTTCTACAAGGCCTCTTCTGGACCATTTGCCACTCTTCCCTCTCATGACCATGGGAAAATGTTGAATGTTGTCCCATTTCACTAGAGTTCAGGGGCTAAAAACAGGTCTTATTTCTGACATCCCCTGCCTTTTTGCTTTACTATTCCAACCTCTGCTCTATCCTGGATATGGGATCTCTGAAAGGTAGACAGCATTTCCTGTCATCATCCTGTAGAGCAAGACACAAATCTCTGCTTTTGGGTCTCCAAAGCCTACCTATAGTTTCTCTCCTAACCCAGATTTGGATAGAGGGAGTCATGTGATCCCCTCACCTTCTCCCAAACCTCCATTTTTATGTCTCCCTTTCTTATGTAGTTTCTCTCCCTTGCCTCTCTGCATGGTAGGAAAATCATTTTATATCAACAGGCATTTACCCACAATTTGGTAAATGATATAAAAGGCTGAAACCTTCAAAAGGCTTTTGAAACTCAAAGCAGAGCAATGACTCTTTCTTTCTCTCTTCATTTCTATAGTAACATCGAATCCTGAGGACAATGCAGGCAGAAAGTCCTCACTGATGGGGCCATTAGAATTAAAAAATACATGGTAAAGAATCTAACCAGTACTGTTGTATGTATACAATGAGTCTGCCTCTCTGCTAAGTCACCAGCTACATTTGATGCAAGATTTATCTTCTTCCAGCTAATATATGCTATCAGTCATATAAAGATCAAAAGGATTATTTATACATGTAATAGGGGGTTACAAAGGGACTCCTCCTCTCTTGGTTTTGGTTAGGCCACCTACTCACATTCCAGAGTAAGTTGCTACACTATACTAAAGACTTGTATAGTGGTAGAAAACCACTTTGAGACCTTCCCATTAACCTCCACCCCATAAAATAGGCTGAGGAGTCTGGGACAAGTTAGTAGAAAATTATAGTCATTCTTTGGAGGGAATTGTTGATGTGCTATGAGACCCACCAGGTGTGAAGTTAATCCAGAAAGACTCAAGAATATTTGAATAGTTTAGGGAATATGGTAGACTGTGGTGTGACTCATACCCAAGAGATTTAAAGGGCAAGAAGCAGCAGTGTAGAGGGCTATGCTTTGGGAAAGCAAGTGATTTTCCTGTGGACTGTATGTATATGTGAAGAGAGAGAGAGGAAGAGGGTGAGGGAGAATGAGAGAGAGAGAGAGAGTGAGAGAGAGAGAAAATGCCCTGGCCTACAATAATCTTAAATGAATTTTGCCTCCAAAAGCCACTGGGACATGTGTTGGAAGCCCAACACTGAGAGTTTATGTGGAGGTTTTGTATCATCAGTGTCATGGAACTGTTGGTGAGTATCTGAAAACCCTACAAATGAGAAAGGTCAGTTTAGCTTTAAATATTTGTTAAGTCTAGGGCCAATGTCAACTCACAACAGTGCCAGCCAAGTTGATACTTTTCCTGACCCTTAGCTCTTCTCCACATTTCCAACTCTACCCTTCAGTCCTGTGGAAGTCAAAGGTGTCTAGTGAGTGGAGGAAAAAAAAGAAGTGCCAGTAGGTAAAATGGAGAAAATGACAACTCTGTTTCCTTGCTCCTATAGGACCCTGGTCTGGAGCAGCCCCAGGGGAAAAGATTCAACTTTAAAATAAGGCTAAAGTTCTAATTATTATGTGGGGACATATATAATAATTCTTGAATTGAAATGATTTGACATAATAAAATGACTGGAGGACTATTTTTTTAATCTAAGAGGAACCAGATAACAAAGGAGGCCTGCCCAAGGTTTGACTGCAAGACAAGGAAAGAATTAGCCACTCTGAGTGTGTCTGTTTGGCATTAAGTGGTAAGAAGAGAAAGATATTTTACACCTGTATCCTATAATCTCACTTGTCTTAAATATTGAGGTATAAAACATAAAGCCCTACCCTTCAACAAACACACAGAGAAAGGAATACAAAGGGGACAAAAAATTTTCCAAAGTACTCTATTTTACTTTAAAACATTAAAACATTTTCCCCCTAAAATTCCTGTAAAAATTATTCCCAAAACTTGAAGGGAAAAAGCATGTCTAGAAACAGAAAAAGAATCTCTTATTTTTAAAAACATAAAATGGTTCTGGTTCCAGGACAGCACACTCTATCCTGTCTCTTCCACTGAATGCGGCTATAAAACCTGGAGAGCACACTTGGAACCATTTGAGAACTCGGAAAAGAATACAGGAGTTTGGGGAAAAACACCAGAATTCAAAGTATCATGAAACTAGTGGTGAGTTCACAATTTTATTTTCTTCTGCTATCACCTTGCTTGGACACATGGCAGTTACCTTGCCTGGAAGTAGCATTACAGTGGAAAGGGAGAGCTAGAAGAGAAGCCCTCTAGTTCTGTATCAAGGAGCAGGAAAGGGGTTCCCTAATACTCAGAATAGGGAAGACTCCCTCATAAGACTGGAAACAAGACAAGGATGTCAACTCTCACCACTCCTATTCAACATCACACTGGAAGTCCTAGCTAGTACAATAAGGTAAGACTATGTAAAAGCATACAGATTGGAAAGTAAAAAAAAGCATCCCTATTTACTGACAACATGTTTTTCTACATAGAAAATCCCAAGAAGTCTACCAAAAAAAAAAAAAAAAAACTTCTTGAACTCGTGAGTTTAGCAAGTTCACAGCATAAAAAGTCAACACATCAATGGTATTCCAATATAGTGTACAAGAAATAAACAACTGGAAACCAAAATTAAAACACAAGATCATTTACAATAGCTCCCCAAATGAAATACTTTGGTATAAATTTCACAAAATATACAAGATGTTTTCCAAAACTACAAACACTGATTAAAGAAATAAAAAATAATTTTAAAAACAAATGACTAAAGACCTAATAAATAGAGATTCCATATTAATGGATTATAGGACTCAACAGTAGTAAAGGTGTTAATTCTTCCCAAATTGATCTACAGATTTAGTGCAATTCTAATTAAATCCCAGCAATTTTCTGTAGCTATAGACAAATTTATTTTAAAACTTATATTGAAACAAAGAACTGAAATAGGAATAAAATGAAAGTTATCTCACCACTCAATCTTAAAATTTCTATAAAGCTACCATAATCAAGACAGTGTGGTACTGATAACAAGATAGACACATATGTCAATGTACAGAAAGAAGTCCAGAAATAGACCTTCACAAATACAACCAGTTGATTTTTGCAAAGATGCAAAGATAGTCATTTCAATAAGTGGTGTTAGGAAATTTGGAAATACATATGCAAAAATAAAAATGAACTTTGCCCTAAACTTCACTCCTTATACAAAAATTACCTCTAAATGGATCATTGATATGAATGTAAAACATAAAACTATAAATGTCCTAGACAAAAACAGACAAGAAAGGCTTTTTGATCTTGGGTTAAACGGAGTTCTTAGATTTAACACCAAAAGCCCAGTTCATAAAATAAAAATTAATAAATTGGCCTTTATCAATATTAAAAACTTTTTCTCTGTAAAAGACACCTTAAGAAAGTGAAAAGAGAAACTACAGACTGGAGAAAACATTTAAAATATTTGTAAATCACATATTTAACAAATGACTTGTATCCAGAATATATAAAGAACTCTCAAGTACTGAAAAATCAAATAGCTCAATTTGAAAAATATGCAAAAGATTTGAACAAAAACTTCACCAAAGAGAATATAAGGAAGGCAAATAAGCATATAAAAATATGTTCAACATCATTAGCCATTAAGGAAATGTGAATTAAAATCAAAATGAGATACCACTACATACCTATTCGAATGACTAAAATTAGAAATACGGATATATATACAAAGTGCTGACCAGATTACAGGACAGATGGACTCACACATAGGAATGTAAATAACACACACTTACTACATGACCCAGCAAACCCACTCCTCACTATTTATCCTAGTGAAATGAAATTTATATTAACACAAAAGGCTATATATTAATGTTTATAGCAAATTAATAACTGCCAAAAGCTGGAAGGAAATTAAGTGTCCTTCAATGGATAAACATCCTGTGGCACATCCATACAACGGAATACTACTCAGTAATAAAAAGAAATAAACTACTGCTACATACAACTTGAATGAATCTCAGAGGCATTACACTAAGTGAAAGGAGACAATCTGAAAAGGTAGCATATTATATGATTCCATTTATAAGACATTCTTGAAAAGATAAAACTATAATGATAGAGAACAGATCAGTGGCTGCCAGGAGTTAGGGATGAGGTGAAAGCGACTATGGGGGGATATAGTACAAAGGAGTTTGGGGGACAATGGCACAATTCTGTATCCTGATTGCAGTGGTGGTTATAGAAATTTATGCTTACATTAAAATTCACAGAATTGCTCACCAAAAGGTCAATTTTACTTTGTTAATTCAAAAATTAAAATAAATTAGATGGAGATGCAGTGGGAGGAACTAGTTGGGAAATTTCTTGTTCACTCCCTTTATTTTCTCGTAATAGACAATAGTTTGCCAACAACTTCTAGCCAGGCTAGATTGTCCTACCAGACATGCATTAAATTGTCTAGCCGCGATGTGTCTCTTAATCACACAGGAACATTACTGAAGGTGTTCTCCAAGAATTACAAAAGAACTTCCAAAACATTTGCCAGAATAAGAACTGCCAAAAAAAAAAAAAAAAAAAAAACCACTCAGGGAAGCCAGGTTCTGTTACTCTTGGCAAGCTTAATTGCCAAACCAAACCCCGTCAATTACAAGATAGCATTTACGTGGGATTGGGACGATTTCCCTTCCTACCAAGGGACTGGGACCCTTACCTATTGCTGATTTAAATACGTCAAGCTGAACATTTTTTCTGTTGGGAAATAAAGACCTCAATTTATTGCTCAACTCTGATTTCAAAGTTAACTTCACCATTATAAAGACCATAAAACTGAGACTCTTTTAAGATACATCATGATCACATAAAGGGCAAATTTCGGGGGAGGAATGCTCAGAAAACCTATATTTTGGTCATGTATATGGGTTGGTGATACTATATCATTTCTTTGCTAAAATAATACATAAAGTTTCAGCAAAAATATAAATATATATGTTAATTTGTTCTTAAAATGAAAATACTCAACAATCCTAGGAAAATTTGTTGTTTATTAAAGTAAAAATAATTAAAGAACAAGACTATTTCTCCAATGGCAGGTAGAAACGCACACCCTCACAAAAGCTGGGTCTTTAGGAGTGGTTTGGCATTAAGAAAAAATGTCAATGAGTAGGTCAAAGACTGGAGGACCCCATGCAGCCCACATGGTTCTTTCTAATTACAAATGTAGTCTCATTTCAGTAACTATTCAGAGTCAAATTTGTATCCACTAAAGCAATTAAAACACTCCAGATTTGAACCTCCTCTTTTGCTTTGCTAGTAAAGATACAACAAAAGTGAACACACATTCTTATAACAACGGTCACGCATGACAGAATATTCAACCCCTCCCCGCACCCCCCACCCCTTATTTTACAACTGATGCGTTTCAGCAGGGTGATGTCTGAGGACATGACACTTATACTGAGCAGGTATTTGGATACCTATTCAAGGCTTAGCAGTCTCAACAAACGCTGTCTTTTAAAAGTGAGGCCTGGGTGGTTTGAAAGAATGAATCAATAGTAAGTATTTGTGAACATAAATATTAATATGCTTAAGAAAAGAATACGGAAAATGAGCTTGAATTTTTAAACGTGAGATAAAATCAGCTAAAGAATAAAAATAGCATGTATAATGCTTAAACATTTGTCTATTCAATAACAAAAAATGGAAAAAATTGGAATAAAATTTCAAATTAAAAAAAGTACCTGTGTATGTATATGTGTGCTTATTTATCTATAAATGTGAAGCTTTCTTCCTACTGGTATGAGAGATGGGCAAAGGAGGGGATTGCTTCTCTCCTCCTTAACAGGAAGCTCCAGAACCTGCATGGCCATTTATATCCATGCCTTCTAGAGAAAGGGAAGCAATTAATCCCAAATTTTTACAGTTGAGCCCTCCTAACCTGTGAAAATTCACTGTCAGCACCCCACACATGGGGCAATCGTTCTTCCCCCAAACACATCTCTTCTCTCTTGATCCCTGATCTATCCATAGTTTTTTTAGATTAGTATGTTATTAATTAGATTAAAAAACAATATAACCAGCAAAATACTTAATAAAGTTGCTTAACAAAGTCCAAAATTAACAGCAACCAGCATAAGATGCTGGTAAATATCCTTCTCTTTCCCACGTCCCATGTTCCAAGTTTTGTAACGGTGAAGTCATGGAAAGGGGAGATTCCCTTTGGGAGATTTACCTCTGTTCTCAGGTCCTTTCCATGCAGGCTTTCTGTATGCCTTATGCACTTAAAATAACAATCCCTATTTTCTGTACACCAGCTTGTACCAAGTACTTTAGATGTATGACTTTGATCCTTAGTACAGCCCTTAGGCATAGCTTTCATTAACCCTCTTTCATGAATAAATAAGTTGGGGCTCAGGGAGGCTGCATAACTGATCACGGTATGTCTAACTACCCACGGGGATTCTGGCTGAGGTGTGTGTGACACCACACTGCTTGAAGTCCATGGGACTCCTATAGACAAGGAGACCATAGATCCTGGTTTGCTCTGGACAGTCCACATGTATGTCTGTTCTCGAAGCATCCCATCTGATACGGGATTTTTCCCCTGTCCTTTTTCACATTCAAAAGCATCCTGCTTTTATCAATAAAAGATAGGATGGCCCTGCCTTTGGAACACTGACTGATATCACAAAGGAGAACTATGTGTGTCTTGGTTTCTTTCTCTCTCTCTGCAACGCTGCCCTTGATTGATTTTCTTTTTGTTCTCAGATGAGACCTATAGCCTTTCTTGGGGCTTCCCTTCCAAGTTGGTCCTCTGACAGCTTCTCTCTGTTAGAATTTTATAATAAGTTTGAGATATGCCCACCAAGGGACCCAGCTATAAGACAGCGATTTATTGGGTATGGAAAAAAAAAAAAAAAGGATAGTTAATGAGAGCTTCCAAAATCATGTCCCCACTGGTTTTTTTGACAGGAATTAAGAAGCAAAACTGGACTAACATTTACAGAGTGCCCATAATGCAACAAGTGCTATGGCAAGACTTTTACATGAGCAAATTTCTCCTTTTGCCAATGAGAAAACTGAGATTCAAAAAGATTAAGTAACCTTTCCAGGGCCTGAATAAGGATCCTAACCTTAATGGGTCTGACTCACATGTCTTACTTTCCTTTCAACATGCTGCCTCCTAAATAAATGTAAATATAACACATTCATACATTAATATAAAAATGCTGCTGACTGGATTAAGTAAGAACTACATATTCTATATTTAAAGAATCTGTATTTTTCCAAAGCATTTTGACCTATATGCTGATTTCTATATCACAAAGCCATGTGTTGACATAAGATGAACTTGTGCTACCCAGACCTATATTTATTCCTCCTTTTGCTTCCTATAAAGAATTACCAGTGATGTATGTGCCTTTGTGATCAGCTTTGGTTGTCTTGGTTTGGGGTAAGGCTCTTTCATTGTTAGAGACAATTCTATGAATTGGTATGTTTTTAAAATGAAGTTATATAGAATGAACAAAGTAAAGCTTCCCTTTAAAATATAACAACACCAATATTTACTTACCACCTATTTATAATCAAACATGTAGGTTATTTAAAATCAGTTCTTGAATGGTTTCTTTCACATATACATTCTACCTGAAAAGTCCATGAAAGAAGAACTTTTAGTTTGCTGTATATACTAAAATAACCTACAAAAGGCACTGAGTTGAAGTAGAGAATTACAAGCCAGAAAAGTCATATTTCTGTCAATTGTCCAAATTGCTCAGTGCCAGTTCAAATGTAGCCTGGGCTACTTTTCTTCACAGTTTACTGTCACCAGCCTTGAGGCTGACTGGGGACCCCTGCCAGAAACAAAAGGTATTTTTTTTCTTCTTATATTGTGTTTGAGAACACAACTCCCATGTGAATTTGGTGGTAGCCCTCAATACAACCCTCTTCATTCTTCCCAACCCTCCATATACACAAAGGTTATTTTTCGTAGTCCCTGTGGCACTTTTGTGAATCTGAGGACACTCCAAGTAGTGATGCAGAATGTTTCAACAGTCAAAATCAGGGCATTGAGCATCTCTGGCCCAGATGCAGTGACAGCCTGCCATTAGACAGGTTACCTCTTTTGCCCCCAGACAAACAAAAAGGAAAAATAAAAATTTCACATCAGAACTTGTGACCAAGGAAAATTGTGAAATAGATCAAGTCTCCCCCTGTAACTCCTTCAACAGAAGAATTCCAATCTCCTTGACCTCAGGATGGAGAAAGAACTTAGGAAAGAGTCTGATATAGTAGGAAGAACACTGGTCAAGAGACAAGGCTCTGTTGCTAGTTCTGCCACCACCTTGCCCTGTGACCTTTGGGAAACCACTGTGACTCTTATAGGTTCAGCAGTTTCATTTGTCAAAGTAAGAGGGACTCAATGTTTTCTGAGTTTCCTCTAGCTCAAGAATTAGAGAATTTTCTAGTTTTGTGATTAACCAGTGCTTGCTAATGTACCAGTGAGATAGGAATAAGTGTTGTGTGGCTTTTATCACTATTTCCCACTTCTAATGACCTCTTTCCCACCACTGATCACATGTGAACACCAAGCACAGCTATTTGTTGTGTCTGTCTCCCATGAAATGGAAAGCTCCTTGAGGACAATGTGTGCCTTATCCATTTCTACATTCTCTTTAGATAAGGCATGATGTCTGACACATAGCAGGTACTCAGCAAAAGGGGCACACCTATTTCTTGGCTAGCCAATGGTTGTAACTGAAGAGCATTTAAGAAGGTAAGATGGCCCCACGGGATCAAGATGGTGGAGTAGGAAGATCCTGAGCACATCTTCTCCCAGGAACATGCCAAAACTACAACTACATATAGAACAACTCTCTGAGAATGACCTGAAGACTAGCAGAACAGCTCCTCTACAATTAAGTCTGGTTTTTAAAACCACACTGAGATGGGTAGCAGGGGCAGAGAAGTGATCTGGACTGGACCCACACCCCTAGCACAGTGACCCACAAACAGGAAGGGATATCACAAACTTAAAGGTCTTCCCTAAGAAGCAAAGCATTTTGCCTCATACTGGGCACCCCATCCCTAGGTCTGGTACCAGGAAGATGAGGCCCATAACTGACTTTGAAACCAGCAGGGCTTAAGTCCCAAAGAGCTGTAGGAAACCAAGATTCTGCTCTTAAATGGGTCAAATGCAAACTCACTTGCTCCAAGTTCTAGTACAGGAGCAGCATATTGAATAGCACCTGACACTCTAGCCATCCTGCCAAGACTGCATCAGCAGCCCCCTGGCCCACACCTGCGTCTGGCTCCAGCAAACCCACCAAGGCAGCAGCCCCATCACATCCTAGAAAATCCCCAGCCCAGGACAAGCTACAGCTCCAGCCCGCCCACAAAGATGCAGTCCCTGCTGTGCCCTAGCCTGCGCTCACTTCAGCCCTCCCACTAAAGCACATACAGTATGCATACATAGGCACATATGAATGTGCCTATACAAAGCCACACCTTCAAGACCAGTAGAGATAACTGTATTACCCAACTCATTGAAACAAACAGAAAAATCAAACAAAATAAGAAGACAAAGAAGTTAGTTTCAAATGAAAGAACAAGATAAAACCTAAGAAAAAATCCTAATGAAAGGGAGATAAGTAATATACCTGATAAAGAGTTCAAAGTTATGGTCCTAAAGATGCACACTAAACTCAGCAAAAGAGAAAGACAGTGAGAACTTCAACAGATTTAGAAAATATAAAAAAAGAACCAATCAGAGTAGAAGAATAGAATAACTGAATGAGAAATACATTAGAGGGAGTCAACAGCAGATTAGATGATACTGCAGAATGTATACGTGACCTGGAAGACAGAAGAGTGGAAATGACCCAATCAGTAGAGCATAAAGAAAAAAATACTTTTAAAAAATGAGGATAGTTTAAGGGACCTCTGGAACAACACCAAGTATACTAACATTTGCATTATAGGGGTCCCAGAAGGAGAAGAGAGAGAGAAAGGGCCAGAAAATGCATTTGATGAAATAATGGCTGAAAACCTCCCTAACCTGGGAAAGGAAAGAGATATCCAGGTCCAGGATATCAAGGTCCAAAAGTTAAAAATAAAGAAAGAATTTTTAAAGGCAGCCAGAGAAAAACAAGTCACATGCAAGGGAATCTCCATAAGGCTATCAGCTGATTTTTTGGCAGAAACTTTGCAGGCCAGAAGGAAGTGGCATGATATATTTAAAGTGCTGAAAGGAAAAAGCCTACAACCAAGGATACTCTACCAAGCAAGTTTATCATTCAGAATTGAAGGAGAGATCAAGAGTTTCCCAGACAAGCAAAATCTAAGAGTTCATCACCACTAAACCAGACTTACAAGAAATGTTAAAGGGTCTTCATTAAAATAAAAAGAAAATGACATAACTGGAAATAAGAAATATATGGGTAAAAAATAAAGACCTCAGTGGTAAAGTCAAATGTATATAGAGGCAGTGGATCAACCACTTAAAAAGCCAGTATGGAAAAAAAAAGGTTAAAGGACAAAAAACATAAAACCAACTAAAACTACAATAAATAGTTAAGGGATACACAAAATAAAAAGATGTAAAATATGCTGTCAAAAACATAAAATGTTGACCAGGGGAGAAGGGGGGAGGGATAAATTGGGAGATTGGGATTGACATATACACACGACTATATATAAAATAGGTAACTATTCAATAATAAGGGCCTACTGTATAGCCCAGAGAACTCTACTCAGTACTCTGTAATGACCTATATGGGAAAAGAATCTAGAAAACAGTGGATATATGTATATGTATAACTGATTCACTTTGCTGTACACCTGAAACTAACACAACATTGTAAATCAACCATACACCAATAAAAACTTATAAAACATTGAAGGGGAGGATTTAAAAAATGTAGAGCTTTTAGAACGTGTTTGAACTTAAGTGACCAACAATTTAAAACAAATTGCTATATATAATTCAACATATATGAACTTCATGAAAACCACAAACCAAAAACCTACATGAGACACACAAAAAATAAAGACAAAGGAAATGAAACACAACACTAAAGGAAATCATCAAATAACAAGGGAATAGACTAAAAGAAGAAGTAAGGAACAGGCAAGAACTGCAAAAAAAACCCCCCCAGAAAACAAGTAACAAAATGGCAATAAGTACATCCCTATCAATAATCACTTTAAATGGAAATGGATGAAATGCTCCAATCAAAAGACAAAGAGTGGCTGAATGGATAAAAAAACAAGACGTATATTAATATATATGCTGCCTACAAGAGACTCACTTCAGAGCTAAAGGCACACAATGACTGAAAGTGAAAAGATGGAAAAAGATATTTATGCAAATGGAAACAAACAAACAAAAAAGCTTGGGTAGAAATACTTGTATTAGAAAAAATAGACTTGAAACAAAGGCTATTAACAACAACAAAAGAGGGCATTACATAACGATAAAGGGGTCAATCCAGGAAGACAATAAAATATTTGTAAATATATATGCACCCAACATAGAAGCACCTAAATATATAAAGCGAATAAAAATAGACATAAAGGGAGAAGTTGATGGTGATACAATAATAATAAGGGACTTTAATACCCCCCCCCACTTACATCAATGGACAGATCATCTAGAAAGAAAATCAACAAGGAAACAGTGGCTTTAAATGACACATTAAAGCAGATGAACCTCCTACAGAACATTCCAATCAAAAACAGCAGAATACACATTTTTTTTCAAGTGCACATGGAACATTCTCCAGGATAGACCACATGCTAAATCATAAAACAAGTCTCAATAAATTTAAGAAGATTGAAATCATAGCAAACATCTTTACCAAGCACAATGTATAAAACTAGAAATCAATTCCAGGAAGAAAAATTTTAGGAAAAAACACAAACACATGGAGTGTAAACAACATCCATACCATCCAACAATTCCACTTTTGGATATTTATCCAAAGAAAATGAAAACACTAATTTGAAAAGACAGCCCTCCAGGAATTCCCTGGAGGCACGGTGGTTAAGACTCTGTGCTTTCACTGCCGAGGGCCTGGGTGCAATCCTTGGTCAGGGAACTAAGATCTCACAAGCCAGGCAGCACATCCAAAAAAAAAAAAAAAAAAAAGAAAAGATATATGCACTCCGATATTCACTGCAACATTATTTACAATAGCCAAGATATGGAAGCAACCTAAGTGTCCATAAATAAATGAATGGATAAAGAAAGTAAAGAAGATTGTGTGTGTGTGTATGTACATGTGTGTGTGCACACGCATGTGTGTGTGGAATGGAATATTACTCAGCCAAAAAAAGAATGAAATCTTGCCATTTTCAACAACATGGATGGACCTAGAGGGTACTATGTTTAGTGAAATAAGTCAGACAGAGAAAGACACATGCTGTATATTTTCACTTACATGTGGAATATGAAAAACGAAACAAGTGAATAAACACAACAGGGCTTCCCTGGTGGCGCAGTGGTTGAGAGTCTGCCTGCCGATGCAGGTGACACGGGTTCGTGCCCCGGTCCGGGAAGATCCCACATGCCGCAGAGCGGCTGGGCCCGTGAGCCATGGCCACTGAGCCTGCGCGTCCGGAGCCTGTGCTCCGCAATGGGAGAGGCCACAACAGTGAGAGGTCCATGTAATGTAAATAGATAAATAAATAAATAAATGAATGAATGAATGAATAAACAAACGAATAAACAAACGAACAAACGAATGAATAAATGAATGAATAAACGAATGAATAAACGAACGAATGAATGAATGAATGAATGAATGAATAAATAAATAAATAAATAAATAAAACAAAAGAGAAACAGACTCATGGATACAGAGAACAAACTAGTGGCTGCCAAAGGGGAGGGGGATGGGAGGATGAGTGAAATAACTGAAGGTGATTAAGAGGTACAAACTACCAGTTAGAAAATAAGTAAGTCATGGTGATGCAATGTACAGCAGAGAAAATAGCCAATAATATTGTGATAACTTTGTATGGTGTGTAATGTATAAAAATATCAAATCACTATATCGTATACCTGAAACTAAAATTGTAAGTCAACTTATACTTCAATAAAGTATAGGATGGCACAACTGACTGTCAGCAGGAAAGTTACTACAGAATAGGAAGTACCTTGAATTGCCTTTCAAATCTATCCCAGTGCCACCTTCTGTACCGTTTTAAGGACAACTTTTATTCATCACATAACAGTCTAATCAATGTAGTCATAGGCTGTTTGTTTTATTTTTAATTTACCCAACACACTGTGTGTGTGTGCGTGTTTGTGTCCATATGGAGAGAGAGAATGCACTTTCCCTAATCTGTTAACATTTCAACGTGGTAATACTTTTCTTGCTGAGTCATTCATATAGGTTTCACTCCCACAGGATTAAAACTGGTGACAGACCTTATTCTCAATTCCCTAGCTCTTCACTACTACCCATGACTACAGTTATCAAATGAGCTCATTAATTTGTTAATAAACAATGGAAGAATTCAAATTTCAAAGGATAAGACTTCAGAAAGTGAGGGAAAGTATTGAATCAATAACATGGGTGGGTCACTAAATAATATTCTGTTCAAATTTGATTATAACTGTCCAAACTTCTTATGAGTAAACTGTGACAGTCAACATACCAGATTCCCCAAATTAAGCATACTTCTCTATAATTAAATATCACAGCTTCATTGTTCCGATAACAAAATTGAAATATTTTCCACCATCATAATATCCTTAGCAGATAATGTCATTGGAATAGAATGATGTTACCACATGATAATAGGCTCTCAACGCCAAAGTCAAGTTATACTGTTTATTTTCAAAGCAGATCATTACACTGACTTTTTTTTCCATTACCAAGATTGATGCAGCTTTAAAGGTGACCAACAAAAATTTCAAAAAAGAAAAAAATATGACCTAACAGTGAGGTTATGTGCTGAATAATTCAAATACTGAGGGAGATGCCACATATAGCAGCATAGAATCCATTTAAAAATTAACCTTTGCCAAACCTTCAGTAGCAGTTTACTCTGAAAAATGAGAGCAGCTGTCAGAGGCCCCAAAGTGCCTCAAAACACAATAAAACTTTGTGTTAACATAGTCCATTTCTCGATAACTATGGAATTCTGGAATAGAACACTCGCCAACAGAAGAACCTGGTGTGCAGCTAACAGACACGAGCCAGCTCATCTTGAAAAGCAGCCTGAAGAAAGGTTGTGCTACAAATACCAGGCCCTGCAAACAGGCTCTCACCACAAACCAAAGAAAAACCTTCCCACACGCCTCTGAGACCACAGCCATTTCAGTCACTTGGAGATACAACCCTATCGGTGAGGTCATCTTCAAATACTAGAGACGAACAATGACTACCTTTCTCTGAGACTCAAAACACCTACACAAAGGCCTTTCAGCTGGAACATGCTCAGTACAAATGACTGCATTATCACATTTCATCTCTCCCCTCCGGAAGAAGGCAAAGGGACAGGGGTACTATCTCTAAAATAAAAAAAGCTAGGTGATTCAACTTTCAAAATCAGATATGGCATTGGAAAGATATACCAAGTTCCATATACTTTTCATTTTTAAAAATATGAGTAAGGCACTCATAAGTAAGGCACCGTGCTAAGGGCTGCTGGAGGTAGAAAAAGAAAAAACAAAAAAGTCTACTCTACTTAGATCAAGCTGCCTGCTCACTGGTATTTATTTTCTTTGCATGAAATCATTTGAACTGGATGGGTTCCAGTTGAAAGTACTTTGCACAGTCAGTGCTTACTGCTTGCACGAGATGTGTGACGTGCACAATATTTTTGATGATGATGTTAATTGGTGTTGAAAATAACTTATTTATAATCCTAGAGAATTATGCATGTGTTAGGGATGCCTGAGGCTGCAAGGGCCTGAGTTAAATATTAAAGATTAAAAAGGACAGATTTCTCGACTGGATAGTCCAATAGGTTGACACTAACTGATTATTTGCAAGGATGGTAGCCACAGTATCTGAGAGGAAGTGTTAGTAAAAGAGAAAAAATTTTAATGATAGCTCGTTCATGAGAGAAAGCACAGTAATCCAGAGCTCCTCAAACATATTCCAAGAAAGCATTTCTCAGTGTCAAATACTGTCCTAGGAAAGATCTTGTCCAGGCAGGGCTAACCAAGAGCTCTTCAGACCTGGTTGATGTAGCAGTCCCACAAAATCCATAGCCATGCCCCCAAGCATGCTTGTTCTACATTTGATTTTTCTCTAATGCCCTGTCTCAGTCTCTTGCTCCCAGTCTTTGTGGTAGTTTCTTAGCACCCTGTACATCTTCTTAGTAGCACTTATCACATTCGTTTTAGGTTTAATGTCGGTCTCTCTCATTAGACATTAAACACTGTGGTCTAGAAATCAGCATCCAATTGTTTGCTACTGTATTCCCAGTACTTAGCACAGTCCCTGGTGCACAGTAGGTACCTACTAAATATATGTTGACTGTCTTGATCCCCACAGGCTCTGGAACCTGTTTTTGATCAAAGGGGAAACTGAATTCTGGCTTAAAACTCACGGGACTCATAAATAAGTAAAATTTGCTACCAAGGCCAGCTTTTATTGTGTGCTAGCTTGTACTAATTCAGCATCTGACTTACTGCTCAGAAAAAAGCCCTGATCCTAAACCCCCGTTTTAGTTCTCTAGGGCTACGGCCATGACTTGCTTTTGCCAGTTCTCTCATGGTGTGGGAGGAAAGCTGACTGCTTGTTGACAACCTTCCTTGGAGGCTAATATTGCCTAGTCTCCACCCCTACACTCTACCTATCTTTTAGACCTCTCAGAGGCTTTCTCTTGAACTTCCCTAATGCTGTTTTTTTTTTTTCCATCTTTATTGGAGTATAATTGCTTTACAATGTTGGGTTAGTCTCTGCTGTACAACAAAGTGAATCAGCTATATGTATACATATATCCCCATATCCCCTCCCTCTTGAGCCTCCCTCCCACCGTCCCTATCCCACCCCTCTAGGTCATCACAAAGCACTGAGCTGATGTCCCTGTGCTATGCGGCTGCTTCCCACTAGCTATCTATTTTACATTTGGTAGTGTATATATGTCAATGCTACTCTCTCACTTTGTCCCAGCTTCCCTTTCCCCCCATGTGTCCTCAAGTCCATTCTCTACATCTGGATCTTTATTCCTGCCATGCCACTAGGTTCATGAGTACTGTTTTATTAGATTCCATATGTATGCATTAGCATACAGTATTTGTTGTTCTCTTTCTGACTAACTTCACTTTGTATGACAGACTCTAGGTCCATCCATCTCATTAAAATAACTCAATTTTGTTCCGTTTTATGGCTGAGTAATATTCCATTGTACATATATGCCACATCTTCTTTATCCATTTATCTTTTGGTGGACATTTAGGTTGTTTCCATGTCCTGGCTATTGTAGATAGTGCTGCAATGAACATTATGGTACATGTATTTTTTTTTGAATTATGGTTTTCTCAGGGTAAGCACCCAGTAGTGGGATTGCTGGGTCATATGGTAATTCTATTTTTAGCTTTTTAAGGAACCTCCATACTGTTCTCCATAGTGGCTGGATCAATTTACATTCCCACCAACAGTGCTAGAGGGTTCCCTTTTCTCAACACCCTCTCCAGCATTTATTGTTTCTAGATTGTTTTAATGATGGCCATTCTAACTGGTGTGAGGTGATACCTCATTGTGGTTTTGATTTGCATTTCCCTAATAATTAGTGATGTTGAGCATCTTTTCATGTGTTTGTTGGCAATCTGTATGTCTACTTGGAGAAATGTATATTTAGGTCTTCTGCCCATTTTTGGATTAGGTTGTTTGTTTTTTTGATATTGAGCTGCATGAGCTGCTTGTATATTTTAGAGATTAATCATTTGTCACTTGCCTCGTTTGCAAATATTTTTCTCCCATTCTGAGGGTTGTATTTTCATCTTGTTTATGGTTTCCTCTGCTGTGCAAAAGCTTTTAAGTTTCATTAGGTCCCATTTGTTTATTTTTGTTTTCATTTTCAATACTCTAGGAAGTGGGTCAAGAAGGATCTTGTTGTGATTTGTGTCATAGAGTGTTCTGCCTGCGTTTTCCTCTAAGAGTTTTATAGTGTCTGGTCTTACATTTAGGTCTTTAGTACATTTTATTTTTCTGTATCATGTTAGGAAGTGTTCTAATTTCATTCTTTTACATGTAGCTGTCCAGTTTTCCCAGCACCAATTATTGAAGAGGCTGTCTTTTTCCATTGTATATTCTTGCCTCCTTTGTCAAAGATAAGGTGACCATATGTGCATGAGTTTATCTCTGGGCTCTCTATCCTGTTCCATTGATCTATATTTCTGTTTTTGTGCCACTACCATATTGTCTTGATTACTGTAGCTTTGTAGTAGAGTCTGAAGTCAGGGAGACTGATTCTTTCAGCTCCGTTTTTCTTTCTCAAGATTGTTTGGCTATTCGGCGTCTTTTGTGTTTCCATACAAATTGTAAAATTTCTTGTTCTACTTCCGTGAAAAATGCCATTGGTAATTTGATAGGGATTGTAGATTGATTTGGGTAGTATAGTCATTTTCACAATGTTGATTCTTCCAATCCAAGAACATGGTATATCTCTCCATCTGTTGGTATCACCTTTAATTTCTTTCATCAGTGTCTTATGGTTTTCTGCATACAGGTCTTTTATCTCCCTAGGTAGGTTTATTCTTATGTATTTTATTTTTTTTGTTGCAATGGTAAATGGGAGTGTTTCCTTAATCTCTCTTTCAGATTTTTCATCTTTAGTGTATAGGAATGCAAGAGACTTCTGTGCATTAATTTTGTATCCTGCTACTTTACCAAATTCATTGATTAGGTCTAGTAGTTTTCTGGTGGCATCTTTAGGATTTTCTATGTATAATGTCATGTCATCTGCAAACAGTGACAGTTTTACTTCTTCTTTTCCAGTTTGGATTCCTTTTATTTCTTTTTCTTCTCCGATTGCCATGGCTAGAATTTCCAAAACTATGTTGAAAACAGTGGCGAGAGTGGACATCTTTGTCTTGTTCCTGATCTTAGAGGACATGCTTTCAGTTTTTCACCATTGAGAATGATGTTTGCTGTGGGTTTGTCATATATGGCCTTTATTATGTTTAGGTAAGTTCCCTCTATGCCTACTTTCTGGAGAGTTTTTATCATAAATGTGTGTTGAATTTTGTCAAAAGCTTTTTCTGCATCTATTGAGATGATCATATGGTTTTCCTCATTCAATTTGTTAATATAGTGTATCACATTGATCGATTTGCATATATTTTCTTCTCTCGAATCCTTGCATTCCTGGGATAAATCACACTTGATCATAGAGTATGATCCTTTTAATGTGCTGTTGGGTTCTGTTTGCTAGTATTTTGTTGAGGATTTTTGCATCGATGTTCATCCATGATATTGGCCTGTAATTTTCTTTCTTCATGACATCTTTGTCTGGTTTTGGTATCAGGGTGATGGTGGCCTCATTCAGGAGTGGTCCTCCCTCTGCTATATTTTGGAAGGGTTTGAGAAGGAAAGGTGTTAGCTCTTCTCTAAATGTTTGATAGAATTCATCTGTGAAGCCATCTGGCCCTGGGCTTTTGTTTGTTGGAAGATTCTTAATCATAGTTTCATTTCAGTGCTTGTTATTGGTCTGTTCATATTTTCTATTTCTTCCTGGTTCAGTTTTGGAAGATTTTACTTTTCTAAGAATTTGTCCATTTCTTCGAGGTTGTCCACTTTATTGGCATATAGTTGCTTGTAGTAGTCTCTCATGATTCTTTGTATTTCTGCAGTGTCAGTTGTTACTTCTCTTTCATTTCTAATTCTGTTGATTTGAGTCTTCTCACATTTTTTCCTGATGATTCTGGCTAATGGTTTATCAATTTTATTTATCTTCTCAAAGAACCAGCTTTTAGTTTTATTGACCTTTGCTATTGTTTCCTTCATTTCTTTTGCATTTATTTCTGAACTGATCTTTATGATTTCTTTCCTACTGCTAACTTTGAGGGTTTCTTGTTCCTCTTTCTCTGATTGCTTTAGGTGTAAGTTTAGGTTGTTTATTTGAGATGTTTCTTATTTCTTGAGTTAGTACGGTATTGTTATAAACTTCCCTCTTAGAACTGCTTTTGCTGTATCCCATAGCTTTTGGGTCATAGTGTTTTCCTTGTCATTTGTTTCTAGGTATTTTCTGATTTCCTCTTTAATTTCTTCAGTGATCTCTTGGTTGTTTAGTAGCATATTGTTTAGCCTCCATGTTATTTGTATTTTTTACAGTTTTTTCCCTGTAACGGATATCTAGTCTCGTAGCACTGTGGTGAGAAAAGATGCGTGATAAATTTCAATTTTCTTAAATTTACCGAGGCTTGATTTGTGACTGAAGAAGTGATCTATCCTGGAGAATGTTCCATGTGCACTTGAGAAGAAAGTGTATTCTGTTGTTTTTGGATGGAATGTCCTATAAATATCAATTAAGTCCATCTTGTTTAATGTGTCATTTAAAGCTTGTGTTTCCTTATTTATTTTCATTTTAGATGATCTGTCCATTGGTGTAAGTGTGGTGTTAAAGTCCCTTACTATGACTGTGTTACTGTCAATTTCCCCTTTTATGCCTGTTAGCATTTTCCTTATCTACTGGGGTGCTCCTATGCTGGGTGCAGAGATATTTACAATTGTTATATCTTCTTCTTGGATTGATCTCTTGATCATTATGTAGTGTCCTTCCTTGTCTCTTGTCTTTACTTTAAAGTTGATTTTATCTGATATGAGTATTGCTATTCCAGCTCATTTGATTTCCATTTGCATGGAATATGTTTTTCCATCCCCTCACGTTCAGTCTGTATGTTTCCCTAGGTCTGAAATAGGTTCTTGTAGACAGCATACATATGGGTCTTTTTTTTGGATCCATTCAGCTAGTCTGTGTCTTTTGGCTGGGGCATTTAATCCATTTATATTTAAGGCAATTATTGATATGTTTGTTCCTATTACCATTTTCTTAATTGTTTTGGGTTTGTTTGTGTAGGTCTTTTCCTTCTCTTGTGTTTCCTGCCTAGAGAAGTTCCTTTAGCATTTGTTGTAAAGCTGGTTTGGTGGTGCTGGATTCTCTTAGCTTTTGCTTGTCTGTAAAGGTTTTAATTTCTCCATCGAATCTGAATGAGATCCTTGCTGGGTAGAGTAATCTTGGCTGTAGGTTTTTCCCTTTCATCACTTTATTTTTTTTTTTTTTTTTTTTTTTTTTTTTTTGTGGTATGCGGGCCTCTCACTGTTGTGGCCTCTCCCGTTGCGGAGCACAGGCTCCGGACGCGCAGGCTCAGCAGCCATGGCCCACGGGCCCAGCCGCTCCGCGGCATATGGGATCCTCCCAGACCGGGGCACGAACCCGTATCCCCTGCATCGGCAGGCGGACTCTCAACCACTGCGCCACCAGGGAGGCCCCCTTTCATCACTTTAAATATGTCCTTCCACTCCCTTCGGGCTTGCAGAGTGTCTGCTGAAAGTTCAGCTGTTGACCTTATGGGGATTCCCTTGTATGTTATTTGTTGCTTTTCCCTTGTTGCTTTTAATATTTTTTCTTTGTGTCTAATTTTTGTTAGTTTGATTAATATACGTATCGGTGTGTTTCTCCTTGATTTTATCCTGTTTCCTGAAGCTGTTTACATGGACATCTTTTCTGTTGCTTATCATCAAATTTTAATTCAAGGTACTTTAGCCTTGGGCAATGATACTACTGTGTCAAATATATTAGAATTCTTCTATGGCCCTTGTTAGATATAATTAATATAACATTTTGCTGTAATATTTTTGAAAGAGCTTTATAATTTTGTTGTAGACATTATGTGGTACACATAAATTCTCTGTAGTCAACTTGAGAATTGTGACAAGGTAAAAAAATTCAATCTCCAAATTGTTTCCAAATAAAATCAACTTTTAATTAAGAAGAAATTTAACAAGTAATAGAATAAATGATGTTATACTTTGTACAGATTGAATTAAAATTTTATTTTAATTTTGCTGTTGTTTTTTCATATTTGAAGCCAACATTCTTTTTTCAGCCCTCAAATATTTTTATGGGTCCCTGAAAATCTCATAGTCCCTAGGCAATATTTACCATGCCAAAGGCACAAGGGTGCCTTATCCTAAGAAAGCTTCTATTCCTCATTTTCATGAACTGGTGCAGAGGCCTGGCCCTTGCCAACCTGCTAAGACCTACACAGTTGAACTCTTTAATGGGCAGCTATGTCATGGGCAATAAACTCCAATAAACTCTTAAGTTAGTGAAATCTCCAATATTTCCCTACCATTGTTAAACACTGTATAGTTTTCATAAAGACTTGGGAACCTAAATGATGATTTTCTCTGAAAACTTGTCTCTGCCTATAAAAGCCCCACTTATACACCATGTTGTCAAACAAGTGATTCCTGAGGCTGTATCACATACGTCTAGAACTCCTCCTCCAGACAGCTGGTTAAAACCCAGAAATAGGTTACTTTTGCCTCACATAGGACACATTCCATTCCCCAAACCAGCTTTAGTGCCAAGTTTGATCAAGTCACTTTCAAAAGTACTCTCAGAAGGGTGTCTAGTTCTTCTTCCCAGAATTGCTGCTCTCTCCCAACCTCCTTAGAGTGGGGTTGAGTGACTGACTTTTTCATTCATTCAGTAAATAGTTATTGGACATTTACTATGCACGAATGAGTGAGTGGATAATAAAGATGTGAGTTAGAGAGTCCGAGAGGTGCTGTGACCTACTAGGGGTCCCGCAGTCACTCAGTAATGCAAGCCTCCAAGAGGCTCAGACAAAGCACTGTCTCCTGCATAACACAGAGCCCAGGGAAGACTTTCTCCTGGTAACCAGGCAGACACACAAGGACAAACATGCCATAACAACTACAGTTGGATTTGGGTCCCAAAATAGACACTTCTGATTATAATCTTAATTTACTTCAAATTACATATGCATCTCTGAAGTATTACTAAATAATATGTTTTACAGATATTGTTGATAGGAAAACCTCATTAAATCATGCAATTCTCTTTTTTCCCCTGGTAAATAAATGAGTTCTCTAGTACCCTATGATTAGTGGGATTTGGTATGACCAAACTGTCAACCGTTTGGAAGCACTTACTTAACCATGTTAGCAAGGGACAGGTAAATATGTAAACTTAACTGAGTCTGTAATGTTTGCTGTTCTTTGGGCTTTATTTCTACCCACTGTGTTATACCTGACAAACAGAGGTTACTTCATTCTGTTTCAATACATAATATACTGTTAATGAGTCTTTGTAATCCAGTTAAGTCTTCTAAATATCTGAACATGGTTGATTAATTTATAGTTTATTTTAACTCTCTGGGAAATTGCTCCTCCATTCTTCCAAGGAGCCATCTGCTCATCTGCAGATTTATCAGTGAAACACAAGTGAACTGAATTGGCCCACCAAAGGCTCACAGTTCCTTTGGACCAGACTGCTGGATTTCCATGTGGCTGGCTGCCATCTTCTTTGGGCAGGTGACTGATCAATAAGAGCAATTTTCTGAGTCTGAGAAACACAGAGGTTGAGAGTCTGGCATCTGCAGACTAGCTCGATTCAAATCCTGGACCTACTATTTACTATTTGTGAGACACTGGAATATTATTTAACCTCTCTCTGCCTCTCATCCTCATCTATAAAATAGGCCTGTAATAGAATGAGCCATAGGGTTGATTATAAGGATTAGATGAATTAGAGCAGAAAGCTGGTACATAATAAATGCTCAATAAGTGAAAACTGAATTTATAAAAAGGTAATGAGAATTTCTCAAGTTTACTTTTTTTGAAAATCCTTACTGAAATCCTAAGAGCAGAAGTTAGTATTTTCAATTTTTAGTGGAGGAAATCAAGCTTCACAATCATTAATCAATCATTTTTTCTAATATAATAACATTAGTAAGAACTAGAACCAGAATTTGACCTAAAGTCTCCTTGAAGGTAAAGTTTGAGTTCTTGACATTATACCAATAATAACAGTACAAACTAGAATATAGAAAACTCAATGTTCTTTTGTATTCCCTTATCCATTCAGCATTACTTGGTACATTCCATGTGTCAAAAGTAAAAAGACATGTCTGTCCTTAAGGATGAAACAAAGTTAAAAAAAAATCACTTCTAGCTAAAAATGAGGGAAGACTTCATGAAGAAAATGTCATTAAGCTGAGCTGAGAAAATTAATAAGACTTCTCCAAATCAAACAATCCAGAGTTGGTTTGGATGGAGGCTGAGAGTTCATCTAGTTCAGGTCATAGCTAAGACTTAAATTCTCTCCATTTTTAGTCCCTCTTATTTGACACATGGCTTCTGCTTGGATAGCTCCAGAGAGGAGAAAGATGTTTCACTGGTGACCCCTAAAGAGTCTTTCAATTCTGGGATTCTATGGTTCTATCATTTAATACCTTTGTTGAATTTCTTTCCAAAAGGAGGATTGTATTATAAAGCAATATAAAGCTAGACTTTAGGTAAGAAAAAGTACAAATCTAAAGAAGTCAATCATGGGGAATGATCAAAGCAAGATATTAATATGGACAGATTTGCATTTTCAAAGATCTCTCCAGAAAAAATGTGGCAGATAGAAGGAGTTGGGGGAGAAATGAAGATGAGATAAGAATTAAGTTAGGGTAGAGCTATAGGAATGGAGAGAAGGAAACCCAAAATATTATTGGGACATAAAACTGGCAATTATCAGGGACTGATTAATAATAAAAAGGGATTAGTCAAAGATGACCTGAGTATCTGGCTTGGGAGATGGGATGAATAATGAAATGGGGAATAAAAAGGATGAGCAAAGTTTTTAAAATAAATTTACTTATTTTATTTCTTTATTTTTGGCTGTGTTGGGTCTTCGTTGCTGCGCGGGCTTTCTCTAGTTGCGGCGAGTGGGGGTTACTCTTCTCTGTGGTGCATGGGCTTCTCATTGTAGTGGCTTCTGTTGTCATGGAGCACGGGCTCTAGGCGCATGGGTTTCAGTAGTTGTGGCACGCAGGCTCAGTAGTTGTGGCTCGTGGGCTCTAGAGTGCAGGCTCAGTAGTTGTGGTGCATGGGCTTAGTTGCTCCACAGCATGTGGGATCTTCCCAGACCAGGGCTTGAACCCGTGTCCCCTGTGTTGGCAGGTGGATTCTTAACCACTGTGCCACCAGGGAAGCCCAAGGATGAGCAAATTTGTAGAGCAACAGTAGTTAGCTTATTTCCATAACTAAGGCATTTGAGGTGCCCATATGATGTACAAGTGAAATATTACTAGTCTAAGAGAAATGAAATAAGGTGTGGAAAGAGAGAGAGTGGGATGTCATCACCATTTAGGTGACAACGAAAGCTCTGTTAATGGGCAAGATTATCCAAGGAAGGGAGCTAGAAGAAGGAGAGCAGTAAACAAAGGAAAGAACCCTAAGTAACACCAACATGAAGGGCAGGGAGAGGGGACTTCCCTGGTGGCACAGTGGTTAAGAATCCACCTGCCAACGCAGGGGACGCAGGTTCAAGCTCTGGTCTGGGAAGATCCCACATGCCGCGGAGCAACTAAGACCATGAGCCACAACTACTGAGCCTGCGCTCTAGGGCCCACAAGCCACAACTACTGAGCCTGCGTCCCACAACTACTGAAGCCTGTGCATCCAGAGCCCATGCTCCGCAACAAGAGAAGCCACCGCAATGAGAAGCCCACACACCACAACGAAAAGTAGCCCCAGCTTGCCGCAACTAGAGAAAGCCCACATGCAGCAACGAAGACCCAACGAGGCCAAAAATAAAGTATAAATAAATTAATTTATTTATTTTTAAAAAAAGAGCAGGGAGAGGAAGTGAATTGGGAAAGGAAAGAGAACTGTAGGAGAAGCAGGAAGAACACCAGGAAAATTTAACATATCTATTCCTCCCCAACTACAGTATGTATAAATAAACACAAGTTAAGAAAAATAATTGAGACATTATTTCCCTTATTTAATCATCCCCACCTAATTGAAGATTTTTTCCCCAGTTTGAAACAGTGTACCACTCACTGGATTAGGAAAAGCAGAGAAAACTGGTTAGTACTTACTTCTTTGTTTTCTCAGTCACCAGCACCAATTCCCTCTCCAGTTTTCCACAGTAAAGGGGTTTCCAAGCTGTTGTCCTCTCCTGTGAATGTCCAATACATGGATATGTGAGCTGAGGCCCTGGCGGCTAGAGACCCTTTCTGCATCTTACTTTTTCTCCTACACACAGCCTTGATTAAACACTTTTTTTGCCTCCTAGTAAGGAAATCGGTTCTTGAAAATGAAATGTGAACTCTAGATTTAAATGAACTAGTGATTGCCATGCCAATGGGTGAATTGTGCCTTTTTGATAAATGAGATTCTGAAAGAAAAATGAAGGTAATGAGGGTGGCAGCCAGGGCAAACTATCGTTCCTTATATTACCCTCTGCCACAGTTTTACACTGTTCACATCAGGAGGAAGAAAAAAACTTTGGAAGGATTATATTTGGTAATCCTTCTTCATTAACAAAAGTTAAGTCAACAAGGGCATCTGCGTCATTGATTCAGTTCCAGGACATTTAGTTTTCCTCACTTTCAAATCCTTGGTTTCACCACCCCAACACCCATCCCTGTCCCCCTCCCCCCACACACAGAGACTGTAACTGCCTACATTTCCTCTCCTCCCTTCCTGCTTGAATTTTTAGCACCAGCACAAACCATTATATATTTCACTTATATATAAGTTTAGAATCTAGCTTCCACCACAGGAATGCAAAGTCCATGAAGGTTGGGATTTTTTTCTACTCTATGTACAGCTTAATTCCCAGTATTCAGAATAATTATTGGCACAGAGTATATGCTTAATAAATGTGTTCAATAAATGAATTAATGTTGTCGTCTCACTATCAGATTTATCTCTTCTGTTATTATATAATGCCTTAATAATAAAAATAATTTAGGATATAAAGTATCATAAATAATAACAATGATATTAACAAATGTGAGAGGCATATGTAGTACAAGTTCTTCTAGTAATGTCCCTATATAGCTATGTAGCCTTGAACGTATCATTATATATTCTTCATTATATTCACCTATAAAAGAAGAGGGTGAGGTTAGATTCCTTATTGCTCCAGAATCTAATGGTTCTAGATTTAGGTTAAGTCAATGAAATCAAAGAGAAGGGAAAGGTCAATATCTAAGAGAGCTTTTTATAATGGAATTGTGACCTAAAAAGTGGGATGAGTAAGGGCTAATAGTGAGGACAGGGTGAGGGTAAGTAGAGAAAGTTGGCAGTCAACTCCAGTAAGAGTAGGTCCAAGCAGGACAGAAAATGTGAGCTCAAGAAGAGACAGTTCAGGACTTCCCTGGTGGCGCAGTGGTTAAGAATCCACCTGCCAATGCAGGGGACACAGTTCGAGCCTTGGTCTGGGAAGATCCCACATGCCGCGGAGCAACTAAGCCCGTGCGGCATACCATGGAGCCTGTGCTCTAGAGCCCTTGTGCCACAACTACTGAAGCCTGTGCGCCTAGAGCCCATGCAACAAGAGAAGCCACCGCAATGAGAAGCCCGCACACTGCAACAAAGAGTAGCCCCCGCGCACCACAACTAGTGAAAGCAGTGAAGACCCGATGCAACCAAATAAATAAATAAATAAAATAAGAGACAGTTCATGAGGTATTGCATATAGATTTATATTTATATATATTGATAATATGTATATATATAATTATATATATTATTATATATGTAATTAGAGAGAAAGAACTATGCCGGAACAAAGATTCTGTTGGAATCGGTATGGCCACCAACCACTGAGCACCCTCAGTTTCATGGCTGAGTCCATGCTGCTGATTAGCTTCTTTGGTTCTCAACTATGGAGGTAGATGAGCTGACAGTATGACCCAGATATATTCTTATACTTAACTGAAAAATCCAAAGGGAATTCTAAGTGGGCCCTTATGGAAAATCTTAGGAAATGGTTCATCTATTCCAAGGCCTTTCCCTTCTGTCTTGCCTCTGCTCACCACCACAAATAAAATAATGTTTTTCTGAATACTTACATTGTTTACTTAGAGTTTTGCAAGGCCCTAACCTCAAACTGATATGCAGTCAAAACATAGAAATTGGAGGGGTTTTTCCTAGAGAAATTCAACTTTCTCAATAAGCACACATTTGTGCAACATTAAAAATGCCTTTAAATAAATATTTAGTTTCATTTTTACCATTCTTTAAAAAATCTCTCAACTAACACCATGACATCTTTAAAATTTTATTACAGAAAAAATTCACTAACATCCAGTATAATCAAATAAAACATACCCATTCCCCTAGCTTGTATAGCTATCCACAGTTCCAGTAAGTTTCCTAATTAAAACCAAAAAGGAAATAAACTCACTAAATCCCACTGGAATCCACTAACACAGCTATAAATTTAAAAAATACAAAACAATGTTATGAGGCATCTTTTTTGAATAAGTGTCTGCGTACTTTCCCTTGTTTATTTAAACTATAATTGCTGTGTTGAAATATTACTAAGAAAATAAACACACCCTTAATTGAAAAGAGTTAAAACAATAATTTTAAGTGACCTAATTAGCTCTATCAATACATTCAGCTACTGCTTTTTAGCCAGTACCAGTAGGAAACTATGACCTCCTGGATTTGAAATGATACACAACCTGAATGCACCTATACAATAATGCTGCCTACTGTTTCCTTCCAAATGAAACATTATCTTTATTCATTTTGTCTAAAACAAAATGTTGCATACCATCTCAATTTTTTTCAGTGATTTCTAGTAATATTTGAAAGAGTATTCCAGGCATGTTTTAGGGGGCAGGAGTAGAAGGTAGACCTACTGGTTTTATTTCCATGAGAACTTTATGGACCTTATGGTAAAAAACATGGCTGGGCCTCTTGGCACTGAGGAGTAGCCCCAGAACAGCCTGAGAATAATGGCTCCTGCTTAGCTTCCCAGGCAGTGTACTACATTGGAAAGGAATTTATTTGAAAGGAAAGAGAGTAAAGGCACTTCCTTGGTCCATTAGCTAGGGTGTTTGTGAAGGTGAATGGTTTTGAGTACAGTACAGTACAGTATCACTGAAATTGTAGTTTGTCCAAGTTGTACAATGAATGGGCCATGGAAGGGAGAGGAGGAACTGTAATTAAGATTTATCAAATGAAAACACACTTTACTAGACGTGCTGTAGAGTTCATAGAACACACTGCTACTCTAATAAAGAATTTTATTCAGAGACAAAGAGAGCAATTTTTGCCCCACTACTTCCCCTCACCTACCATCACTACCAGTGGAGGACAAGTCATGGTTTCTAAGCATTTCACAAGTGAGCCAATTCTTCCTTCCATAAAAGTGGCATATTATGCAGATATAAGACAGATCAAAGGAAACTTAATGTATTAGTTTCCTAGGACCACCACAACAAAATACCACAAATTGAGAAGCCTAAAACAGCAATTTATCCTTTCACAGTTCTGGAGACTAGAATTCCAAAATCCAGGTTGGCAGGTCATTCCTTTTGGAGCTCTGAGTGAGAATCTATTACATGCTGCTCTCCTAGCTTCTTGTGGTTGCCATTAGACCTTGGCATCCTTGGGTTGTAGACACATCACTTCAATCTCTGCCTCCACTTCAATCTCTGCTTACCATTTTCACATGGTATTCTCCCCCTGTGTGTCTCCTCTCTGTCTATGTTGAATTTTTTCTCTTCTTATAAGGATCATAGGATTAGGGCCCACCCTAAATCAACTTGACCTCATTTTAACTTGATCACATCTACACAGATCCTATCTTCAAATAAAGTCACATTCACAGGTACCACGGGTTAGGAATTCAACATATCATTTTTTTCGGGGGTGGAGGGCCTCACAACTGAACCTACAACAGCTACTGTGGTTAAAAGGTTGTCTCAAGGAGGAACAGGGTCCCACCCATTAGGTATCTGACATCCCTGAGGTGCATACTGAAGCATTTTCAAGGAATCCTAAAGTTCTGCAGAGAAGTTTGAAAGGAGAGAAGCATTAGAATAATTATAACTATGTATATTAATAGCAGGAATATCTCCAGGCAACCTCCAGAGTAGCTGTGACTATAAAGAATAATAGCATTATATCCAGAAAATGATGATTATAGACTCAGTAATTAAGGAGGGGATTTAGTAGGTCTGGGATGAGGCATGAGATCTTTCATTTCTAACAAGTTCCTTTCATGCTGCTGATACTACCAGAACTTATTAGGGTCAGGCTTTGAATAACATATGTTTAGGGGAAGATGACTGTCCAGTATGAAGAAAACCAATAAGAAGGAGGTTGGCACACACTCTGATACTATCCAAGGCTTGTTGGAGCCATAGGGACATGCGCGTGAACACACATACACACACACACACACTTACTTGATATCACAATTTCTGAACTAAAGAGTTATTGAACTGCTCTCCCATCATTACCAACTTCCTTTCATAGAAAGGTAGGAAAATGCTAAAAAAGGATTTTATGTTTGCTATTGTTGTTCTTTTTTTTTTTCTTCTTTAATGTGAAAGGTGGTTGGGAGGGAAGGATATTAAGTAAACATTACTAACACTGGGAAAAATCCACTGAATTAAGGGAAAAAGTATCAAAGTTAATTAGCGAACCTCTAGCCTAAGGAACCCAGAAGAGGGCAGAAATGGCCCAGACCTGGAGGCTATGTGTCCACTCACAGGGGAGTATTTGCCACTTTGCTGCATTCCCTAGACTGTCACCTGAAGGAGGCCTCGCGAGGAATGAGGGAGAAAGTCAGATAAGACCTGGTGAAAGAGAAGGCGTGTTCCCCAACTATGAGGACAAAATGACAGTCCCAGACAAGAGAGAGGAGGAGGTGGCTTCAGTGAGAAATTCTCAGAATGCCTTCCCCAAGGCAGATTGAAAGTGAACCCAAAATGTCCCATAATACCAGTAGTCCTTCATGAACTTGACAGCAAAATGACCTCAGGTTGGGTTTCTCCTGCTTACATGCAAGCATTAATGAGTCACGCAAAGTTTCAACCTTTAGTATCACTGGTTCCCCAGAAAATTGTAAATCTGAAGAAGTTAAATTCCTGGGAATCCCTTGAACAGTTCATGAAGAATGAATTGCTGGCTCTGGATCCAACCAGTATAAGTAAGACATCCCAGAATCTGATCATCTGTTTGAATTTTGGCAAAAGCATTTCCCACATTTGGTGATTTTATTAGTTACTCTCCATCAAGTTACCCATACTAAAAGTGACTGTGTTTCATCTATGTGGTAATTATTCACAATACAAAATGGTGATAAAGACATGGCAATAATTTGAATATTTGCCCTAACTTTTTCTATAATTGATTCACACTAAATTTTCTGTTTTTGTTTTATATAGGAATAAAAAGATCTGAAGATAGTCCAAAGATGACAAGAAGTACCTTGTATATGGTTTGTGATCAACCTAAATATATTTACAAATATAAAATTATACAGTATATAAGATATGTATATACTTATAAATATAAAATATAAAAGTATAAGTAAAATGTGTTATGATTCAAATGCACTGATTTTCTTTCTTTTACAAATTTATTCCTGTGGACCCCAGTCACTGTTGTGAATATATGAACCCATACAAATTTTTCCTCTTAAATATTGTGGATGAAGTTTTTAAAGTCTCTGGCATTTCTTATTTTTACTCTCATTAAATTATCTGACATATTTATTTGACTTTTAAAATTACAGACAAGTATCTGTATTTATCTAACTATTAAGAAAATGAATGCTTAACATTAAGTTTCCTACACTACAAGTAAATAAAGACACTGGTGCCCATAAATAAAGAATAAAAGAAATTTTGGCAAAAATCTCAAAAGAACGTATGTTTTGGTCTTTTAAACTAGCCCTTAATTATTTTAAAAAATAATTCATTTTTAGAAAAGACAGAGAAAATACAATTTCATGTTTGGGCAGAAAAAATCATAATAAACCTGGGACATTTTGTTACCAAAATACAAGATGCATTCAAAGATACCTGACAGTAATATACAAAATGATTAAAAAGTTCACCCTGCAGAGAAGACCATAAGTGAACAAGTAGTGACAACTTGAATACAAAAAAAAAATTACACATCACTATAACTAGATCATTTATTCATTCATGGATTCATTCATTCAACAAATGTTGAGTGTATACTGTGTCCCAGGAACTGCTTTATGCTGAAGATAAAACATAAATAAAACAGATGAAAATTTGTGGTGGGTGAAGCTTACTTTTTTTTTTAAATTTATTTATTTTATTTTTGGCTGTGTTGGGTCTTCATTGCTGCATGCGGGCTTACTCTAGTTGCTGTGAGCAGGGGCTACTCTTCCTTGTGAAGCTTATTTCTAGTCATAGGAGATGGAAAATAAATACATAAACACATGAATAAATAATATATCAGGTTCTGACATGAAGAGCACAGGACAAAAAAACGAGTGACAGTGAGGGATGCTCTTTTATATCGAACTGTCAGGGAGGGCTTCTCTGAAGAGGTGGCACTGTAGTCACCTAAAGGGTAAAGGATTGCACCATAAGTATCTGGAAGGAACCTGACCCATGCAGAGGAGCCTGAAAGGTAAATCCCCAAGGTGGGAGAGGATGTTGGACAAGTTGGAGGAACATAGCCACTGTGGCTGCAGAAGAGAGGGAGGGAGAGATATGAGATGAACTCAAAGAGGTAGAGAGGGTCAGAACATGTGATGCCTGATAGGCCAAGGAAGGGATTTTGGAATTTCCGCTGAAAGGGTTAGAGGGTTTAACCAAAGGACTGACAAGTTCTGGCTCATGTTTTAGAAGGATCACTCTAGCTGCTGTGTTGAGAGCAGCAGGGAGACCAGTCAGGAGACTATCAGTACAGTTTAAGGCTAAGGTGGAAGTGGTAAAACTGGTAAGGAGTGACTGGATTTAGTATATATTTTGCAAGTAGAGTTGATATAATTTGCTGAAAAATTGCTATAAGAGAGGACTTCATTAGATGTTCATGTGGTAAAATATATATAACTATATATAGTTCTTTAGGTTGAATCATTGAATCATTTAAAATTACCATCTTTATATATCAAAAAGAGGTCAAGTTTCAGAAATTTTATATGGTTCAACCAAAAAAAAAATATTCAAGAGTAATTACCATATAGATGGTATTTAAAATGATAGGACTTAATGACATTGTATAGGAAGTAGAGTAAATAGAGAATAATTACAAGAACTGAGCTCTGGGATACTACAACATTTATAAGTCAGGAAGATGAGGAGGAAGCAACAAATGAAGGAGTATCTAAGAATGTAGGAGGAAAATAGGAAGAAAATTATCTCTTGGAAATCAATTGAAGACAGCATTCCAAGAAGGAGGGGTTATTCAACTTTGTCAAATTCTTTTGGTAGGTTAAGTGACATGAAGACTCAGAAATGACAACACAAGTGAAACCAGTTATGTCTACGAAAGGCTATTTACCAATATTGTTGTAATATATTTCAAATTGAATGACAAGGAAAGAACTAAATGTCAAAATTTGAGACTAAGATTAAGCTGCACTTAGAAGAATATTTAGAGCTTTGAGTAAATCTATTTAAAATATGAAAGATATAAAAAAACTGAAGTAATCATCCAACCATAAATTAGAAAAATGGCAACATAATAAACCAGAGGGAAATGAAGGAGAAAAACAAGGATAAGGCCAGAAATTAATTATATATAGCTTATTTATAATAAAGATGGTTAATAAAGCCAAAAGACAACTCCTTGAATAGATGAGTAAAACAAAAAAGTCCCTGGAAATACTGCTTTTAAAAATGTAAAAAAAAGATAGCCTCATCCACCAAGGGCAGACAGCAGAAGCAAGAAGAACTACAATCCTGCAGCCTGTGGAATGAAAACCACATTCAGATAGACAGACAAAATGAAAAGGCAGAGGGCTATGAACCAGATGAAGGAACAAGATAAAACCCCAGAAAAACAATTAAATGAGGTCGAGATAGGCAGCCTTCCAGAAAAAGAATTCAGAATAATGATAGTGAAGATGATCCAGGACCTCAGAAAAAGAATGGAGACAAAAATCGAGGAGATGCAAGAAATATGTAACAAACACCTAGAAGAATTAAAGAACAAACACCTAGAAGACTTAAAGAACAAACAGAGATGAACAATACAATAACTAAAATGAAAAATACACTAGAAGGAATCAATAGCAGAATATCTGACGCAGAAGAACCGATAAGTGACCTGGAAGAGAGAATGGTGGAATTCACTGCCACAGAACAGAATAAAGAGAAAAGAATGAAAAGAAATGAAGACAGCCTAAGAGACCTCTGGGACAACATTAAATACACGAATATTCTCATTATAGAGGTCCCAGAAGGAGAACAGAGAGAAAGGACCCGAGAAAATATTTGAAGTGATTATAGTCGAAAACTTCCCTAACATGGGAAAGGAAATAGCCAACCAAGAGGAAGGATAAACCAGAGGAGAAACACGCCGAGACACATAGTAATCAAATTGACAAAAATCAAAGACAAAGAAAAATTATTAAAAGCAACAAGGGAGGGCTTCCCTGGTGGCGCAGTGGTTGAGAGTCCGCCTGCTGATGCAGGGGACACGGGTTCGTTCCCCGGTCTGGGAAGATCCCACATGCCGCGGAGCGGCTGGGCCCATGAGCCATGGCCGCTGAGCCTGCGCATCCGGAGCCTGTGCTCCGCAACGGGAGAGGCCACAACAGTGTGAGGCCCACGTACGGCAAAAAAAAAAAAAAAAAAGCAACAAGGGAAAAACAACAAATAACATACAGGGGAACTCCAATAAGGTTGACGGCTGATTTCTCAGCAGAAACTCTACAAGCCAGAATGAGTGGCAAGATATATTTAAAGTGATGAAAGGGAAGAACCTACAACCAAGATTACTCTACCCGCAAGGATCTCATTCAGATTCAACGGAGAAATCAAAAGCTTTAGAGTTAAGCAAAAACTAAGAGAATTCAACACCACCAAACCAGCTCTAAAACAAATGCTAAAGGAACTTCTCTAAGCAGGAAATACAAGAGAAGAAAGGGACCTAAAAAAACAAACCCAAAACAATTAAAAAATGGTCATAGGAACATACATATCAATAATTACCTTAAATGTGGATGGATTAAATGTTCCAACCAAAAGACACAGACTGGCTGAATGGATACAAAAACAAGACCCATATATATGCTGTCTACAAGAAACCCACTTCAGACCTAGGGACACATACAGACTGAAAGTGAGGGGATGGAAAAACATATTCCATGCAAATGGAAATCAAATGAGCTGGAATAGCAATACTCATTCAGATAAAATCGACTTTAAATAAAGACTATTACAAGAGACAAGGAAGGTCACTACATAATGATTAAGGGATCAACCCAAGAGGAAGATATAACAATTATAAATATATATGCACCCAACATAGGAGCACCTCAATATATAAGGCAAATTCTATCAGCTATAAAAGATGAAATCAACAGTAACACAATAATAGTGGGGGACGTTAACACCTCACTTACCCCAATGGACAGATCAAGACAGAAAATTAATAAGGAAACACAAGCTTTAAATGACACAATAGACCAGATAGATTTAATTGATATTTATAGGACATTCCATCCTGAAACAGCAGATTACACATTCTTCTCAAGTGCACATGGAACATTCTCCAGCATAGATTACATCTTGGGTCATAAATGAAGCCTCGGTAAATTTAAGAAAATTGAAATCATATCAAGCATCTTTTCTGATGACACTCTATGAGATTAGAAATAAATTACAGGGGAAAAAACGTAAAACATACAGACACATGGAGGCTAAACAATATGTTACTAGATAACCAAGAGATCACTGAAGAAATCAAAGAGGAAATCAAAAAATACATAGAGACAAATGACAATGAAAACATGACGATCGAAAACCTATGGGACACAGCAAAAGCAGTTCTAAGACGGAAGTTAATAGCAATACAATCCTATCTCAACAAACAAGAAAAATCTCAAATAAACAATCTAAACTTACACCTAATGGAACTAGAGAACGAAGAACACACAAAACCCAAAGTTAGTAGACGGACAGAAATCATAAGGATCAGAGTAGAAATAAATGAAATAGAAACAAAGAAAACAACAGCAAAGATCAATAAAACTAAAAGCTGGTTCTTTGAGAAGATAAATGAAATTGATAAACCTTTAGTCACACTCATCAAGAAAAAGAGGGAGAGGACTCAAATCAATAAAATTTGAGGGCTTCCCTGGTGGCGCAGTGGTTGAGAGTCCGCCTGCCGATGCCGGGGACACGGGTTCGTGCCCCGGTCTGGGAAGATCCCACATGCCATGGAGCAGCTGGGCCCATGAGCCATGGCCGCTGAGCCTGTGCATCTGGAGCCTGTGCTCCGCAACGGGAGAGGCCACAACAGTGAGAGGCCCGCGTACCGCAAAAATAAATAAGTAAAATAAAATTAAAAAAATTTGAAATGAAAAAGAAGTTACAATGGACACTACAGAAATACAAAGCATCATAAGAGACTACTACAAGCAACTCTATGCCAATAAAATGGACAACTTCGAGGAAATGGACAAATTCTTAGAAAGGTATAACCTTCCAAGACTGAACCAGGAAGAAATAGAAAATATGAACAGACCAATCACAAGTAATGAAATTGAAACTGTGATTAAAAATCTTCCAACAAGCTAAAGTCTAGGACCAGATGGCTTCACAGTTGAATTCTACCAAACATTCAGAGAAGAGCTAACATGCATCCTTCTCAAACTCTTCCAAAAAATTTCACAGGAAAGAATACTCCCAAACTCATTCTACGAGGCCACCATCACCCTGATAGCAAAACCAGACAAGATACTACAGAAAAAGAAAATTACAGACCAATATCACTGATGAATATAGATGCAAAAATTCTCAACAAAATACAAGCAAACAGAATCCAACAACACATTAAAAGGATCATACACCATGATCAAGTAGGATTTATTCCAAGGACGCAAGGATTCTTCAATATATGCATATCAATCGATGTGATAGACTATATAAACAAACTGAAGAATAAAAACCATATGATGATCTCAATAGATGCAGAAAATGCTTTTGACAAAATTCAACACCCAATTATGATAAAAACTTTCCAGAAAGTGGGCATAGAGGGAAACTGCCTCAACATAATAAAGGCCATATACAACAAACCCACAGCAAACATTATTCTCAATGGTGAAAATCTGAAAGCATTTCCTCTAAGATCAGGAGCAAGACAAGGATGTCCACTCACGCCACTATTATTCAACATAGTTGTGGAAGTCCTAGCCATGGGAATCAGGGAAGAAAAAGAAATAAAAGGAATACAAATTGGAAAAGAAGAAGTAAAACTTTCACTGTTTGCAGATACATGATACTATACATAGATAATCCTAAAGATGCCATCAGAAAACCTCTAGAGCTAATCAATGAATTTGGTGAAGTTGAAGGATACAAAATTAATGCACAGAAATCTTTGCATTCCTATACACTAACAACAAAAGATCAGAAAGAGAAAATTAAGGAAACAATCCCATTCACCATTGCAACAAGAAGAATAGAATACCTAGAAATAAATGTACCTAAGGAGACAAAAGACCTGTATGCAGAAAACTATAAGACACTGATGAAAGAAATCAAAGATGACACAAACAGATGGAGAGACATACCATGTTCTTGGATTGGAAGAATCAATATTGTGAAAATGACTATACTACCCAAAACAATCTACAGATTCAATGCAATCCCTATCAAATTACCAATGGCATTGTTTACAGAACTAGAACAAAAAATCTTAAAATTTGTATGGAGACAAAAAAGACCCTGAATAACCAAAGCAATCCTGAGGGAATAAAAAGGAGCTGGAGGCATCAGATTCCCTGACTTCAGACTGTACTACAAAGCTATGGTAATCAAGACAATATGGTACTGGCACAAAAGCAGAAATATAGGTCAGTGGAACAGGAGAGAAAGCCCAGAGATAAACCCACACACCTATGGTCAACTAATCTATGACAAAGGAGGCAAGGATATACAATGGAGAAAAGAAGTTTCTTCAATAAGTGGTGCTGGGACAACTGGACAGCTACATGTAAAAGAATGAAATTAGAACACTCCCAACACCATACACAAAAATATGCTCAAAATGGATTTAAGACCTAAATGTAAGACTGGACACTATAAAACTCTTACAGGAAAACATAGGAAGAACACTCTTTGACATAAATCACAGCAAGATCTTTTTTGATCCACCTCCTAGAGTAATGGAAATAAAAACAAAAATAAACAAATGAGACCTAATTAAACTTAAAAGCTTTTGCACAGCAAAGGAAACTATAAACAACACAAACAGACAATACTCAGAATGGGATAAAATATTTGCAAATGAATCAATGGACAAAGGATTAATCTCCAAAATATATAAACAGTTCATGCAGCTCAATATTAAAAAAACAAAAAACCCAATCCAAAAATGGGCAGAAGATTTAAATAGACATTTGTCTGAAGAAGACATACCAATTGCCAACAAACAGATGAAAGGATGCTCAACATCACTAATCATTAGAGAAATGCACATCAAAACTACAATGAGGTATCACTTTACACCGGTTAGAATGGACATTATAAGAAAATCTACAGACATCAAATGCTGGAGAGGGTGTGGAGAAAAGGGAAACCTCTTGCACTGTTGGTGGAAATGTAAATTGATACAGCCACTATGGAGAACAGCATGGAGGTTCCATAAAAAACGAAAAATAGAATTACCATATGACCCAGCAATCCCACTACTGGGCATATACCCTGAGAAAACCATAATTCAAAAAGACATATGCACCCCAATGTTTACTGCAGCACTATTTACCATAGCCAGGTCATGGAAGCAACCTAAATGCCCAATGACAGATGAATGGATAAAGATGTGGTACATATATACAATGGAATATTACTCAACCATAAAACGTAACGAAATTGGGTCATTTGTAGAGACGTGGATGGACCTAGAGATTGTCATACAGAGTGAAGTAAGTCAGAAAGAGAAAAACAAATATCGTATTAACACATATGTGGAATCTAGGAAAATGGTATAGATGAACCAGTTTCCATGGCAGAAATTTAGACACAGATGTAGAGAACAAATGTATGGACAGCAAGGGGGGAAAGCAGGGGTGGTGGTGGTGGTGGTGGTGGGATGAACTGGGAGATTGGGATTGATATGTATACAGTAATATGTATAAAATAGATAACTAATAAGCACCTGCTGTATAAAAATAAATAAATAAAAATAAAATTCAAAATAATCCAAAAAAACACTAGTAATAAGCTATAGATGTTACAGAGACTTTTAAAATAATAGACTATTAACAACTATATGCCAAGACATTTGAAAACCTAGCTTAAATGGATACATTTCTAGAAAAATGTAAGATGCCAAGATAAACCCAAGAAGAAATATAATACTTGAACAGATGAATCACCATTGAAGACTGGATATCAGAATCAAGAACTCCACCCCCCAAAAATGAACAAACTTTGGTCCTACATGGTTTTTGCAGTTGAGTGCTACCAAGCATTCAAGAACAGATCATCCCTTTCTCATACAAGTTATTTCAGAAAAATAGAAGAAAGGAGAAAGCTGCCCAATTCATTTTATGAATCTAATGTAACCTTGAGTTCAAAAATGGATGAACAGGGAATTCCCTGGCAGTCCAGTGGTTAGGACTCTGCACTTTCACTGCCAAGGGGTCTGGGTTTGATCCTTTGTTGGGGAACTAAAACCCCACAAGCTGTGTTAAAAAAAAAAACAAAAAAACAAAGATGAACAAAGCATGGAAAAAAGTATAAATATGTTTAATTTATGAACATTTTATATATGCTAAAATACCTAAATAATCAGACAACTGAAAATATCAATTTATTTAAAAATTAATATATCATGATTCAATGTTCAATTGTTACTAAAACAATCGAAGATAGTTCAATATAAGAAAACTTATTAATGTAATTTACAACATTAACAAACTAAAAGAAAAAAATCACATGGTCTTCTCAGTAAATGAAGAAAAACTATATTTGATAAAAGTCAACACATATTTATGATGAAACTCCCAGAAAACGAAGAGTAAAAGAATTTCCTTGACTTAGTAAAGATTATCTATTGAAAACACACAGTTAAGTACATTCCCTTTAAGAACTGGAAGAAAATAAAAACTTGTATTTTCTCTATTACTATTCAGCATAGTAATACTGAACATCCTAACTAATGCAGGAAGAATGATAAGAATGGGTTATGATAATTGCAAGAGAAGGTGCAAGACATTACTTCCTGATGGTATAGTCATTAAAACAAAAGAAAACAAAAAACTGGAGCTAATAAAAGAATTCATCAAGTTTGTAAATACACTATCATGTTACAGAAATCAAAAGCTATAAAGCGATGGTAATTTAATGAAGAATGGACAACCCATTTATGAAAGAAATGTTCAATCACTTTTTATTTTTATTGGAGTATAATTGCTTTACAATGTTGTGTTAGTTTCTGTTGTATTCAAAACTTTTAACTAATAAAAGAGGACCTGAATAAACATGCCATGTTTAAATTCAATATAATACAACAGCAACAACAACAAAAGTCTGCAGAATTTTTTAGAGGAACTTCACAAACATTTTAACGTTTACATGGAACAATAAAATCTCCAAATAGCCATGATTCATTCTACTGGGTATTGAGACATACTAGAAAGCCATAGCAATAAGAGTAGCAGAACTGGTCTAAAACAGACAAAAAGAAAAACTAATGAAGCAGAATAAATCGTCCAGAAGCAATCTTATGGATCATCTTTATATAGGATATATAAAGTACAAACCTAAATTTTCCCTTACCATAGAGTGCTAGATTTCTCAAAAACATCTACAAAAAACGCTTGGCCTTTTTCTACAAACTTGTATTGTTGTAAGGGAATTATTGGAATCCCCAATAGGGATTTATTGGAAAAATAAAAGATTTTCATGTTTACACCCAACTCAATACACTGGTTACACTCGTTACAATGAAAACTAGGAAGACCCTGCATCTAGCAGTTTGAGAATAATAAACATGACAGTAAAGCCAAGGACACTCAAAGCTCAAACCAAGATGCCTCAGAAAAGAACAGTGTGGAATTTGCAAGAGAATTCAAATAGGGGCATGATGGGTAAAAAAGGAAATGATTGATTTCATGCTCTCAACATTAGTGAAAAGATCTTCTAAAATATTTTCTCTTAACATTATTTTGAGGCTATATAGTTTCTTCAACTTTACAGGGAGCACTGAAGTTCATGATAGAGGTGTTCTTTCATAACTAAGGAATGTGAGACTTTTGATGAGAAAATGTTCTATGTCTTGTTATAATAGAGCCTTTGGAGGGACTTAAAAAGCCTTTGGAGGGACTTCCCCTTCCAAAAAGATGGAGTTGACATAACATTCCCTATTTTTCCGTTTAAGTACAAATAAAAACCTTGGGCATTATATGTAAAACAAACATAAGAAGACTCTGAAAGATGGAGAGAAGATGGCAGACTAAGAGGAGACCCAAGAATCAATATGATGGTGAGTACCCTGGGTTTGCTTTTTGTCTCATATACCCCAGACTTTGAGCAAAAAGTCTTTGAGCTGATAACCCAGAAATACCAATGGGCACAGACAAACAAAGAACAAAAAGCCTGCTCTCTTTAGCCAAAGGACAAGGAGAGGGAGGTTTAGCACCTCCCACTCAAAGAAACAAAGGCCCAATGGGTAATCCAGACTTCCAGCCTTGACAGACTGTAATGAGGCACCTCAACTCTACCACCGAAGTGGAGTCAGAAAAGGCTTAGTAGAGGGCTGGGATATCCATCCCCATAGGTGGTAATAAGGTTCCCAATTTCTCACAGTGTCAGTGGAGACCACATGGGGAGCTAGATTTCTACCTCTACCCAGCACTAAGGAAGTACCCCTCTCTCTCCCCATTGGAGTAACATCAGAGGAGGCCTAGTAGAGAGTCAAGATTTTAACTGCTACCCAGTAATAAAGAGGTAAATTCCATGCCATGGTGTTAGTAGAGGCTTGGTGTCAAGCTAAAACCCCAACTAGCAGTCACAAAAAGAACACCCCTAAGGTGACGAGAGGCCAAGTGGGGAGTCTGTAGTTCTACTCCCACCTGACAATGATAAAATAGTACTCCTCCTTCCTCTGTCATAGGAAGCCAGCTAAAAGAGAAGGTTTAACCTAAAGGGGAAAAAATTTGAAAAAGAATAGATACATGTATATGTAAAATAAATAAATAAATATAAGATCCAGGTTCTCATAACATAATATTCAAAATGTCCAGAATTCAATCAAAAATGCATACCAAGAACCAGGAAGATTTCAAACTGAATGAAGAAAGACAATCAATAAGTGCCAACACTGAGATGAAAGAGATAGCAGAATTATCTAACAAAGATTATAAAGTAACCATCATGAAAATGCTTCAATAAGCAATTACAAACATATTTGAAAAAAATTAAAAAAAAATAGAATCTTGGGCTTCCCTGATGGTGCAGTGGTTGAGAATCTGCCTGCCAATGCAGGGGACATGGGTTCATGCCCTGGTCTGGGAAGATCCCACATGCCGCAGAGCAAGTAGGCCTGTGAGCCACAACTACTGAGCCTGTGCGTCTGGAGCCTGTGCCCTGCAACAAGAGAGGCCACGACAGTGAAAGGCCCGTGCACCATGATGAAGAGTGGCCCCCACTTGCCGCAACCAGAGAAAGCCCTCACACAGAAACGAAGACCCAACACAGCCAAAATGATAAATAAATAAATAAATGTTTTAAAATAAATAAAATAAATAAATAAAAAATAGAATCTTAGCAAAGAAATAGAGGTATAAAGGACTACCAAATGTAAATTTTAGAACTGAAAAATATAAGAATTGTAATTTTTTAAAAAGTCAATAACAGAAGCATGGGAGTGACAGAGGAAAGAATCAGCCAACTGGATGATCAAACAATAAAAATTATCCAATATGAACAACAAAAAGAAAAACACTAAAAAAAACAAAGCCTCAGGGACCTGTGGAACTATAACAAATGATCTAATATTCATGTCACTGGAGTTCCAGAAGGGAAGGACAGAGAAGACAGGAATAGAAAAGCACTCAAAGAAATAATGGCTGAAAACTTTTCAAGTTTAGCAGAAGACAAAAACTGACAGATTCAAGAGGCTACGTGAACACCAAACAAAGAAATCCACACCAAGATTCATCATAGTCAAACTATGAAAGTGAAACTTAAAAGCAGAGAGAGGGAGAGAGGAATAATGAATAGGGAAAAAATTCAAATAGCAGACTTCTCATCAGAAAACATGGAGGCCAGAGGAACTGGAACAATATTTTTCAAGTGCTGAAAGAACTGTCAATCCAGAATCTTACACCCAGTGAAAATATCCTTCAGGAATGAAGGGAAATCAGACATTCTCAGATGAAAGAAATCTAAGAGAATTGGTTACTGGAAGGCTTACCCTAAAAGAATAGCTAAAAATAGTACTCTAAACAGAAAGAAAAAGGTTTTTTTTTTTTTAAATCAAGAAGGAAGAAAGAATATGGTAAGCAAAAATATGGGTAAATACAATAGGTCTTCCTTCTCCTCTTGAGTTTTCTGAATTGTCTTTGAGAGTTGAAGCAAAAATAACACTGTCTGACGTAGTTCTAAATGTATGTAGAGGGAACATTTAAGATAATGGAGGAGAGTAAAGGGACAAAAAGGGAAGGAACGTTTTTATACTTCGCTCTCACAGGTCAAATGATGACATCAGTAGACTGTGTTAAGTTAGGTTAATGTAATACCTACAAACCCACTAAGAAATGTTATACAAAGACATATTCAAAAACACAAGAGATGCATCAAAATGGAATCCTAAAAAACACTCAATCCTCGAGTACCCACAGAAGGTAGGAAAAGAGAAACACAGAGATAAAAACAAAGACAACAAAAACAAAATGATATTGTTTTCATACCCATGAGAGTAATTGATGGGGGCATCCACCTCTCCTGTAGATTTTGGATCTGACCTCTAAGATCAGTTTCAAATTATGTGACATTACACTCCCAGTGGTTGTGCACTATAACATCAGACTGCTACATAAAGGCAGGGATTTGGGCCAGCTTCTGGGCATTAAACACAATTCACTAAGGCCAGCTTCATTCATCCTGGACTGCCTTCCTGCACATTTAGCACGGGAAGACGAAACTGCGCTGAACCAGGGTTCCTCTGCCCTCAAACAATTCATTATCCCTTGGACACACCCTGGAAGGTACTTTGTCCTGGATTCATTTCACAGTCTGGGGAGGGTCTGAAAAGTATCTCTTTTTCTCAAACTGTATAGCCGTGAAGGAGTAGACATACACTGATCACAGATAACATACTAAGTCCACGCTGTGAAATACCTACAATAATAAGAAATGATCAACCATGTAGGAAAACCCAGAGTTTTAAGTATGGTGTTTCTAGAATCCGAATTCTCAAAATGGTTCAATATTTTCATTAAAAAAACTTAAATAATAAATGCTTTTAGAATTTTGATACTGCAAATCTGGTTGACAGAAAACATGAGTGAAATAACCCCTAGTGACATTCATGCCGTTACCTAGGATTTGCAGTGATGACAGGCACAAATGCTTGGTTTTGTTGAGGAAGTTGGTAGATGGGATTTGGCAGGTTTACAGAGCACTTAACTATATAGATAATAGCCCAGGGCCCCTCTAAATCATAAAAACATGTTCAGAATCATAATCTCAGCTTGGGTGGTCTGGTAAAAGATTATCACATCATTATTTCTTAAGACTCCTTAAAACTAGTGGCTACTTACTCTCTTGGTCACCTATGATTTTGAGTATCTTGATAACTGGTTATTTATATCACTTATAGGTTATTAACATCACTATAATGGAACTTGAATTCTGTTCTTCAAAGATGTCATCCTGACTTTAAGCAGATATTTGCAATGTCAGACTGAAATTCACATACTTTGCCTCTACAGTCCAAAGACATTGACAGGAGATTTGAAGTTAGGTTAAAAACACTTAAAACTGACTTTTTATAATCAGGCACACCAATTGTACAATTTGATCCTAATTTTTTTAAATCTAAAGTTTTTCTGTTATTTCCTACAGTTCTATTGAAACTAATTACAACTAAGCAGTATGGAAATATTAAAAATAAAAACGTGAGGTGAGTGGAGCTTGGGAACAGACATTTCCTTCCATCTAGTTGAGTTCCCAGACTCTTAATTCTCAGTATGATTTTTCAGGTAGGACATAGAGATCAGAAGCTAGACCTAAGATCTCAAAATGGGCTGTGATGCAGGACTAAATATTTCTAGTGTTTTACAGAAAGACAACTTTTAAAAAATGAAAGAACCCTGTTTCCCAAATGGCAAGTCAAAAATATTTGGGTTTCTTCTAAGGAATTTTAGGTGTTTCCATGCCCTACTTTTACTCCCTCTTCTTTGCCTCCCTTTTCTTTCACTTTTATCTAGGAAGGGGGTGGCAGAAATGTTAATTCTTTGGTAGACTGAGGAGAGTAGAATTCATGGACATCCATATGCCCACATAACCAACATATACAGATCCAGAGCTCCCACCTGCTGCACACCTGCTTTGTCTACTTATTTCCTTCTCTCCCTACTCCTCCAATACCATCCAAGGAAAAAGTGATGTGAATGGATTGTTGAGAAAACATTCATTATGGAAGAAATGTTCCACTCCTCACGGCTACTGGTCATGACAGAGAAGACATAATCTGTTAGGAGCAAGACAGTGCATGACTTCACATTGTCCAGGACAGAATGGCATGGATAACAGCTGTTTGTTACAGATGAAGACAAGGCTCCCAGGATTTGAGGGATAACAGATACTAGAGAGGATACAATGTTTTAATATAACTGTGGTAGTTTATCTTCTTAGACTCCCATAAATTTTTGTGAGAGATGCAAGGAAAGATTGAATTTCCTGTCTATACTCTGTTTATTGAAACTCCAACCTTGCCCTTGGGGTGGAGGGAAAGGTTATATATAAGATACTGAGTGAAAGTCAATGGAGGTAACTGTGAAAGAGATGAAGAAATGCCAAAGCTCCAGAGAGTTTTGTTATGTCAGAGAGACATTTTAAATATATAATTTAATATAATGTAAACAAAATTAAACTTTTTAGATGTTTTTATTCACTGAAATTTTATCCATCTCTATGCTGGAATCTTGAATCCTCATGAGTACCTAGTTTATTCCAATTGCTTGAGAGGTAGAGAAGAATTTATGGATTTCTAGGTACTTTTCTTATTCTTAGACTCTGTGTCATTAGAGAGTACCTTATTGCTTCTTTCCAGAATTCATATTCAGGAAGCATCCTGACATTTAGCTAATATGCCTCAAGAGTTTCCATGGAGGTATGGCTCAATACTCCGTGTCAAAATTCTCTTTTTCAGCAGTCTTTCTCATCTGCTTCCAATAGTATACAGTGTTTTCAGATGGCAAGCTCTACTCTGATGTGGCATCAGGCAGTCCATCATTTCTTTCTTTACATTCTTCCTGTAATGTAATAGTTAACAATTCTTGGCAAAGCAAATTTGTTTCTCCTATCAGGCACTGAATACAGGAAATGGGAAAACTCAAATTAAAAATGAGCATCCTGAAGTCAGTAAGAGAGTCCAAGAAATTTAGTTTTAGATTCATATTAGGAAGAGACTCAGCACCCACCTGATACCAGTGACTAGAAATATTAGATTGTACTATAGGTTTTTTTAAAAAAACAAAAACTAAAAAAGGAAACAATTCATCCAGAGGTTATTTTTTTATGTATGGTTTAAAGTAAGAACTTAATTTTATTTTTCTGCTTAGAATGAGCCAATGTAGCTCTGAGACAGTTGTGTAGGATAGTGGCTAAGATCTTGGACACTGAATCCAAACTGCCTCAGTTGGAATCTCTGTTTGGGAATTGTCAAGTTATCTAATCTCTCTGTGCTTGTGCCTCAATTTTCTCATCTGTAAAGCAAAACTATTGCCTACTTCATATGGTTATGAGATTGAGTGTGTATGCCAACATTTGGAGTAGGGCTGGAACATAGTATGTGTCCAATAAATATTGATTGTTGTTGTTCTTATTATTATCTGTAAATATTACTTTCTAAATAATCCATTATTTCATAACTGATTTAAGTAGCTAATCTATCCTTATCAGTTTCTCTGTGCACATAGGAATGGTTTTGGAATCTCTATTCTATTATAACAGTTTATTTGTCTGTACCTGGGCCAGTGCTAGAGTAATTTAATTATTACATATTTGTAATAAACCTTTATAACTTACGGGTAAGTCTCTCATCTTCGCTTTACTTTTCCAAAAACATAATGCTGAATGAAAAGAGTAACAATGTGTCAAATAAGACCATTTCTGTAAATTAAAAGCACATACGTAATACTTAATATTGCCTATGGACACATATTTGCAAATATATATATATGATGGCTTGGAAGGGCTCACATTAAATACATTAAGAATAGGGACTTCCCTGATGGTCCAGTGGTTAAGACTCCATGCTCCCAATGCAGGGGAACTGGGTTTGATCCCTTGTCAGGGAACTAGATACCTCATGCGGCAACTAAGAGCCCAAATGCCACAACTAAAGATCCCGCATGTCACAATTAAAGATCCTGCATGCAGCAATGAAGATCCCATGTACCGCAACTAAGACCTGGCACAGCTAAATAAATAAATAAAATAAAATATATATTTTTCTAAAATAAATTAAAAAATACATAAGAATAGGTGTCTACAGGAGGGAAAATGGATTTGGAAATGGGCAATACAGCAAATAATAAAATTAGATGAAGAAATTAAATATAAAAGGGAAGTTGAGCATGGATCAATGATGACACTTGACTATATACTGAGAATCATGACAAACCAATTCTATGAATGTAAGATCAAAAAACCTGAAAGGGAACAAGCGAGAAAGGAAGGAAAGAATAAGTGAAAAAAGAAATGAATAGCTATATTGAAGGCTCTGAATAATGCCAAGAAGCCAAAAAAAAAGAAAGAAAGAAAAGAAAACATGAGCTTCAGCTCTCAACCAGAGAGTGGGTTCTGTTAAGTAAACTTAAAGGATCTAATAGAATTGTCCACAGAAGATCTAAAGAAGAACTGTTGGAAACTTAGGCACATAAATCTCCTATCCCCTACTATAGCTAGCTTGCCAACTCTGAAAATATGGAGGTCTTCTGCCTAAGGAAACCTTTTGAGACTCTTTCAACTGTTTTTTTAAATGGATAAATAATACATGTAGTACTGTACTTCAGACAATGATTCAAGTTTGCTGAATCACAGTGATTTTCTAATTTGTCATCAGTAGCATTGTTTAGTGGAATATGCACTAATGTGACTGATGTTTTCCCAGAAGGATGTTGTCCAACCCTATGGAAGCTCCCCTGAATCCTTCCTACTCTTGAAAAGAAAATCTGGTTAACTAAATTATCTTATTTCCCTACAGTCAGCTTTAGGCTCATAACAGGAAAAATATTTATGCAACTGTGGTTAAGCTTTTGGAAAACACACATATGTGCAGAGAAAAAAAAAAAAGGGCTGGGTGAAAGTACCCTTGGCTAGAGGGATAGGAAGAAGTTAAGCTGGCTTTGTTAGGAGTCATGAAAGACAAAATGCAGAGACTGGTAATGGCTTAATTTGATGCAGTCCTTAGAAATTAAAAGTTTTCAAGCCAGTAAGAGTGGCAGTCTCCCAAATGAGGAGCATTCATGTGATCTTGTTTGGCCTTTGTGAGACCTGAAATGATTATCTCTAAATGAGCAAGACTGAATAAAAGCCACAAAATGTTCTTGCCTGTCCTGACCCATGTCATGTCCATATAGTAGGAACTCACAAGGATGAAGAATCTGTATCATCTCTTTTGATACGACACAACGCAAAGGAAACCTTTCATTCACCAACATTTACTTCAAGGTCCAGTTCCAAAGCCAGAGCCTTGACTTATAGACTCTGTAACCTCCTCCCCTTCACTCCGCATGCACACAAACACTCAAATGGAAACAATTAAGGTTATATAAGACAGTGTGTGCCCTAGATCTCAAGTGTCAGATGTCCTATGGCTTTTAAAGGAATTGATAAGGACTGAGAAAGAAAGACCTAAAATTTTTTGAGAGAGCCTCTCAACTTTGCCATTTCCCAAGCTCCACATTATCTCAGTGGATCCTTACAACCACAACAATCCTGTATACTATGTGTCATCATTATTACCCCATCGTAGCATATGAGGAACCAAAGCTCAGAGAGGAAATGCTCACAATCAGAAAGCAAGTAGCCAGGCCCAGCACTTCCACCCTCTTTCTGGTTTCACATGCTGTGCTATTTCTGCTGTAAAACGCAAAAAAGATTCAATGGAGCAGCAGACACAAAAGTAAAATCCCTTCTCCAGAAGAAGTAAATTGAAATTATAGATTTCAAGTTAACAATCTCTGGCTATTCCTTTTTTGATGGGTCACCAAATGACACAAGTGTTCCTTAGGCAGTAGTGATCCTGAATTTGTATTTTGTTCACCAATAAAATGAGAAGGTTTTGCAGAAAATGTTTCAAGTTTTTCTAGATCTAATCCAATTTGTTGTGTTTCCTTCCCAAAGGACACCCTCTTTTCCCATTCTCAATTAAGACTTATGCATTGTGGCTGCTGAATAATGGCCTTTACAGGGTGGCTTATTAAACAACACAGACTTTGCCTTGTTTCAGGACCAAATAAAACAGCTGTCCACTGCCTTTACTCCCCAGGAAATCTTCCCCAAATTGCCTGGTTTAATTTACTTCATAGTTTCTGAAATGTCTCCAACTATTGATTCTTTGGGGGTAATCAGACTCTTCTTAAAATGCCAACATTCTAGAAGTAATAAGAAGTTATCAATTATTCATACTTAAATGTGAATTAGTTCAGCCAGCAGGCTGTTCTCTTAAAATTCACTTGAAATTTCTCAGTGAGGAAAGTAGGGGAGGCATGACTGGGGGGGAAGAGATACTATTTGGGAATAGTAGAAGGCAGAAATCATCAAAACTAGGGTTTTAAGTATCTGGAGAGCAATAAGAGGTATTACCCCACTAGAACTATAGTGGAAAGTATGCCAGTAGGTAGCAAAATAGAATGATAAACAGGTAGATGGAGAGATGCAAAAGACAGAGGGTAGTTTTTACCTCCATGCCAACTCTACCTATTGAAGTGAACCACCCAGATCTTGAGATTTTCCATGAAGGCCATGAAATCCATTCCCTACTTCTCAGGAGCTACTCCTTTGCAGAGGCACAGAATACAAACCAGGACACCACTCTTAGCCTTTTCCTGTCCAGCTGACCAGGGAGGGAATCTTCTCTACTCAAGTTACAAACTAATTGTTCCAAAGGACTGTGGCTCCTATTCTCCCTATCTAATGATAAAACAAAAGACACTGGAATCAAACTGCAGGACGTCTGAAATTGGTTAATGTAGGAATGAATTATCGATGACTAGACATTCACCTTTATAGCTCCGTATCTCTAGTTTGAGTGGAGAGGTTTCTGCTTTGTGTCTTACAGGAAGCATATTATGGGAGGGGATCTTTTCCATGATTGTGGATTTAGGGTTGAGTTTTTATCACTGTTAATTGCAATAGAGAGGAGAGGAGGAGAGGGGAGGGGAGGGGAGATCAAAATGTTTTTGATATGTCCTCACACGATATTTCTGTTCTAATAAATGAAAATGGGAAAAAGAGGTGAGTGTTCCCCCATCCTATTGAAGTCTTTGCAAATCCTTTCAGAGTCTTAGCAAGTGGGTAACAGCTTAATTCTTTCCTTTTACACTCCCTTTGGTTACTAAGAATAATAGGCAATGGAAACGTATTAGAGTGTTTGTGGAAACACTATGCAGGGTGTGTTCATTAGCATTCTGCTATAAGCTTCTAATAAATGTGTGTGGTTACAGAGAGGTGATATAATCAGTTTGTGGGGAGTGCTGCTCTGAATGCATCATAGCTGGATCACGCGCAGCAGTGCGTTATGCTACCTCTAAGAAGTATGAGACTCCAAATAGCCTGAGGATTTTTAACGATAGTGAGTTTGTTGGCACAAAGGAAAAATGCAGAATTTTGTCTCAGAATAAGATTTTTTTGTAATGCTCATTCCCTAGAGAGAGATCAAACAAGTGCCTTGAACATAGATGATACTGGTAAAAATTATACTCTACAGGGTCTTATCAGAATTAAATAAATGAGATCATTTTAGAGGGGTAGGAAGTATAGTTGCAATTTTGGGGAAGAAAATCCTACAAAATTCAGACCTTGACTCTTGTCACGGCAAACCCAACTATAATTTTTCTTTCATATTCAAAGTAAGCTGGACAGTCTGCCTCTTACTTGCATAGACCAAACAACAGTGGGGATTTTTAGAGAAGATGAGGTCCAAAACAGCTGTTCACATGTATGTGACAGGAGTTTTGGAAATATTCCTACTCCAGGTACTCTTTGGAATCCGACGCTTCATGGGTTTGCGGAAATGTAAAAGTTTTGTCATTGGTCCTACTTTGCTTTCTTCTTCTGCCTACTTTTTCAGTCATCCACACAGGAGCAGTGTTTGTTTGCAGGATCTGGAAATGGGAGAACTAGTAGGGAGCAGATAAACTGTGGGATGGGTGACAGGAACAACCCATGGGATGATATTCAAACAGAATCTTGCAGCCCATGCTTCCTTCGATGAGACATTTCTGCAGGGGCATTACAGTCTGTGCGGGGCCAAACCCTTAGGAGGGACTCTTCCAGGAAATCTGGGTTTCACGCATAAGAATAAAACCTCAGGACACGCTATCTTCATTGCTAAAGATCTCCTTTTGGGTAAACTTTTCTTTTTTCACCAGGGTGGTGTTCTTGGCCTCATGCGTGCCTCTTTCTTATCCCATCTTTTTTTTTTTTTTAATTTAACAAATTTAATCAGTTATACATATACATATGTTCCCATATCCCCTCCCTTTTGCGTCTCTCTCCCTCCCTCCCTCCCTATCCCACCCCTCCAGGCGGTCACAAAGCACCGAGCTGATCTCCCTGTGCTATGCGGCTGCTTCCCACTAGCTATCTACCTTACATTTGGTAGTGTATATATGTCCATGCCGCTCTTTCGCTTTGTCACAGCTTACCCTTCCCCCTCCCCATATCCTCAAGTCCATTCTCTAGTAGATCTGTGTCTTTATTCCTATCATAACCCTATGTACTTCATGACATTTTTTTTCTTAAATTCCATATATATGTGTCAGCATACAGTATTTGTCTTTCTCTTTCTGACTTACTTCACTCTGTATGACAGACTCTAGGTCCATCCACCTCATTACAAAAAGCTCAATTTCGTTTCTTTTTATTGCTGAGTAATATTCCATTGTATATATGTGCCACATTTTCTTTATCCATTCATCCAATGATGGACACTTAGGTTGTTTCCATCTCCAGGCTATTGTAAATAGGGCTGCTATGAACATTTTGCTACATGACTCTTTTTGAATTATGGTTTTCTCAGGGTATATGCCCAGTAGTGGGATTGCTGGGTCATACGGTAGTTCTATTTGTAGTTTTTTAAAGAACCTCCATACCGTTCTCCATAGTGGCTGTACCAATTCACATTCCCACCTGCAGTGCAAGAGTGTTCCCTTTTTTCCACACCCTCTCCAGCATTTATTGTTTCTAGATTTTTGGATGATGGCCATTCTGACTGGTGTGAGATGATATCTCATTGTAGTTTTGATTTGCATTTCTCTAATGAGTAAAGATGTTAAGCACCTTTTCATGTGTTTGTTGGCAGTCTGTATATCTTCTGTGGAGAAATGTCTACTTAGGTCTTCTGCCCATTTTTGGATTGGGTTGTTTGTTTTTTTGTTATTGAGCTGCATGAGCTGCTTATAAATATTGGAGATTAATCCTTTGTCAGTTGCTTCATTTGCAAATATTTTCTCCCATTCTGAGGGTTGTCTTTTGGTCTTCTTTATGGTTTCCTTTGCTGTGCAAAAGCTTTGAAATTTCATTAGGTCCCATGTGTTTATTTTTGTCTTTATTTCCATTACTCTAGGAGGTGGGTCAAAAAGGATCTTGCTGTGATTTATGTCATAGAGTGTTCTGCCTATGTTTTCCTCTAAGAGTTTGATAGTGTCTGGCCTTACATTTAGGTCTTTAATCCATTTTGAGCTTATTTTAGTGTATGGTGTTAGGGAGTGATCTAATCTCATACTTTTACATGTCCCTGTCCAGTTTTCCCAGCACCACATATTGAAGAGACTGTCCTTTCTCCACTGTACATTCCTGCCTCCTTTATCAAAGATAAGGTGACCATATGTGCGTGGGTTTATCTCTGGGCTTTCTATCCTGTTCCATTGATCTATCTTTCTGTTTTTGTGCCAGTACCACACTGTCTCAATTACTGTAGCTTTGTAGTATAGTCTGAAGTCAGGGAGCGTGACTCCTCCAGCTCCATTTTTCGTTCTCAAGATTGCTTTGGCTATTCGGGGTCTTTTGTGTTTCCATACAAATTGTGAAATTTTTTCTTCTAGTTCTGTGAAAAATGCCAGTGGTAGTTTGATAGGGATTGCAATGAATCTGTAGATTGCTTTGGGTAGTAGAGTCATTTTCATAATGTTGATTCTTCCAATCCAAGAACATGGTACATCTCTCCATCTATTTGTATCATCTTTAATTTCTTTCATCAGTGTCTTATAATTTTCTGCATACAGGTCTTTTGTCTCCTTAGGTAGGTTTATTCCTAGATATTTTATTCTTTTTGTTGCAATGGTAAATGGGAGTGTTTCCTTGATTTCACTTTCAGATTTTTCATCATTAGTATATAGGAATGCCACAGATTTCTGTGCATTAATTTTGTATCCTGCTACTTTACCAAATTCATTGATTAGCTCTAGTAGTTTTTCAGTAGCATCTTTAGGATTCTCTATGTATAGTATCACGTCATCTGCAAACAGTGACAGCTTTACTTCTTCTTTTCCGATTTGGATTCCTTTTATTTCCTTTTCTTCTCTGATTGCTGTGGCTAAAACTTCCAAAACTATGTTGAATAAGAGTGGTGAGAGTGGGCAACCTTGTCTTGTTCCTGATCTTACTGGAAATGCTTTCAGTTTTTCACCATTGAGGATGATGCTGGCTGTGGGTTTGTCATATATGGCCTTTATTATGTTGAGGAAAGTTCCCTCTATGCCTACTTTCTGCAGGGTTTTTATCATAAATGGGTGTTGAATTTTGTCGAAAGCTTTCTCTGCATCTATTGAGATTATCATATGGTTTTTCTCCTTCAATTTGTTCATATGGTGTATCACATTGATTGATGTGCGTATACTGAAGAATCCTTGCATTCCTGGAATAAACCCCACTTGATCATGGTGTATGATCCTTTAATGTGCTGTATGATCCTTTAATGTGCTGTTGGATTCTGTTTGCTAGTATTTTGTTGAGGATTTTTGCATCTATGCTCATCAGTGATATTGGCCTGTAGTTTTCTTTCTTTGTGACATCCTTGTCTGGTTTTGGTATCAAGGTGGTGGCCTCGTAGAATGAGTTTGGGAGTGCTCCTCCCTCTGCTATATTTTGGAAGAGTTTGAGAAGGCTAGGTGTTAGCTCTTCTCTAAATGCTTGATAGAATTCCCCTGTGAAGCCATCTGGTCCTGGGCTTTTGTTTGTTGGAAGATTTTTTATCACAGTTTCAATTTCAGTGCTTGTGATTGGTCTGTTCATATTTTCTATTTCTCCCTGATTCAGTCTTTGCAGGTTGTGCATTTCTAAGAATTTGTCCATTTCTTCCACATTGTCCATTTTATTGGCATAGAGTTGCTTGTAATAATCTCTCATGATCTTTTGTATTTCTGCAGTGTCAGTTGTTACTTCTTTTTCATTTCTAATTCTATTGATTTGAGTCTTCTCCCTTTTTTTCTTGATGAGTCTGGCTAATGGTTTATCAATTTTGTTTATCTTCTCCAAGAACCAGCTTTTAGTTTTACTGAGCTTTGCTGTCGTTTCCTTCATTTCTTTTTCATTTATTTCCGATCTGATTTTTATGATGTCTTTCCTTCTGCTAACTTTGGGATGTTTTTGTTCTTCTTTTTCTAATTGCTTTAGGTGCAAGGTTAGGTTGTTTATTCGAGATGTTTCCTGTTTTTTAAGGTGGGATTGTATTGCTATAAACTTCCCTCTTAGAACTGCTTTTGCTGCATCCCATAGGTTTTGGGTCATCGTGTCTCCATTGTCATTTGTTTCTAGGTATTTTTTAATTTCCTTTTTTGATTTCTTCAGTGATCACTTCGTTATTAAGTAGTGTATTGTTTAGCCTCCATGTGTTTGTACTTTTTACAGCTCTTTTCCTGTAATTGATATCTAGTCTCATAGCATTGTGGTCAGAAAAGATACTTGATACAATTTCAATTTTCTTAAATTTACCAAGGCTTGATTTGTGACCCAAGATATGATCTATCCTGCAGAATGTTCCATGAGCACTTGAGAAAAATGTGTATTCTGTTGTTTTTGGATGGAATGTCCTATAAATATCAATTAAGTCCATCTTGTTTACTGTATCATTTAAAGCTTGTGTTTCCTTATTTATTTTCATTTTGGTTAATCTGTCCATTGGTGAAAGTGGGGTGTTAAAGTCCCCTACTATGAGTGTGTTACTATCGATTTCTCCTTTTATGGCTGTTAGTATTTGCCTTATATACTGAGGTGCTCCTATGTTGGGTGAATAAATATTTACAATTGTTATATCTTCTTCTCGGATCAATCCCTTGATCATTATGTAGTGTCCTTCTTTGTCTCTTCTAATAGTCTTTATTTTAAAGTCTATTTTGTCTGATATGAGAATTGCTACTCCAGCTTTCTTTTGATTTCCATTTGCATGGAATATCTTTTTCCATCCCCTTACTTTCAGTCTGTATGTGTCTCTAGGTCTGAAGTGGGTCTCTTGTAGACAGCATATATATGGGTCTTGTTTTTGTATCCATTCAGCCAATCTGTGTCTTTTGGTGGGAGCATTTAGTCCACTTACATTTAAGGTAATTATCGATATGTATGTTCCTATTCCCATTTCCTTAATTGTTTTGGATTCGTTATTGTAGGTCTTTTCCTTCGTTGTGTTTCTTGCCTAGAGACGTTCCTTTAGCATTTGTTGTAAAGCTGGTTTGGTGGTGCTGAACTCTCTCAGCTTTTGCTTGTCTGTAAACGTTTTAATTTCTCCATCAAATCTGAATGAGATCCTTGCTGGGTAATCTTGGTTGCAGGTTTTTCTCCTTCATCACTTTAATTATGTCCTGCCACTCCCTTCTGGCTTGTAGAGTTTCTGCTGAGAGATCAGCTGTTATCCTGATGGGGATTCCCTTGTGTGTTATTTGTTGTTTTTGCCTTGTTGCTTTTAATATGATTTCTTTGTGTTTAATTTTTTTTTTTTTTTTTTTTTTTTGTTGCGGTACGTGGGCCTCTCACTGCTGCGGCCTCTCCCGCTGCGGAGCACAGGCTCCGGACGCGCAGGCCCAGCGGCCATGGCTCACGGGCCCAGCCGCTCCGCGGCACGTGGGATCCTCCCGGACCGGGGCACGAACCCGCGTCCCCTGCATCGGCAGGCGGACTCTCAACCACTGCGCCACCAGGGAAGCCCTGTGTTTAATTTTTGACAGGTTGATTAGTATGTGTCTTGGTGTATTTCTCCTTGGATTTATTCTGTATGGGACTCTCTGTGCCTCCTGGACTTGATTAACTATTTCCTTTCCCATATTAGGGAAGTTTTCAACTATAATCTCTTCAAATATTTTCTCAGTCCCTTTTTCTCTTCTTCTTCTGGAACCCCTATAATTCGAATGTTGGTGCGTTTAATGTTGTTCCAGAGGTCTCTGAGACTGTCCTCTGTTCTTTTCATTCTTTTTTCTTTATTTTGCTCTGCAGCAGTTATTTCCACTATTTTATCTTCCACCTCACTTATCCGTTCTTCTGCCTCAGTTATTCTGCTATTGATCCCATCTAGAGTATTTTTCATTTCATTTATTGTGTTTTTAATCGATGCTTGATTCATCTTTATTTCTTCTAAGTCCTTGTTAACTGTTTCTTGCATTTTGTCTATTCTATTTCCAAGATTTTCGATCTTGGAAATAGAATCTTGGATCATCTTTACTATCATTATTCTGAATTCTTTTTCAGGTAGACTGCCTATTACCTCTTCATTTGTTAGGTGTGGTGGGTTTTTATCTTGCTCCTTCTCCTGCTGTGTGTTTTTCTGTCTTCTCATTTTGCTTATGTTACTGTGTTTAGGATCTCCTTTTTGCAGGCTGCAGATTCGTAGTTCCCGTTGTTTTTGGTGTCTGTCCCCAGTGGCTAAGGTTGGTTTAGTGGGTTGTGTAGGCTTCCTGGTGGAGGGGACTAGTGCCTGTGTTCTGGTGGATGAGGCTGGATCTTGTCTTTCTGGTGGGCAGGTCCACGTCTCGTGGTGTGTTTTGGGGTGTCTGCGGGCTTTTTATGATTTTAGGCAGCCTCTCTGCTAATGGGTGGGGTTGTGTTCCTGTCTTGCTAGTTGTTTGGCATAGGGTGTCCAGCACTGTAGCTTGCTGGTCGTTGTGTGAAGCTGGGTGCTGGTGTTGAGATGGAGATCTCTGGAAGATTTTTGCCGTTTGATATTATGTGGAGCTGGGAGGTCTCTTGTGGACCAGTATCCTGAAGTTGGCTCTCCCACCTCAGAGGCACAGCACTGACACCTGGCTCCTCAATTTGGGATGATTTGTTGTCTATTCATGTATTCCACAGATGCAGGGTACATCTAGTTGATTGTGGAGCTTTAAACCACTGTTTCTGAGGCTGCTGGGAGAGATTTCCCTTTCTCTTCTTTGTTCTCACAGCTCCACGGTCTCAGCTTTGGATTTGGCCCCACCTCTGCGTGTAGGTCGCCGGAGGGCGTCTGATCTTCGCTCAGACAGGACAGGGTTAAAGGAGCAGCCGCTTCGGGGACTCTGGCTCACTCAGGCCGCGGGGGAGGGAGGGGCACGGAGTGCGGGGCGAGCCTGCAGCGGCAGAGGCCGGCGTGACGTTTCACCAGCCCGTGGCGTGGCATGCGTTCTCCCAGGGAAGCCGTCTCTGGATCCCGGGACCCCGGCAGCGACGGGATTCACAGGCTCCCGGAAGGGCGGCGTGGACAGTGACCTGCGCTCGCACACAGGCCTCTTGGCGGCGGCGGCAGCAGCAGCCCCAGCTTCCCGCGCCCGTCTGTGGAGCTCCTTTAAGCAGCGCTCTTAATCCCCTCTCCTCGTGCACCAGGAAACCAAGAGGGAAGAAAAAGTCTCTTGCCTCTTCGGCAGCTCCAGAGTTTTCCCGGACTCCCTCCCAGCTAGCTGTGGCGCATTAGCCTCCTTCAGGCTGAGTTCTCGCTGCCAGCCCCAGTCCTCTCCCTGCGCTCTGACCGAAGCCCGAGCCTCAGCTTCCAGCGCCGCCCGCCCCGGCGGGCGAGCAGACAAGCCTCTCGGGCTGGTGAGTGCCGGTCGGCACCGATCCTCTGTGCGGGAATCTCTCCGCTTTGCCCTACCCAGGTACGTGGGGAGTTTCTTGCCTTATGGGAGGTCTGGGGTCTTCTGCCAGCGTTCAGTAGGTGTTCTGTAGGAGTTGTTCCACGTGTAGCTGTATTTCTGGTGTATCTATGGGGAGGAAGGTGATCTCTGCGTCTTACTCTTCCGCCATCTTCCCCGGAAGTCCCACCCAAGTCTCTTATATCCCATCTTGAGGAAGCAGTTCTCGTCATCCAATTGTTACATTCACTGAATTGTAGATTGTTATGAGATGAAAACTCTTCCAACTTGTACTGAGTTCGAATGAGTTAAACAATAGTTTGTGATTCTCATAAGAGAATACAGAAGGAGGCAGATAATTAAGTAATTATGATAACAGAGCCCAGAGAACCTCTCAAGGTCTGCCAATTGACACTGAATATCTTTTTAGTAAACAGAAACTAAGCCCTCTATGTTTCCGAGTTAATGAAGTAAAGTAGCATTTTTGCTACTCACTCCAAGATGAAAATAATACCATACTAACAGCTGAAGATACACAAACCCCAGATTTCAAATACCAGCTCTGAGTCACAAAAATAATTAACAACTAACAAAGCATCTGCAGAATCATACGTTTCACAAATTTCAATCACCCAAATATAATGAATAAACAAATAAATACTGAGATCCTATAGCATATTCAGCACTGTGGGGACAGGGGAAAAGATAATTACTTAATACTATGTATGCCTTTGGAGTGACAAGAACTTCTATGAAACCACTACAAAGGATACCTCCAACACTTTGTGTAGAAGAGGTCATGGATACTCTAAAGAAAATAATCAACACTGTGGCAAAATTTTCAAGAAAGGAGACAGGAACTTAGCTGAACCTTGAAGAATAGACAGAAGAAGGGTCTCTTGATTTTGATGAAAGGAAAAAAGGCAAGTGCAGGCAAAACCAAATTGAATTCAATTATTCAGAAAGTATGCATTGAGCACATTATTACCAAGAATTGTGGGAGTCTAAGTCATCAACCTATCTTTCCGTTGTCCTAGGGGTTTGTCAGAAGAAGCCAATGCTCAATCCTTTTTCTTTTTTTTCTTCTTTTTTTAATAGATACATTTGTTGCTTATCTATTTTTATTTATTTATTTATTTATTTATTTATTTATTTATTTATTTTTGGCTGTGTTGGGTCTTCGCTGCTGCACGCGGGCTTTCTCTAGTTGTGGCAAGTGGGGGCTACTCTTTGTAGCAGTGTGCAGGCTTCTCATTGCAATGGCTTCTCTTGCTGCGGAGCATGGGCTCTAGGCATGTGGGCTTCAGTAGTTGTGGCACATGGGCTCAGTAGTTGTGGTTCATGGGCTCTAGAGTGCAGGCTCAGTAGTTGTAGTGCACGGGCTTACTTGCTCCACGGCATGTGAGATCTTCCCAGACCACGGCTCAAACCTGTGTCTCCTGCACTGGCAGGCAGATTCTTAACCACTGCACCACGAGGGAAATCCCTCAATCCTTTCTTGATGACTTTCACACTTAAACGTGGAACTCTTGTTTAAACTTCTCTTTCTGCCCCACTACCTTGGTGTACATAACAAAAATATAGCTGAAATGCTGATTGCCCGATTCAACAACACAAATAGAAGTTAATTCAAAAGATTCAAACTTAATTCAAATATATTTTTATTTTAAGTCTTCCATCTGAGGGTATAATAGTCTCAGTGAAGTGAGATAAATATTCTGATTCTGGAGTAGGCAGTTAAATGGACTGGTACTAAATTTTCTATATGAATCTTTACTAAAGGGACAAAGGGTCAACATAATTCAGTGTTTTCAACCTGAGTTAAGAAACCTGAGAGTCCATGGTCATATTTCCCAGTTTCTGTAAATGTATGAATAGAACTTAATTTTATAAATATAATTTAAATAACTTTTAAAATTATAGTAAAAATCCATTTATTATACACCAGGTTATGAAACATGAAAGACCAGCAATCCCAAACTTGCTGGACTAAATTGTATATCGAAGAATTCTTTCATAGGACATTTTTCATGGAAAGAGCTTTCACTGAGTTACTTGATTTGTTCTATAGAATTGCAATGTCATTGTAATAGCTAACATTTATGGAGCGCTTACTAAATGCTTATGCTAATATTATGCTAAGCATTTTATATGAGATGCAAAGTATTTTAACATTCACATCAACCCTATGAAATAGACACTATTAATCTCATTTTGTGATGGGATAAACGAAGCTTAGGAGATAGCAAAAAATGGGCCTAAAGTCACAAACTAGAAAACAGTGAAGCCAGGAATGGCCCCTAGAGAGTCTGACAGCAGAGCCCAAACTCTTGATAGGTAACACAATACTGCTCCTAAAGATAACTCTATGGCAAAATTTAGCAAATTTGGCACAAACTAAATAAATATCATAAATTATTACAGTCAGTGGTAATAGAACAATGTCTCCCACCAGCCCCCACCACACCAACTATGTATCTGTAACTAGATAGGCTACAAGTAGTTTTGTTATATTTCACATAACAAATTACTTTTTCATCCTCAGAGATGTTCAGAGCACTTTGCCTCTCACATACACTGCTTATCATGCACACTGCTTATGAAGAAAGTAGAGGAATTAAGATGTACCTTGCTTATAATTCTCCATTCTTTACCTAAACATTATTAATTTTCATGTTATTTATGATCAAGTCATTTTTTTTCCACACTGCTGAAAAGATGAGCCATTTTGAGTGTGTACCAAACTTCAAGTTCCCCAATAAGGAAAATTCTTGATATAATAGCAATGTGGAAGTTATATTTTAAAAGATAAAATAAAAGAACCCTGTGTCAATAGCTTCTAGGTTGCCTAGACTAATAAAAATGCCTTGATTTTAGTCCAGCCAGGATGTATCACTGGCAGCTTCAGAATTCGTTTAACTTTTTCCTCAGAATCTTTGACCTATCTTATCACCTTCCAAAATCTAGTCTGGAGAGTCAAGAATGCATACTGCATCTCATATCCCTTACACCTCAAGTTTACCTCCTCTATTTAGATGATGTGATATTCTGCCAAAATTGTAAGACTAGCTAAATGCATTTGGCAGCCCAGGTTCAAGTAGCTAATCTTCTCTAAGAGTTTTTTTTGTTTTTTCTTACATCAGACATCAGTAGGACATCATTGCATAAACATAAACTGTTAAAGGAGTTTTCAGATTTCAATGACATCATTTTTATGCTCCACTTGGAAGGTTTTGTTTATTTTTGAAAATCATTTTATTTTTAGTCTGATAACCAGTCACATGGTTTGAAGTATCCAGTTCAGAGTAAAAAATTGGACAATATTTATTAAATGTTTCCCTCTTATAAAACTAGATCTTTAAAGGATTTATATGTCCTTGAATAGGATTCCTTTGTATCCTTACCTTGGAAAGGTGGTAAGAGTATGGCTGAAAGTCCTGGCTTTCATTTATTTTGAGTTTCACAGACCTCCCAGGAACATCAAAATGTAATCTTTGAATTATTAACCCACTGTGGGCAGAAATGTGGTTTTGAATAGACAGAGGCCCATAAAAGGGAAGCCATTACAGAACTTGGAATTTATAAACTCAAAAGACCTAAGAGAGCTCAAAGATACATGAATCTACCTTTTTTTCAGGGATGGTGGTATAGGTTCAACTTCAACATTAGACCAGCATTGCAGAGCCAGTACCAAACTATTCACTTCTCTCTTGTATTCTTCTCTTTGCACTTCCTGTTGTCTAACCCTCATCTTATAGTTAATTTCAGATTTCTTATCCTACAAGGGATTCCCCTAGTACATGGTACTTACCTAAGACTATTGTACCCACAATTTGCTTCCTATGCTTGGTACCAGATAGAGTACAGGCTGTGATTCAAATGAGAAAAGTGTAAGCTTTTAACAAAATGACTTCTTCTTTAAAATTCATTCATTCATTCAAAAAAAAAACTTAAAACTTTGTCATGCTAGAGGGCAAATGTATTTTAGAGTCAAGGAGTAAGGAAAGTCAGACTTGGAGAGGGTGGGACAAAACCCCAATGTTCTTTTCTCTATAGCTCCTATAACCAGTGGGCCCCAGATGCAAGTACAGTCATGAGAAGTGAGGAGGGCAGCAAAGCAGGTTAAGTAAAGTCCCAGCTTTCTAGCCAGAAAATCAACAATGGGAACATCAGGAAACTGGAAAATTCTGAGGACAGGAAGGAGCTTGGGAAAGTAACACCATAAAATTTTTTTTTAATACCTGGGCTCACACCCTAAGTTGCACATGAATGGATCATATCTTAAACAGCATAACAAAGACTGTGAGAATTTAACTGAGAGATAAGTCTCAGACTGGACATTGAATGGTGTGTACATGGGACATATATGAATAATATGGCAAAGGCTTTGAAAATGGAACTGACATTGAAACCACAACCCACAGAAGACTGGACAGAACTTGTGACATACACTAATTGGGTTAGTTGCCTGCTAACACAAAAATATCAACATTCTCCATAGGATTTAAATGAGACAAAGAGTCTCATAACATTCAAAATATCCAGGACAAAATCTAAAATTATTTGGCATATAAAGAACTAGTAAAATCTCAACTTGCATGGAAAAAGACAAGCAATAGGCATGAACACTGAAATGACACAGATATTGGAATTATGTGACAAGGACTTTATATCAGCTATTATTAAAATGCTCCAACAAGAAAGGGAGGATATGCTAGAAATGAAGAGATTTAAAATAAAGAAAAGATATTCAAAATCTCAGCAAAAAAAAGAAGGTATAAAGAAGAGCTAAATGGAAATTTTAGCACTGCAAAAACCAATAACCAAAATTAAAAACTTACCATGGGGGCTTCCCTGGTGGCGCAGTGGTTGAGAGTCCGCCTGCCGATGCAGGGGACACGGGTTCGTGCCCCGCTCCGGGAAGATCCCCCATGCCGCGGAGCAGCTGGGCCCGTGTGCCATGGCCGCTGAGCCTGCGCGTCCGGAGCCTGTGCCCCACCACGGGAGAGGCCACAACAGTGAGAGGCCCGCATACTGCAAAAAAAAAAAAAAAAAAAAAAAAAAACTTACCATGAAGGCTCAATAGCAGATTGGAGATGACAAAGAAAAGACTAAGTGTACTTGAAGATAGATCCATTGATATTTTCCTAACTCAAAAACAAGTTGGGGAAAAAAAAGTAACAAAGCCTTAAGGATTTATGGTAATATATCAAAAGATCTAACATTTTTGTCATTGGAGTCCCAGAAGAAGAGAAAGAGCCCAGTTACTCAAAAAGCTTTGAAGATGTAATGGCTGAAAATTACCAAAATATGGTAAAAAATATAAACCTACAGATTCAAGTAGCCCAGTGTACCCCAAACAGGAGAAACTCAAAGAAATCCATGCTTAGAAACATCATAATCAAACTGCTGAAAATTAAGACAAAGAAAATTTTTTAAAGTAACCAGAGTAAATAACAAATTATTTATAGGAAAACAACAATTCAAATTCATAAGAAAACATGTAAGCCAGAAGCAAATTGAACATTTTTAAAGAGCTGAAAGAAAAAAATTGTCAACCCAGCACACTGTACACAGTGAAAATACCCTTCAGGAATAAAAAAGTGAAATAAATACTTTCTTAGAAGAAGGGAGACTAAGAGAATACATAATCAGGAGATATGCTCGAAATAATAAGATAAGGAATTTTTTCACAGAAGGAAAATGATAGCAGAAGGAAATTCAGAACATCAAGAATATAGGAAGAGCAATAGAAATGGTAAATATCTGTGCAAATATAATATTCTTCTCTGTAAATATGCTGCCCTTTCCTTTAAATTATTGTTTTAGGCAGCACTCCAACAACTCCAAATGTGATCCCTCCTCCCTGATATTCATGGCCTTGTGGAATTCCCTGCCCTTGAGTGTGAGCTAGACTTAGTAACTTGATTCTAACAAACAGAATACAGCAAAGTGATGAAATGCCATTTCCATGATTAGATTATCAAAGAGTATGACCCTCTCCCCACCTTTTTTCATTCAGCTGTACTATTCTGCATTTCCACCAACGATGTATGAGAGTTCTACTTTCTCCACATCCTTGTCAGCATTTGAAATTGCCAGAATTTAAAATTTTAGTCATTCTAATACTAATGTGTATCTAATTTTGGTTTTAAAACCAAGATACAAAATGGTATGGCTGGAAGGCAATTTTCCAGTGTCTCTTAAAGTTAAATACACATTTATAATATGGCCCAGTAATGCTACTCCTGGCTAACTACGTTAGGGAAAGGAAATTTATGTTCACACAAAAACCTGTACACAAATGTTTATAGCAGCATTAGTCATAATTGCCAACAATTATAAACAACTGTTGTCACTGAACAGGTAAATGGATAAACACATTGTGGTATATTTATATAATGGAATATTACTCAGAAATAAAAGGCACGAATTATTGACATATGGAACAACTTGGATGAATTTCAAAGGCACTATTCTCAGGTAAAATACAGCAGCCTCAAAAAGTTACACACTTCATTTATACAGCACCCTCAAAAAAATAAAACTATATGGACAGAGAACAGATCAGTAGTTTCCAGGGGCTAGGCAGGAAAAGTGTGCAAGTAGCAAGGAGGAGATTCTTGAGGTGATGAAATCACCTGACAGCAGTGGTAGTTACTGAATCTACACACGTGTTAAAATTCATATAATTGCATAGCAAAAGAAAGTCAATATTACTATATGTTAATTTTTAAAATAATTTTTAATTAAAAAAATGTATAGTCCTCGTCTCAAAATGCTTATAAGCATACCTATCAATAATTACTTTGAACATCAATAGACTAAATACTCCAATCAAAAAATATACAGTGGCTGATTGGATTAAAAAAACAAGAACCTGCAGTATGCTGCTTACAAGAGACTCACTTCAGGGTGAAAGACACATACAGACTAAAAGTGAGGGGATGGAAAATATATATTTCGTACAAATGGAAATGACAAGAAAGCAGGGGTAGAAATACTGATACCAGAAAAAAACAGACTTTAAAACAAAGGCCATAAAGAAAGACAAAGAAGGGCATTATATTATAAATTTCTGATCAATACAAGAAAAGGATATTATACTCATTAACATATACACACCAATACAGGAGCACCTAAATATATAAATACTAATAGACATAAATGGAGAAAATGACAATCATACAACAGTAGGAGACTTTAACATCCCACTGACATCAACTGACAGATCTTCCGATAGAAATCAATAAGGCAAGAGAGGTTCTAAATGACACAATAGACCAGTTGCACTTAATTGATATCTACAGGACAGTACATCCAAAGAAAGCAGAATACGCATTGTTTTCAACTGTGCATAGAACGTTCTCTAGGAAAGACCACAAACTAGGTCACAAAATAAGCCTCAACAAATGTAAGCGCCTAGAAATTCTATTAAGCGTCTTTTCTGATGACAATGTTATGAAACTAGAAATCAACTACAGAAAGAAAATCAGGAAAAGGAACACGTGGAGAATGACCAACATGCTACTAAAAAACCAATGGGTCAACAATGAAATCAAAGAAGAAATCAGAAAATACCTCATACAAACAGAAATGAAAACACAACTTTACAAAATCTATGAGATGCAGCAAAAACAGTTCTAAGAGGGAAGTTCATAGCCATATAGGCCTTCCCCAAGAAACAAGAAAGATCTCAAATAAATAACTTAACCTACCACCTAAAAGAATTAGAAAAAGAAGAACAAAGTGCAAAGTCAGGAGAGGAAGGAAATAATAGAGATTAGAGAGGAAATAAATAAAAGAGATTTAAAAAGAGAAAAAATTTAATAAATCAAAAAGCTGGTTTTTTGAAAAGATAAACAAAATTGACAAACCTCTAGCCAGGCTCACCAAGAGAAAAGAGAGAGGACTCAAACAAAATAAGAAAAGAAAGAGGAGAAATAACAACCAATACCACAGAAATACAAAAAAAAATCATAAAAGAATACTATGAACAATTATATGCGAACAAATTGGACAACCTTGAAGAAATGGAAAAATTTCTAGAAACATACAGCCTGACAAGACTGAGGTAAAAAGAAACAGACAATTTGAACAGACTGATCACTAGACATGAAATAGAATTTTCAATTAAAAAAAAATAACCAAAAAACTCCCTACAAACAAAAGTCCAGGACTGGATGGCTTCTCTGTGGAATTCTACCAAACATATAAAGAATTTATACCTATGCTTCACAAATTATTCCAAAAAACTGAGGATAAGGGAACACTCCCAAATTCACTCTATGAGGCCATCATTACTCTAATACCAAACCTTACAAAGATACTACAAAAAAAGAAAATTACAGGCCAATATCGTTGATGAATATAGATCCAATAATCCCCAACAAAATATTAGCAAACTGAATCCAACAATACATAAAAAGGATCATACACCATGATCAGGTTGGATTCATTACAGGGTTGCAAAGATGGTTCAACATACACAAATCAATCAATGTGACACACCACATTAACAAAAGGAAAGATAAAAACCACATGATCATCTCAACAGACACAGAAAAGCATTTGACAAAATTCAACACCCATTCATAATAAAAACGCTTATCAAAGTGGGTATAGAGGGAACACATCTCAACATAATAAAGTCCATTTACAATAAACCCACAGCCAACATAATACTCAACAGTGAAAAGCTGACAGCCTTGCCACTAAATTCAGGAACAAGACAAGGATGCCCACTCTCACTGCTTTTACTTAACATAGTATTGAAAGTCCCAGCCCCAGCAATCAGATAAGAAAAAGAAATAAAAGGTATTCACATCAGAAGGGAACAGGTAAAACTCACTATTTTTTTTCACATCTTTATTGGAGTATAATTGCTTTACAATGGTGTGTTAGTTTCTGCTGTACAACAAAGTAAATTGGCTATATGTATACATATATCCCCATATCCCCTCCCTGTAAAACTCACTATTTTTAGATGACTTAATACTTTGTATAGAGAACTCTAAAGTCTCCACACAAAACTATTAGAACTGATCAATGATTTCAGCAAGGTAGTAGGATACAAGATTAATATACAAAAGGCTGCTGTATTTCTACACACTAATAATGAAATATCAGAAAGTAAAAAGAACAATCCCATTTAAAATTGCATCAAAAAGAATAAAATACCTAGGAATAAACTTAATCAAGGAGGTAAAATACCTATACTCTGAAAACTATAAAACATGGATGAAGGAAACTGAAGATGATACAAAGAAGTGGAAAGATATCCCATGCCCTTGGATTGGAAGAATTAATATTGTTAAAATGGCCATACTACCCAAAGCAATCTTCAGATTTAATGCACCTATCAAAATACCCATGACATTTTTCACAGAACTAGAACAAATAATCCTAAAATGTACATGGAACCACAAATGACCCAGAACTGCTACGGTAATTCTGAGAAAAAAGAACAAAGTAGGAGGTAAAACCCTTTCAGACTTCAGACTATACTACAAATCTACAGTAATCAAAACAGCATGGTATTGGTACAAAAACAGAAACATAGATCAATGGAACAAAACAAGAAACAAATCCATACACCTATGGCCAATTAATCTATGACAAAGGAGGTAAGAATATACAATGGAGAAAAGACAGTCTCTTCAACAAGTGGTGTTGGGAAAGGTGGATAGATACATACAAAACAATGACATCAGAACATTCCTTCACACCATATACAAAAATTAACTCAAAATACTTTAAAGACCTAAATGTAAGACTTGACACCATAAAACTAGAAGAGAACATAAGTGAAATATCCTTTGACATAAATCATAGCAATATTTTTAGATCAGTCTTCCAAGGCAAAAGAAATAAAAGCAATAATAAACAAACGGGACCTATTCAAACTTAAAACCTTCTGCACAACAAAGGAAACCAGCAACAAAATGAAAAGACAACCTATGGAAAGGGAGAAAATATTTGCAAACAATGTGAAAAAAAGGGGTTAATATTCAAAATATATAAACAGCTCATACAACTCACTATCAAAAAAACAACTCAATCAAAACATGGGCAGAAGACCTAAATAGACATTTCTCCAAAGAGGACATACAGACGGCTAACAGGCACATGAGAAGATGCTCAACATCACTAATTATTAGAGAAATGTAAATCAAAACTACAATGAGGTATCACCTCAAACCAGTCAAAATGGCTATCACCAAAAAGTCTACAAATAATAAATGCTGAAGAGGAAGTGGAAAAAGGGAACCTTCCGATACTGTTGGTGGGAATGTAAATTGGTGCAGCCACTGTGGAAAAAAGTATGGAGGTTCCTCAGAAAACTAAAACTAGAACTACCATATGATCCAGCAATCCCGCTCCTGGGCATATACTTGAAAAAACAAAAACTCTAATTTGAAAAGATATATGCACCCTAATGTTCATAGCAGCACTATTTACAATAGCCAAGACATGGAAGCAACCCAAGTGCTCATCAACAGATGACTGGCTTAAGAACATGTGAGATAGAGAGATATATATACATATAATGAAATATTGTCATTTGTAGCAACATGGATGGACCTAGACAGTATAATGCTTAGTGAAATAAGTCAGACAAATACTACATAATATCACATGTGGAATCTAAAAAATAATACAAATAAATCTATATACAAAATAGAAACAAACTCACAGATACAGAAAACAAATTTGGGTTACTAAAGGGTAGAGGGAAGGAGGGAGGGATAAGTTAGAAATATGGGGTTAACAGATACAAGCTACTATACATAAAATAGACAAGCAACAAGGATTTACTGTAAAGTACAGGGAACTATATCTAATATCTTTTAACAACCTATAATGGAATATAATCTGCAAAAAAACTGAATTACTATGCTCTATATCTGAAACTAATATAATAGTATAAATCAACTATACTTCAATAAAAAAATGAAATACTTAAGAAAAAAGCCAAACACTTATAGGCAGGTAGATTTTGAAGAGTACCCTGAACACTGATAGAATGCTTTCTACCAAGTTGGTGCTGAAAAACTAATCAAGTGGAATTACACATGCCTTTAACTTAAAATCACTTACCCTTACTTTGATATGACAGAGAAGTTTTATGCTGTCAGGGATCTTCCTCCCCTTACCCTCACTTCCTCTACCTTCTTAAAACTAGACATTGGTCTCTATTGCCCCCAAAGAAAAGTGAAATTTCATCAGAAGTACAAAGAAAAACAAAATAATATTGACTTGGGAACATCAAGAACTCAAGCTCATCAATGAGGACATTTCTGGGATAATTTAGCTTAATTGGATTTTTGCTTTACCCAACTAGAGTACCCACCCCCATCATAGCTACACTCCTGCCCCTTCCGATCCTTCCCCAAATAAGAAGATTCCTCTGTATTGGCCTGGAATAGTCTCTATGTTCCACATTCCAGCTCCCCATCTCTAGGTGGAAGAATTAGACTACCTCTAACATACTTATGAAGATTTCCCTTTGGCTTTAATTTGGTTCTCTTTCTTTTCTTTTATCTTCTTTTCTTTTTTTTCTTTTTGGTTGGGGTATAAGAAAAAAAATACCATAAAAATGGCAACATTTTGCTTTTCTTAAATAGGCAGAAAAAAGAAAAGCGAAAGCCTAACTGATTTTCACAGCTTCTAAAAACCTAACCAAACTCAGGTTTTATTTTTCCTCTACACTATACCAATTTCACACCTCTGCTCACTCTTCAACCTCTGCAATTCGGTTCCTAAAAGAGATCTTAAGGTCACTAATTCATTCCATGTTACAAAATCGATGAATATGTTTCAGTCCTCATCTATGATCATATGTGTTAGTCTCTCCTTTTGAAATTCTTTCTTACAACAGCCACTTCTGTTTTACTCCTCGAGCTCTGGTCATTCCTGTATTTCCTTTTGCAGGCTCATCTTCATCCACCCACCCAACAGATGGGGGACTTCCAAAAGCCTGGGTAGTAGACAGCTTTTCAGTCTCACCCTCTGTATTTTTCTGAGAAAAATCACATCCACGGCTTTAATCATCATATATACTATGATCACCCCCTCCCCCATATTTATATCTCTCATCCAGGACTATTCTCTGAGATTTATTTATTTTCAACTTCTTATCCTATGTTTCCATTTGGAAGTCTCAAACTCAGCATATTCAAGTCCAGCATATACAAAAAGCAAGGTTTTGATCTTTCCCCTAAAATATGATTCTACTTCTGTTTCCCTATTTTAGTGACCCTTACAGAACTAAGAGCTCTACTTGAACCTTTCTCACTTAACCACTCACATCCAGTCCATCACAAAGTCCCATTGATTTAAATTCTAACTCAAAGCCATTGACTTTTCACCCTCTAGATTATTACTAATCTACTCTAAGAATCACCATCTTTCACCTGGATTACTGCAGTAGCCTCCTAACTGATCTCCCTACATTCACCTTGCTTTTCTCTAACCTGTTCTCCATACTGCAGTCAGTGTGATATTTGCAAAATGCAAATGTAGTTATTTCCCACCTACCACTCCCAACCACCCTCATAGCATCTGAGTCCAAGATTGTCAACAGACACAAACTGATCCAGGCAAGTGTGAATGCATGTATGTGTGGGTGGAAATAAAAAAGAAAGATCTACAGAAGCAAGTCTGAGAATATGTCTGATTGTGTATGTCTAATTATGTTTCAAAGCCTCCCAAAAAATTTCTAGGCTTGTCCACCATTTGAATTCATTTATGCCTTTTCACAGGAAATGTGAAGTTTTCTGTATGGTAAAAATTTTCATCACTGTCCATTTTTATTTTTCTCTCTTCATGGCACACAGAAGTCATATAACATGGCTGAATTTCAGGGAGCTTTGCTTTTTGATAGGCAGCATGGTGAAGCAGTAAGAGCTTGGATTAGAAAGTTGAACAGATGTGGATTTAAATCACAGCTCTGCAACTTATTATAATTTGAGCTTACTTCCTTATTTTGAAATGAGAATCTCTCATAGGTTTTTTTTTGTTTTTTGGGGGGTGGGTAAGAATTTGATGAGTTCATCTGTGCAAATATTCTAACATATTATCTGATGTGCAATAGGTGGCCAGTGAATGTCTGTTCCTTCCTACCAGGATGGGTGGTGCCAAAATATTCTCATCCAAAGAAAATCCCCAGATCATTTGCAAATTTCTCCACAGCCTAAGTTTGCTTCAGAGACACTTGGAAGTGAGTGTTGAGTTGAAGTTTTATTTTTGTTGATTCATTTTAGCTAACATATTAAGCATTACCTACATGCTAAGCTTCATGCTATGCAATTTACATTCATTATTTAATATCCACAAATTCTCTGTGATGTATCATACTATCCAATTTTATGGCTAAAAAGTGCCAGAGCTCAAATTTGAACTCAGGTCAACTGACTCCAGAGCTTCTGATTTTATCTATAGGATTCTGACATCTCTCACAGAGAGAACAAATCCAGAAAACTCAGAGGAGAAATAATGCCTTTATCTAAGTTTCGGCAAGGACCTATAGAACACTTCATTTTGCTAAAACCCAGAGCCAGAAACTCAAACATACGAACTTCTTTACATGAAGCAATTTTACTTCATTACATTACATGGCAATTCTAAGATTAGAGACCCAAAATGTACTTAATTTTTCCATGCTTGATATTACACAAATAATCTTTCTGGAGTTATCACATTTAATACCTCTTTCTGGCTGTATTAAATACAGATACCTTAAAGGATTATTCATGCAGCATTAAAGCTAGGAATTTGGCAAGGAGAGAGAATTTTAACTGTGATCTTTATAGAATCAAGAATAGATTAGGAGCATGATTTTGACAGCACTGTGTATGAAAGAATGTAAGCCTCTATCTTTAAAAAAAAACTGGTATGTTTTCAAACAAACTTTCTCTAAAAGGAAAGTTCAAACCCTAGAAAGTATTCCAAATGTACAGGGCTGTGCACCCAAAATAGTTATGCAACATGATATGTAATAAGTTCATACATAAGGAAATATTTTTTTCCCAAGGCTGACTAAGGGTTGAAATCTATCCTATAAGGGAGTTTTATGGCAGTACCCAAAGAAAAACACATGTCTGTCCGACAGCCCACAAAGAAATCCATAGGAAAATATGAGAGATGTGTCTGGAATATTAGTTCACAAATCTGACTGCATTCGTAGCATTTGTGGAAGTTTGGATTCAAGAACCAATGTGAAAACCACAGAGTACCTATAGCTAAATAGAGTCATTGCTTTCCTTTGTTGGTTCCTGCTAACCCTGAACTGCTGTTCTGTAAAATCTAATAAATATGATGGAATCTACTAATGTTTTGTGTAAGTATATACTACATAGAGGAATCTAAGGGCAAAGACTTTGCTGCTGACAAGTCTCAGCTTGCCTTTGTCCATGTCATTTTATCATTTGAAATAGTGAAGACGTACTAAGGTATACTTAATAATCTTGAACAATGCTCTGAGTATGTGATAGAATCGCAATGGTATATTGATCAATTGAACAATATCTCTAAGAGCACTAATGATTTTTGTTTGTTTTGTTTTGTTTACTCATTTCGCTATCTCTTAGGAGTCACAAAGGGCCTTTTTTTAACATCTTTATTGGAATATAATTGCTTTACAATGGTGTGTTAGTTTCTGCTGTATCACAAAGTGGATTAGCTATACGTATACATATGTCTCCATATCTCCTCCCTCTTTCTTCTCGCTCCCACACTCCCTACTCCACCCCTCTAGGTCGTCACAAAGCACAGAGCTGGTCTCCCTGTGCTATGCGGCGGCTTCCCACTAGCTATCTATTTTAAATTTGGTAGTGTATATATGTCAATGCCTCTCTCTCACTTCGTCCAGCTTACCATTTCCCCTCCCATGCCCTCAAGTCCATTCTCTACATCTGCTTCTTTATTCCTGTCCTGCCCCTAGATTCTTCAGAACCATTTTTTGTTTGTTTGTTTTTAGATTCCATATATATGTGTTAGCATACGGTATTTGTTTATCTCTTTCTGATTTACTTCACTCTGTATGAAAGTCTCGAGATCCATCCACCTCACTAAAAGTAACTCAATTTTGTTTCTTTTTATGGTTGAGTAATATTCCATTGTATATATGTGCCACATCTTCTTTATCCATTCATCTGTCAATGGACACTTAGTTGATTCCAAGTCCTGGCTATGTAAATAGTGCTGCAATGAACGTTGTGGTACATGACTCTTTTTGAATTATGATTTTCTCAGGGTATATGCCCAGTAGTGGGATTGCTGGGTCGTATAATAGTTCTGTTTTTAGTTGTTTAAGGAAACTCCATACTGTTCTCCATAGTGGCTGTACCAATTTATATTCCCACCAACAGTGCAAGAGGGGTCCCTTTACTCCACGCCCTCTCCAGCATTTATTGTTCGTAGATTTTTTGATGATGGCCATTCTGACCGGGGTGAGGGGATACCTCATTGTAGTTTTGATTTGCATTTCTCTAATAATTAGTGATGTTGAGCATCCTTTCATGTGTTTGTTCGCAATCTGTATATATTCTTTGGAGAAATGTCTATTTAGGTCTTCTGCCATTTTTGGATTGGGTTGTTTGTTGTTTTGATATCGAGCTGCATGAACTGCTTGTATATTTTGGAGTTTAATCCTTTGTCAGGTGCTTCATTTGCAAATATTTTTTCCCATTCTGAGGGTTGGCTTTTCATCTTGTTTATGATTTCCTTTTCTGTGCAAAAGCTTTAAAGTTTCATTAGGTCCCATTTATTTCTTTGTGTTTTTATATCCATTTCTCTAGGAGGTGGGCCAAAAAGGATCTTGCTGTGATTTATGTCATGGAGTGTTCTGTCTACATTTTCCTCTAAGTTTTATATTGTCTGACCTTACATTTAGGTCTTTAATCCATTTTGAGTTTATTTTTGTATAGGGAGTTAGGGAGTGTTCTAATTTCATTCTTTTACATGTAGCTGTCCAGTTTTCCCAGCACCACTTACTGAAGTGGCTATCTTTGCTCCATTGTATACTCTTGCCTCCTTTATCAAAGATAAGGTGACCATATGTGCATGGGTTTATCTCTGGGCTTTCTATCCTGTTCCATTGACCTATATTCTGGTTTTGTGCCAGTACCATACTGTCTTGATTACTGTAACTCTGTAGTATATTCTGAAGTCAGGGAGCCTGGTTCCTCCAACTCTGTTTTTCTTTATCAAGATTGCTTTGCTATTCTGAGTCTTTTGTGTTTCCATATAATATGTGAAATTTTTTGTTCTACTTCTGTGAAAAATGTCATTGGTAGTTTGATAGGGATTGCATTGAATCTGTAGATTGCTTTCGGTAGTACAGTCATTTTCACAATGTTGATTATTCCAATACATGAATATGGTATATCTCTCCATCTGTTTGTATCCTCTTTGATTTCTTTCATCAGTGTCTTATAGTTTTCTGCATACAGAGGTATTTTGCCTCCTTAGGTAGGTTTATACCTAGGTATTTTATTATTTTTGTTGAAATGGTAAAGGGGAGTGTTTCCTTAATTTCTCTTTCATATTTTTATTCATTAGTGTATAGGAATGCAAGAGATTTCTGTGCATTGATTTTGTAACCTCCTACTTTACCAAATTCATTTATTAGCTCTAGTAGTTTTCTGGTGGCATCTTTAGGATTTTCTATATATAATAAGAAGTCATCTGCAAACAGTGACAGTTTTACTTCTTTTCCAATTTGGATTTCTTTTATTTCTATTTCTTCTCTGACTGCTGTGGCTAAAACTTCCAAAACTATGTTGAATAATAGTGGTGAGAGTGGGCAACGTTATCTTACTGGAAATGGTTTCAGTTTTTCACCACTGAGAACGATGTTGGCCTTGGTTTTCTCATATATGGCCTTTATTATATTGAGATAAGTTCCCTTTATGCCTACTTTCTGGAGGGTGTTTATCATAAATGCGTGTTGAATTTTGTCAAAAGCTTTTTCTGCATCCATTGAGATGATCATATGTTTTTTCTCCTTCAATTTGTTAATATGGTTTATCACATTGATCGATTTGCATATACTGAAGAATCCTTGCATTCCTGGGATAAATCACACTTGATCACGGTGTATGATCCTTGTAATGTGCTGTTGGATTCTGTTTGCTAGTATTCTGTTGAGGATTTCTGCATCATGTTCATCAGTGATATTGCCTGTAGTTTTCTTTTTTGTGACATCTTTTTCTGCTTTTGGTATCAGGGTGATGGTGGTCTCGTTCAGGAGTGTTCCTCCATCTGCTATATTTTAGAAGAGTTTGAGAAGGATAGGTTTTAGCTCTTCTCTAAATGTTTGATAGATTTTGCCTGTGAAGCCATCTGGTCCTGGGCTTTTGATTGTTGGAAGATATTTAATCACAGTTTCAATTTCAGTGCTTGAGATTCGTCTGTTCATATTTTCTATTTCTTCCTGGTTCAGTTTTGGAAGGTTGTACTTTTCTAATTTGTCCATTTCTTCCAGGTTGTTCATTTTATTGGCATATAGTTGCTTGTAGTACTCTCTCAAGATCCTTTGAATTTCTGCAGTGTCAGTTGTTACATTTTCTTTTCCTTTTCTAATTCTGTTGATTTGAGTTTTCTCGCATTTTTTCCTGATGATTCTGGCTAATGGTGTATCAATATTGTTTATCTTCTCAAAGAACGAGCTTTTAGTTTTATTGATCTTTGCTATTCCTCATTTTTTTTCATTTATTTCTGAACTGATCTTTATGATTTCTTTCCTTCTGCTAACTTTGGGGTATTTTTGTTGTTCTTTCTCTAATTGCTTTAGGTGTAAGGTTAGGATGTTCATTTGAGATGTTTCCTGTTTCTTGCAGTAGGATTGTATTGCTATAAACTTTCCTCTTAGAACTGCTTTTTTGGCACCCCATAGGTTTTGGGTCATCGTGTTTTCATTGTCATTTGTTTCTAGGTATTTTTTGTTTTCTTCTTTGATTTCTTCAGTGATCTCTTAGTTATTTAGTAGTGTATTGTTTAGCTTCCATGTGTTTGTATTTTTTACAGACTTTTTTCTGTAATTGTTACCTAGTCTCACAGTGTTGTGGTCAGAAAAGATACTTGATATGATTTCAATTTTCTTAACTTTACCAAGGCTTCATTTGTGACCCAAGATATGATCTATCCTGGAGAATGTTCCATGAACACTTGAAAAGAAAGTGTATTCTGTTGTTTTTGCATGGAATGTCCTATAAATATCAATTAAGTCCATCTTGTTAAAGTACCATTAAAAACTTGTGTTTCCTTACTTATTTTCATTTTGGATGACCTGTCCATTGGTGAAAGTGGGGTGTTAAGGTTCCCCACTCTTATTGTGTTACTGTCAATTTCCCCTTTTATGGCCGTTAGCATTTGCCATATGTATTGAGGTGTTCCTATGTTGGGTGCATAAATATTTACAATTGTTAAATCTTCTTCTTGGATTGATCCCTTGATCATTATGTAGTGTCCTCCTTTGTCTCTTTTAATAGCCTTTATTCTAAAGTCTATTTTGTCTGACATGAGAATTGCTACTTCACCTTTCTTTTGATTTTCATTTGCATGAAATATGTTTTTCCATCCCCTCACTTTCAGTCTGTATGTGTCCCTAGGTCTGAAGTGGGTCTCTTGTAGACAGCATATATAGGGGTCTTGTTTTTGTATCCATTCAGCCAGCCTATGTCTTTTGGTTGGAGCATTTAATCCATTTACATTTAAGGTAATTGCCAATATGTATGTTCCTATTACCATTTTCTTAATTGTTTTGGGTTTGTTTTTGTAGATCTTTTCCTTTTCTTGTGTTTCCTGCCTAGAGAAGTTCCTTTAGCATTTGTTGTAAAGCTGGTTTAGTAGTGCTGAATTCTCTTAGCTTTTCCTTGTCTGTAAAGGTTTTAATTTCTCCATCAAATCTGAATGAGATCCTTGCTGGGTAATCTTGGTTGTAGGTTTTTCCCTTTCATCACTTTAAATATGTACTGCCACACCATTCTGGCTTGCAGAGTTTCTGCTGAGAAATCAGCTGTTAACCATATAGGGATTCCCTTGTATGTTATTTGTTGCTTTTCCCTTTCTGCTTTTAATATTTTTTCTTTGTATTTAATTTTTGATAGTTTGATTAATATGTGCCTTGGCATGTTTCTCCTTGGATTTATACTGTATGGGACTCTCTGCACTTCCTGAAGTTGATTGAGTACTTCCTTTCCCATATTAGGGAAGTTCCACTGTGATCTATTCAAATATTTTCTCAGTCCCTTTCTTTTTCTCTTCTTCTTCTGGGACCCCTATATTTCAAATGTTGGTGCACTTAATGTTGTCCCAGAGGTGTCTGAGACTGTCCTCAATTCTTTTCATTCTTTTTTCTTTATTCTGCTCTGTGGTAGTTATTTCCACTATTTTATCTTCCAGGTCACTTATCAGTTCTTCTGCCTCAGTTATTCTGCTATTGACTCCTAGAGAATTTTAAATTTCATTTACTGTTCATCATTGTTTGTTTGTGCTTTAGTTCTTCTAGGTCCTTGTTAAACACTTCTTGTATTTTCTCCGTTCTATTCCCAAGATCCTGGAGCATCTTTACTATCATTATTGTGAATGATACTTTAAATCATTACTGTGAATTTTTTTTTAGGTAGGCTGCCTATTTCCTCTTCATTTGTTTGGTCTGGTGGGTTTTTACTTTGCTCCTTCATCTACTGCATATTTCTCTGTCTTCTCTTTTTGCTTAACTTACTGCACTTGGGGTCTCCTTTTTGCAGGCGACAGGTTCATAGTTCCCATTGTTTTTGGTGTCTGCCCCCAGTGGCTAAGTTTGGTTTAGTGGGTTGTGTAGGCTTTCTAGTGGACGGGACTGGTGCCTGTGTTCTGGTGGATGAGGCTGTATCTTGTCTTTCTGGTGTGCAGTACCGTGTCTGGTGGTGTTTTGGGGTGTCTGTCAAGTTATTATGATTTTAGGCAGCCTCTCTGCTAATGGGTGTGGTTGTGTTCCTGTCTTGCTAGTTGTTTGGTATGGGGTGTCCAGCACTGTAGCTTGCTGGTCGTTGAGTGGAGCTGGGTCTTAGTGTTGAGATGGAGGTTTCTGGGAGAGCTTTCACTGTTTGATATTACATGGGGCCAGGAGGTCTCTGGTGGACCAATGTTGTGAACTCAGCTCTTGCACCTAAGAGGCTCAGGCCTGACACCCGGCTGGAGTACCAAGACCCTGTCAGCCACATGGCTCAGAAGAAAAGGGAGGAGAAAAAAAGAAACAAAGAAACAAAGAAAGAAAATTAAATTAAATTAAAATAAAGTTATTAAAATAAATTTTAAAATTATTAAAAATTAAAAAGTAATAAAAAAAGAAGAGAGAAACCAAAGCAATAAATAAATCCAACAATGATAACATGCACTAAAAACTATACTAAAAACTAACAAACAAACAAACAAAGAAAAAACCAGACAGACAGATCCCTAGGATAAATGGTTAAAGCAAAGCTCTACAGACAAAAATCACACAAAGAAGAGTACACATACACACAAAAAGAGAAAAAGGAAAATATATATATACATATTTTAAAAAAAGAAAGAGAGCAACCAAATCAATGATAAGAAGCTCTAAATTCTAAACTAAGATAAACTTAAACCAAAAATAAACTAGATACAGAAAGCAAACCCCAAGTCTACAGTTTCTTCCAAAGTCCACTGCCTCAATTTTGGGATGATTTGTTTTCTCTTCAGGTATTCCAGAGATGCAGGGTACATCAAGTTGATTGTGGAGATTTAATCTGCTGCTCCTGAGGCTGCTGGGAGAAATTTCCCTTTCTCTTCTTTGTTCGCACAGCTCCCAGGGTTCACCTTTGGATTTGGCACCGCCTCTGCATGTAGGTCACCTGAGGATGTCTGTTCCACACCCATACAGGATGGGGTTAAAGTAGCAGCTGATTAGGTGGCTCTGGCTCACTCACGCCCGGGGGGAAGGAGCCTGCAGCAGGTGGAGGCTGGTGTGACGTTGTAACAGCCTGAGGCACGCCGTGTGTTCTCCCGAGGATGTTGTCCTTGGATCATGGGGCCCTGGCAGTGGCAGGTTGCACAGCCTCCCTGGAGGGGAGGTGTGGATAGTGACCTGTGCTTGCACACAGGTTTCTTGGTGGTTGCAGCAGCAGCCTTAGCGTTTCATGCCTGTCTCTGGTGTTTGCGCTGTTAGCCACGGCTTGACCCCATCTCTGGAGCTTGTTTAGGTGGTGCTCTGAATCCCCTCTCCTCACGCACCCCAAAACAATGGTCTCTTGCCTCTTAGGCAGGTCCAGACTTTTTCCCGGACTCCCTCCAGGCTAGCTGTGGTGCACTAGCCCACTTCAGGCTGCATTCACACAGCCAACCTCAGTCCTCTCCCTGGGATCTGAACTCCAAAGCCCGAGCCTCAGCTCCCAGCCCCACCCCATCCCAGTGGTTGAGCAGACAAGCCTCTCAGGCTGGTGAGTGCTGGTCGGAACAGATCGTTTGTGCAGGAATCTCTCCACTTTGCCCTCTGCGCCCCTGTTGCTGCACTCTCCTCCGTGGCTCTGAAGCTTCCCCCACCCCCACGCACCCCCTGTCTCCACCAGTGAAGGGGCTTCCTAGTGTGTGGAAACTTTTCCTCCTTCACAGCTCCCTCCCAGAGGTGCAGGTCCCATCCCTATTCTTTTTTTTTTTTTCTTTTGCCCTATCCAGGTACATGGGGAGTTTCTTGTCTTTTGGGAAGTGTGAGGTCTTCTGCCAGTGTTCAGTAGGTGTTTTGTAGGAGTTGTTCCACGTGTGGATGTATTTTTGATGTATTTGTGGGGAGGAAGGTGATCTCCACATCTTACTCCTCTGCCATCTTGAAGGTCCTCCCCATTAATGATGTTTTTTAAGAGGGCAGTGTTTAGCTAATAAATTTCTGTTTCTCTTTTTTATACTTTCAAAGGATTGACTAACTTTCATCTTCAGGGCAACTTGTAGCCAAAGTATCAACAAATCCATTTTAAAAAAACAATTAAGAGCATAGAAAATATTGAGTGGTAGACTTTAAAGAGCCATCATTCAAAAAAATATTAGTCACAATGAATCTTTTTATTAAAATATCTTTTCAGATAATTTTAAAATAATTAGAAATGGTAAAGAAAGTTAGATAGGGCTGCTTAATTCAATTCCTACATAATAGAAGGGTCTACTCTCACAAAATAAGATAAACTTGCATTGATGTGGCAGGTACATCCTAAGGTGATCCCAATGAGTTACCTTGTATAATCCTTTCCCCTTCAGTGTAGGAGGAATTTGTGACTTGCTTCCAACCAACAGAAACAGCAAAGATGATAGAATGTCAGTCACTTCCTTGATTTGGTTATGTTATATAGCAATGGTAATGGGCTATTGTTATTCTTGTGATTACATCATATTATTGTATTAGTTTTCTAGGGCTGCCATAATAAAGTCCCACAAAATTGGTGGCTCAGCAAATAGCAGAAATGTATTTTCTCACAGTTTTGGAGGCTAAAAGTCTGCAATCAAGGTTTCTGTAGGTCCATGACCTCTCTGAAGGCTCTAGGGGAGGACTCTTTCCTTGCCTCTTCTAGCTTCAGTGGTTACCAGAAATCCTTAGGGTTCCTTGGCTTATAGCAGCCAAACCCCAATCTTTGGCTCTGCTGCCATATGGCTGTCTTCCCTCTGTTTGTCTGTATGCCTCTATTTTCTTGCAAGGACAACAGTTATTAGCTTAGGACCTACTCTACTCCAGTATGACCTCATGTTAACTTGACTAATTACATCTGCAAAAACCCATTTCTAAATATGGTCACTTTGTAAGGTTTCAGGTAGGCATGAATTTGAGGGGACACTATTCAACCTAGTATGGTTATATAAGACTTAGTCTTAGCAGACAGGAGGGAGAGACTTCTTCCCATTGGCTTGAAGAAGTAAGCTTCCAGGTTTTGAAAGGGCTTATGAGGGAGCCACAGAGCAAGAAACTGCCAGCAACCTCTAGGGGCTGAGAGCTACCCCTGGCTGACAGCCAAAAAGAAAATGGGGACCTCCATTCTACAACCATAAGAAAAGGAATTCTGCCAACAACCAGAGCTTAGAAAAAGACCAAGCCCCAGAAATGAATTAGCCTTGACGGCAGCCTTGTGAGACCCTGAGCAGAAGATCCAGCTAAATCATGCTGAGACTCCTAACCCATGGAAACTGTGAGATAACAAATACGTATTATTCTAAGCCATAAAATCTGTTGTACTTCATTACACAGCAATAGAAATCTAATACAATTGGCATAGTGCTTTAAAGGTTTCATTCACTGTACCTCACTTATACCTCCCAAAGACAAATCCAAAGGCATTTCTTTCAGAAATCACATGGATCATTGTGAATGACCTATAAAACATGAGGATGCTTAGAATATCAGTACTCAGAAGAACCTCAGAGATGAGACATTTCATTCCTCTCATTATGCAAATGAAAAAACAGAGCCAGGACATAGAAATTGACTCTTGACCACAAAGGTACCAAGTAGAAAAACACACACGAATTCACAGTTCTCTTGGGATCAAGTCCAACATTTTTTCAATACTGTAGATAATCACCAACTCACTGGGATCCCCTGAGATCCCTAATGTCAAACAACAGAAGAGTTAAAAATAATTCAGACTTTTAGAAGATGCAAATAAGTTATACAACTTAATAAATGTCAATAATCACAATTAGCACAATTAACTCCTAGAAAACTACCAGTCATATTGCAGCACTCAATAAATATCTGATAAATTAAAAAATTAATATCATGTTTTCATATTCTGAATCATAAAAGACACAAGCCCATCCCTACATATCTTGATCTAGAGGCAGCACACCTTTGTGGGCAAAAGCCATGTTGCAATGTTGATGTCAGACCCACCTGAGTTTGAATGTGAGATCTAAGTAATATTCATTTGTAAACTTAGGAGATTTCCTCGAAGTCTCAGCTTCCAGTTTCCTCATCTGCAAAATGAAGGTAATAACAATGACCTCCCACTGTTGTGTTCAGGTTCAAACAAAATAATAAATGAGAATGCCTGGCATTTACAGAGTACTCGATAAATGTCACTCTCTTTCCATTCACTGACGAATTTTGTTTTAAATGAAGAACAATTTTTCCACTTACCTTCAGATAATTCTCTGAACTATAATCTGTGTCAGAGGCATTTAATACAAATGTACTTTTAATTCTATATCAGGAAACATTTGCTTTGGAAACAATTTTCTGTTGTATGGATTTACTCTTTTTGGTTCTAACCACCTATCTTTTGTCTCCTCAACAAACTCAGTAGAAAATAAAGGTCTAAAAAGTCTAGGGAAGAAAAAAATTTTATTTGACTAGGCCTGAATTTATTGATACTTAGGAACCACATAAAAAAAGAAAAAAGGCAGCAGCCTGAAGATTCTTAAATTAATCATTGATTAGTAGTTTACATAACTTAGAGGTAGTAATCCAAAACCTGTTTCAAATTAGATGACAGCAAAAAAGTGATGTGGAAGTAGTTACTGTTAAACTGGAATTCTTCTGATTGCACTATTTATCAGGTAGTATTTCAGATAATTAAGTAGAACTATGAGTAACATGAAAGATTATAGTTATGGTTCATTTTTGCACAGGTCTGTTGAGACTTAGAAATTATGTGCAGGCAGAGTTGGAAAAATTCCAAAATGGACCATATTAAATTAGGCAACAGCTGGTGAAGAAGGTTTAGTTTAGGGACTGTCCTGACAGCTGGAAAAAAAGTGATATGTGGTCCATACTGAATGTCATATTAAAAATTAGCAGTAAATAATTACAAGTTAATTAGAAATGTACTGTCTTGATTTCAAAGCTTAAACAATCTTCCTTGGGCTATATTAAGACCATTTTAAAGTTCTTTAATCTCTGCTCAAGAGAATTTATTTTCTAGCAGGTGTGCCTTAAAACTAAAAATGTAGACATGACTTAAAATCTTTCTATGAGCTTCAAGCACTTCCACATGTTTAAAAAAATAGTCATTTCAATGTTGCTTGAAACTCAGGAAAGGTCATGGGGAGAGGAAGTTGTGAAAACCTTAATTCTGCAAATCCCATGACACATGGCATGATGCAATGGGGTCTGGAGCCAGAAGGCTTGGGTTCAAGCCTCTGCTCTGCTAATTACTAAGTAGGAGGTTTGGGGTAAATTCATGCCCTTTTCAGATCTTAGTTTTCTCATCCAACTTGGCAATAATAACATCTACCTTCCAAACTATTGTGAGGAGTAAGTGATCTCTATATAGTACCCAGGAAAATAGGCCCATGTTTCCCAAACTGTGCACTGAGGCACCCCAGGGGACTGCAGCACATTTATAGAGGCAGCATGGGATATTTTAAATTTTCAAGGAAACTACAGCAATATTTGAAATCTGTCAGCCACTGTGTGAACTACTAGCTCCAGGTAGTTCACAGTTTCAACATTAGATCATACTACATTCCTTTCGGTGACATCATATCTTTGTGAAGCTGAGTTTTGTTGGTTGCTGGACAAAAAGCAAATAAGCATGAAAATCAATGTAGAACAGGAAATGAAGGTAGTGGTATCCAATCTGATTTCAATGTCTGAGAGGTACGCAGTGCCCAAGAGGCCCACACATGTTGTCAGTAAGTGACTTGGTTAAGACTAAAAATTTTTTTTCCTTCAACTATGTGTATTATTTTTTTCTCAAAAAACTACTAAGTTGTTAGTATATAAATACATTTTAAGTTGTTTGGACCTAACCACTCAAATCGACAGTACAGTTATTTACTTTGGTCTAGGAATTCTGAGGATGTCATAAATAAGAAAAAATTGGGGGACTTCTTCAGTAGGTACCTAGTTAATATTCATTTCCTCTCAAACTTGATGTACTTTCACATGATTGAACCCCTTCTCTCAAAATTTAGATAAATTTACTTCTGTTCTCATTAGTAATGATTACCAGTATTCTCTGCCTTTGTAGTTTGATGGGGCCCTGTGATTACCTCTGGCCAGTGGGATCTGAAGAAGTTATGAACTCTCCATTCACTCTTCCCCTGTTGAGACATCTACTAAGATGAGGAGAAAAGAGAGCCTCAAGATCTAAGTAGGTTCAAATGTCAAGTTACTGTATGGAAGATAAGTTTTCCTAGAGAGTCACCTGGACCCACTGAGTCAAGCCAGTGATATTTGGTGGTTTGTGTGCTATGAAGCATAGGCTTGTACTATCTTGACTAATACTCAAACTTGTTTCTTTCTATTGCCCTGTCCACCATTCTCCTACATATGGTTTTCTGACTCTTTTTATGGCAAATTCTAAAAGATAATTAGGCAAAAACCAGTACTGGAGAAAATGTTGCCTGAATAATAGAAGACTGGATGACTGTAGAAAAAGTTGCCTGAATAATAGAAGACTGGGTGGTGGAAAACTCAGAGAATAGTTACTAACAGTATCAACTAAACAGCCTGATGACAATGTGATGCCCCAGATCAAGAATAAGAGGCAAGAAGACATTAAGTTAATGTCAAGCTGTGGTTTATAACATCTTAAGGGTTAAAAAGAAAAATGCAAACATTTTAACAAGAGAGTATCAATTAGGTACAAGGAAATATACAGTAAGATAAAGCCACTTCTATATAAAATATTGGAACCAAGGATGTTCAATAAGGAGTTATTTTCTGTATTCTTGGGAATTTGGCCTTATATCACAACTGGAGATGCAATTCAAACAAGCACACATTTCTAGAGTGGGGAAATTTCTAATTGGGCTAGAGGGTATACAAGTCATCTTTTCCAGTGGTTACATAATGACAGTAGGAGGATGTTGCTTTGAAAGGAAAATTTAAATAAGTTCCTCAATACCTCAGATATTAGAAAGAAGATGAGAATGACTAGGATGAAATCAGGAAAAGAAAGAAAATTATATCCATTGATTCATCAATATTCACTGAATATATTAATGTGCATTCCAGAGATGCAGGTAACTGGGACTTAGTATCTGATTCTAAAGGGCTATTAATCTAGCAAGGAGACAGACTTGGAAAGCATAGTCACAACATGGTGTATCAATTACTCTAAAGGGCAATGCTCTGGAAAATCACAGATCTGCAAAAATGTTTTCCTGGAAGAATCAGCACAGTTTTCATCAAATAGGAAATATTTAAGCTGGATCTTGAAAGATGAATAGTGTCAAGAACTGTGAAGTGTTGAGATTTTATCCTATTAGCAAACTAACAACTTATCTTGCAACAGTTTCATAGAAGCTGGCAAAAAACATTAAGTTCCTTAATCAAACAGAAAGATCTTTACTACTCACAGCTATCATAGCCAGACTGTTAGCACATTCTTATACCAGTTCCTGGGCCCCAGTTCCCACGGGTAACCCAACAAGGGCCAGGTAACACTTGCACATACAGTGGGCTGCATTACAGGGGAGAAACCCTGAGCTTAGGGAGCCCAACTTTTTTTTACAACAGGCAATAAACATGCCGGCCCTTTGCTCCAGAGGAAGACACTATCCAGTCTTCCAAGACTGCTTGCCAACAAACATCCTGGAAAAGATAATCCAGAACAAAGGCAGTGAGTGCCTCTGCTCAGAAGAAATGCAAAAATGTAAGTGATCCATGGAGAATTGTCCCTCAACAAGCAGAAGTCACCAGGATAATATAGCATGATATCTTAGCAGGATGTATAATATATCTGAATAGCTGGAGTACAGAATATCTTTTAAAGAATGAACCAGTGGGAGGTATAGACATGGGGGGAGGGTGTGTTGGGAAGAAAAAAATTAATCCATAGAATTACATTAAAATTAGATTATTAAGTAGAGGAAAAACATAGAGAATATTATACTTCATTAACCAATATTTATTCAGTGTCAGCCTCATGGTAGGTATTCACTATATTAATTGAATGGCTAAATGAAAAACCTGCTTTGTCTCATAAGCATAGGAAGCCATCATAATTTTATTTTATTTTTTATGTTATTTATTTTATTTTATTTTTTTTGCGGTACGTGGGCCTCTCACTGTTGTGGCCTCTCCCGTTGCGGAGCAGGGGCTCCGGACGCGCAGGCTCAGCGGCCATGGCTCACGGGTCCAGGCACTCCGCGGCATGTGGGATCTTCCCAGACCAGGGCACGAACCCGTGTCCCCTGCATCGCCAGGTGGACTCTCAACCACTGCGCCACCAGGGAAGCCCGCCATCAAAATTTTAAATGAAGAAGCAAATGATCACATCTGGCAGCAGTGTGACAAAAGCATCATTGCTGAAAGAGAACAACGGAGGCACTCTGCCTATATATAGTAGGTTTTTGCAATAAGATAGGTTAGGGGAGGTGAAGGTTTAAACTAAAAGATAACGTGTGGAAACAGTGGGGAAAGGGGAGGGTGGAATGAATTGGAGATTAGGTTTGACATAAGTACACTACCATGTGCAAAAGAGATAGCTAGTGGGAACCTGCTGTATAGCACAGGGAGCTCAGTGCAGTGCTGTGTTGGCCTAGTTGGGTGGGATGGGGGGAGGTCCAAGAGGGAGGGGATGTGTGTATGCATATGGCTGATTCACTTCAATGTGTGGCAGAAACTAACACAACATTGTAAAGCAATTATACTCCATAATAAATAATAAATAAATAAATAAATAAATAAATAAATAAATAAATAAATATATGTATGTATGTATGTATGTATGTATGTATGTGGCCCTTGGGGGAAAAAAAGAGAAATGAGGATTGAGAGAAGTTGTTGAATTAATTTTAGGAGAACCAGCAACATCCAGTCAACTGGACGTGGAAGTGAGAGTTCAAGGATAAATGAGTTATCAGGCAGGTTTAGGAGTGGAAGGTTGTTGAAGAAACGGTGTTGTCACTAACTGAGATAGAAAATGCAAGAAAAGATTCAAGTAGGAAATAATGAGCTTGATGTTGGGCTTGTTTCATTTACATCTTAAGAAAATCCAAGTGGCAATGTCCAGAAGGATTTCTGAAACTCTAGAGGATGAAATGGCAGGGAGTGGTAGGCATTGAGATAATAGCTAAAGACAAAAGAGTGGAGGAAATAAAAAGGAGAAACTCCATAACTAATTGAAAAGAGGCTTGCTTATATATGAGAAGTATCAACATTACTGTGTGAGAAGAAGAGAAAAAGTTCGAGAAAATGGAAAAAAAAAAGGATTGGGAGAGGGGGAAAGGGAATCAAGAGAAGAACATGCTGAAACCAAAAGGGAAAGATTAGCAAGGAGGTGTCAAATTGGATGGGTGCTAACAAGTACCCATTGGATTCAGCTTCTGGATCATCACAGATTTTAAGATAATAATAGGCAGAGGCAGATTATACGAAGAAGCCTTAATTCAGAGAGGGGAGAGATTGGTTCAATTAAGTTGGCATCAACTTATCTGATGTGATAAGCTGTGAAAAGAAAGTATTTTTCCAAATATACACCTTAAACAGAACTTTCCAAATGGCACTTATAGGTCTTCACCTAAAATCCCCTCCATTATACATTGCTACTTTGAGTTATAAAGATTCCTTTTCAAACATCCCCCTAATATAATGCAATTACTCCAGAAAATATTAATGCCTTAAACTCTTGCTTTGAAGTGTTAGTTGACAAGGCTTTAAAAGAGAAAATGTTCTTGGCTAATGAGACATCAGAGTGGTCTTAGTATTCTAGAAGCAGAATGACAGAAGAAGGGGCCTATTAAAAGGGGAACTGTGAGATTAGTTCAAGATGGCGAAGAAGAAGGACGTGCTCTCACTCACTCCTATGAGAACACTGGAATCACAGCTACCTGCTGAACAATCATCAACAGGAAGACACTGGAATTCACCAACAAAGATACCGCACATCCAAAGACAAAAGAGAAGCCACAATTACACGGTAGGAGGGGCGCAGTCACAATAAAATCAAATACGATAACTGTTGGGTGGGTGACTCACAAACTGGAGAACCCTTATAGCACAGAAGTCAACCCACTGGAGTGAAGGTTCTGAGCCCCATGTCAGGCTTCCGAACCTGGGGGTCTGGCAACGAGAGGAGGAATACCAAGAGAATCAGACTTTGAAGGCGAGTGGGATTAGACTGCAGGATTTCAACAGGACTAGGGGAAACAGAAACTCCACTCTTGGAGGGCACACACAGAGTAGTGTGCGCATCGGGACCCAGGGGAAGGAGCAGTGACCCCACAGGAGACTGAACCAGACCTACCTGCTACTGTTGGAGGGCCTCCTGCAGAGGCAGGGGGTGGCTCTGTTTCACTGTGAGGACAAGGACACTGGCAGCAGAAGTTCTGGGAAGTACTCCTTGGTGTGAGCCCTCCCAAGTCAGCCATTAGCCCCAACAGTCAGGGTAGGCTCCAGTGTTGGGTCACCTCAGGCCAAACAACCAAAAGGGAGGGAACCCAGCCCCATCCATCAGCAGTCAAGTGGATTAAAGTTTTACTGAACTCTGCCCACCAGAGCAACAGCCAGCTCTACCCACCACCAGTCCCTCCAATCAGGAAACCTGCACAAGCCTCACAGATAGCCTCATCTACAAGAGAGCAGACAGCAGAAGCAAGAAGAACTACAATCCTGCAGCCTGTGGAACAAAAACCACATTCACAGAAAGATAGACAAGATGAAAAGGCAGAGGGCTATGTACCAGACGAAGGAACAAGATAAAACCCCAGAAAAACAACTAAATGAAGTGGAGATAGGCAATCTTCCAGATAAAGAATTCAGAATAATGATAGTGAAGATGATCCAGGACCTCAGAAAAAGAATGGAGGCAAAGATTGAGAAGATGCAAGAAATGTTTAACAAAGACCTAGAAGAATTAAAGAACAAACAAACAGAAATGAACAATACAATAACTGAAATGAAAAATACACTAGAAGGAATCAATAGCAGAATAACTGAGGCAGAAGACCGGATAAATGACCTGCAAGACAGAATGGTGGAATTCACTGCTGCAGAACAGAATAAAGAAAAAAGAATGAAAAGAAATGAAGATAGCCTAAGAAACCTCTGGGACAACATTAAAGGCAACAACATTCGCATTATAGGGGTCCCAAAAGGAGAAGAGAGAGAGAAAGGACCAGAGAAAATATTTGAAGAGATTGTAGTCGAAAACTTCCCTACCATGGGAAAGGAAATAGCCACCTAAGTCCAGGAAGCACAGAGTCCTTTACAGGATAAACCCAAAGAGAAATACACCAACAAACATAGTAATCAAATTGGCAAAAATTAAAGACAAAGAAAAATTATTGAAAGCAGCAAGGGAAGACGACAAATAACATAAAAGGGAACTCCCATAAGGTTAACAGCTGATTTCTCAGCACAAACTCCACAAGCCAGAAGGGAGTGGCATGATATACTTAAAGTGATGAAAGGGAAGAACCTACAACCAAGATTAGTCTATGAGGCAAGGATTTCATTCAGATTTCATGGAGAAGTCAAAAGCTTTACAGACAAGCAAAAGCTAAGAGAATTCAGCACCAACAAACCAGCTCTACAACAAATGCCAAAGGAACTTCTCTAAGTGGGAAACACAAGAGAAGAAAAGGACCTACAAAACGAACCAAAAACAGTTAGGAAAATGGTAATAGGAACATACATATCGATAATTACCTTAAACGTGAATGGATTAAATGCTCCAACCAAAAGACACAGGCTTGCTGAATGGATAGAAAAACAAGACCCATATATATGCTGTGTACAAGCGAGCCACTTCAGACCTAGGGACACATACAGACTGAAAGTGAAGGACTGGAAAAAGATAATCCTTGCAAATGGAACTCAAAAGAAAGCTGGAGTAGCAATACTCATTTCAGATAAAATAGACTTTAAAATAAAGAAGGTTACAAGAGACAAGGAAGGACACTACATAATGATCAAGGGATCAATCCAAGAAGAAGATGCAACAATTATAAATGTATATGCACCCAACATAGGAGCACCTCAATACATAAGGCAACGGCTAACAGCTATAAAAGAGGAAATCGATAGTAACACAGTAATAGTGGGGGATTTAACAACTCACGTACACCAATCGACAGATCATCCAAACAGAAAATTAATAAGGAAAACAAGTTTTAAATGACACAACAAACCAGATAGATTTAATTGATATTTATAACACATGCCATCCTAAAACAGTAGATTACACTTTCTTCTCAAGTGCGCACGGAACGTTCTCCAGGATAGTTCACGTCTTGGGTCACAAATCAAGCCTCAGTAAATTTAAGAAAACTGTAGTCATATCAAGCATCTTTTCTAACAACAATGCTATGAGATTAGAAATGAATTACGGGGAAAATAACATAAAAAACACAAACACATGGAGGCTAAACAACACGTTATTAAATAACCAAGAGATCACAGAAGAAATCAAAGAGGAAATCAAAAAATACATAAGACAAGTGACAATGAAAACATGATGATCCAAAACCTATGGGATGCAGCAAAAGCAGTTCTAAGAGGGAAGTTTATAGCTATACAAGCCTACCTCAAGAAACAAGAAATATCTCAAATAAACAATCTAACCTTACACCTAAAGGAACTAGAGAAAGAAGAACAAACAAAACCCAAAGTTAGCAAAAGGAAAGTAATCATAAAGATCAGAGTAGAAATAAATGAAATAGAAACAGAAAATAATAGCAAAGATCAATGAAACTAAAAGCTGTTTCTTTGAAAAGATAAACAAAATTGATATACCATTAGCCAGACTCATCAACAGAAAGAAGGAGATGACTCAAATCAATAAAATTAGAAATGAAAAAGGAGAAGTCACAACAGACACTGCAGAAATACAAAGCATCATAAGAGACTAGTACACGCAACTCTATGCCAATAAAATGGACAACCTGGAAGAAATGGACAAATTCTTAGAAAGGTATAACCTTCCAAGACTAAACCAGAAAGAAACAGAAAATATGAACAGACCAATCACAAGTAATGAAATTGAAACTGTGATTAAATATCTTCCAACAAACAAAAGACCAGGACCAGATGGCTTCACAGTTGAATTCTGTCAAACATTTAGAGAAGAGCTAACACCCATCCTTCTCAAACTCTTCCAAAAATTTGCAAAGGAAGGAACATTCCCAAACTCATTTTAAAAGGCCACGATCACCCTGATAGCAAAACCAGACAAAGATACTACAAAAAGGAAAATTACAGACCAATATAACTGATGAATACAGATGCAAAAATCCTTAACAAAATACTAGCAAACAGAATCCAACAACATAGTTAAAGGATCATACACCATGATCAAGTGGGATTTACCCCAGCGATGCAAGGATTCTTCAATATATGCAAATCAATGTGATACACCATATTAACAAATTGAAGAAGAAAAACTATATGATCATCTCAGTAGATGCAGAAAGAGCTTTTGAAAAAATTCAACACCCATTTATGATAAAAACTGTCCAGAAAGTGGGCACAGAGGGAACCAGCCTCAACATAATAAAGGCCATATATGACAAACCCACAGCAAACATCATTCTCAATGGTGAAAAACTGAAAGCATTTCCTCTAAGATCAGGAAAGAGACAAGGATGTCCACTCTCACCACTATTATTCAACATAATTTTGGAAGTCCAAGCCACGGCAATCAGAGAAGAAAAAGAAATAAAAGGAATACAAATTGGAACAGAAGAAGTAAAACTTTCACTCTCTGCAGATGACATGGTAATATACATAGAAAATCCTAAAGTTGCCACCAGAAAACTACTAGAGCTAATCAATGAATTTGGGAAAGTTTCAGGATACAAAATTAATGCACAGAAATCTTTGCATTCCTATATACTAATGATGAAAAATCTGAAAGAGAAATTAAGGAAACAATCCCATTTACCATTGCAAGAAAAAGAATAAAATGCCTAGGAATAAACCTACCTAGGGAGACAAAAGACCTGTATGTAGAAAATTAAAAGACACTGATGAAAGAAATTAAAGATGATACCAACAGTTGGAGAGATATACCATGTTCTTGGATTAGAAGAATTAATATTGTGAAAATGACTATACTGCCCAAAGCAATCTACAGATTCAATGCAATCGCTATCAAATTACCAATGGCATTTTTTACAGAACTAGAACAAAAAATCTTAAAAATTTGTATGGAGACACAAAAGACCCTGAATAGCCAAAGCAGTCTTGAGGGAAAAAAGAAGATCTGGAGGAATCAGACTCCCTGACTTCAGACTATACTACAAAGCTACAATCATCAAGACAATATGGTACTGGCACAAAAAGAGAAATATAGATCAATGGAAGAAGATAGAAAGCCCAGAGATAAATCCACGCACCTATGGTCAACCAGTCTATGACAAAGTAGGCAAGGATATACAATGGATAAAAGACAGTCTCTTCAATAAGTGGTGCTGGGAAAACACAACAGCTGCATGTAAAAGAATAAAACTAGAACACTCCCTAACACCATAGAGAAAAATAAACTCAAAATGGATTCAAGAGCTAAATGTAAGACCGGACACTATAAAACTCTTACAGGAAAACATAGGAAGAACACTCTTTGACATAAATCACAGCAAGATCTTATCTGATCCACCTCCTAGAGTAATGGAAATAAAAACAAAAGTAAACAAGTGGGACCTAATGAAACTTCAAAGCTTTTGCCCAGCAAAGGAAACCATAAACAACATGAAAAGACAACCCTCAGAATGGGAGAAAATATTTGCAAATGAATCAATAGACAAAGGATTAATCTCCAAAATATATAAACAGCTCATGCAGCTCAATATTAAAGAAACAAATAACCCAATCCAAAAATGGGCAGAAGACCTAAATAGACATTTCTCCAAAGAAGACATACAGATGGCCAAGACGCACATGAAAAGCTGCTCAACATCACTGATTATTAGAGAAATGCAAATCAAAACTACAATGAGGTATCACCTCACACTGGTTAGAATGGGCATCATCAGAAAATCTACAAACAACAAATGCTGGAGAGGGTGTGGAGAAAAGGGAACCCTCTTGCACTGTTGGTGGGAATGTAAATTGATACAGCCACTATGGAGAACAGTATGGAGTTTCCTTAAAAAACTAAAACTAGAACTACCATACGACCCAGCAATTCCACTACTGGATGGGCATATACTCAGAGAAAACCCTAATCCAAAAAGACACATGCACCCCAGTGTTCACTGCAGAATTATTTACAATAGCCAGGTCATGGTAGCAACCTAAATGCCCCTCGACAGTCGAATGGATAAAGAAGATGTGGTACATATATACAATGGAATATTACTCAGCCATAAAAAGGAACGAAATTGGGAAATTTGTAGAGACCTGGATGCATCTAGAGACTGTCATACAGAGTGAAGTAAGTCAGAAAGTGAAAAACAAATATATATTAATGAGTATATGTGGAACCTAGAAAAATGGTACAGATGACTGGTTTGCAGGACAGAAATTGAGACACAGATGTAGAGAACAAACGTATGGACACCAAGGGGGGAAAGTGGCAGGGAGTGGGGGTGGTGGTGTGATGAATTGGGTGATTGGGATTGACATGTATACACTGATGTGTATAAAATGGATGACTAATAAGAACCTGCTGTATACAAAAATAAAATTAAGTTTAAAATTTAAAAAAAATGGCGCAGGACCTGTGAGGTCCTAAACAAACACAGCTTCTCTTTGATGATTTGGTTAGAATCTGGCTAGGCTATTCTTTTTGCTGGCATGCTCTGCCAAACATTATTTTTCTTTTTTTAAAAAAACTATTTGAGAACACAGAGCAGTTGAGAAAATGTAAGTACAAGTAGATTTCTGAAAGCACATAGTTAACTGGTGAAACATTACTGAGGTGTTAATAGTTGCTGTTGGGACCCAGAATATCAGTTAAGATTTCAAGCTATTGCACTCCTTTTGATTACATTAAATATGCTTTTCTGGTACCAACAAACAGTATTTTGCTACTAATCTTCACAGCAAGGAAGATCCCATAATAAGAATCTTCAACTTATTAACAGCTACTTTCCAGATTAATGAATTAATCAAGCATTTACTAAGCATCTACTATGTACCTAGCATTTATCAAGATAGTGTTTGAAGTAAGTAAAAAAAGAAGTGGAGTTGGGAATTATTTTAATTGAAAGGTAAGTTTGTGGCATGTAAACATGTAACAAGGAATAGTATTAAACAAAAATGAGAGTTCCAAGTAGGCCATAATGTTCATCTCATTAGAAACATAAATGCCACTGTGGGAATAAGAATTCTCTGGTAGCCAGTATGTTCAAGATGTCTTCCACTAAGCAAATTCTCATGAATATTTAATTCTCATGAAAGAAGAGATGGGGAGAAGAGAATAGAGGAGAGGGGAGGGAAGGGGAGGAAAGCACGAAATAATAGAATAAATACATCACCTTTTCTACTTTGTCGCCTAGTTTCGTTTAGCTTCACCATGATTTGAGTTTCAAAAGCAAATGAGAATATGCTTATGTTTTAGGCTATTGTGAAATGATAGATCCTTGATGTAAGCAGTCCCAAATGTTAACCAATTATAATATTACCTTCTAAAAGATTAAAAGGAAAAAAATAATAGCTCTCTTTCACTTCAAAAATATACATCTATTTATGTCCCGATTTTCCTTTTTCTTTTCTTCTTTCAATTTTGTTGTAATTATAAAATGTTTAAAGTTTTCTGTAAACCTAAAACTACCCAAAAAAAATGAAGTCTATTAAAAATTTTTTAAATGCTTGACGACCAGGTATTATGTTTTTCATGTCTAATATGGATAAAATTTTGTCTGTTCTTTCACTTTATGAATTGGAAAATCAATAAATTTGGATCTACCAGTGATTTTAAAAATGGATTCTTAACACAAATTTCACAAGACTTTTCCAATTCCAAATTTTAACTCTAGTGTCTAGAATAAGAGAGGTAACTGGTACATTGATTATTTACAAGGTACTTTTACACCATAAGGAAGAATCACAACTAACAAATTTGGGAAGAGGAGCACACCCAGTGTGGAGATCTTACATACAACTCACATGCAGCTTCCTGAGTATCACCTGTACTGCAAAAGGAACTTGAACTGTGGCCATGTACAATTTAGCAATACCCTACAAAATTTAAGGCTTTTGAATACTCTATGTACCAAAGAGTTTCTAGGAAGTTATCCAAATGAAATAGTCATGGATGTGAGCAAAGATGTATTTACACAGATAGTCATAACAGTCATGGCTATTGAAAAACTGAAAACTCAAATATCCATCAATAGGGGATGATTCAGTAAACTACTATACTATTCCCCCATGAAGGAATATTATGTGGCCATTAAATTTTAAGTGAATGGTAAAAAATGTTCACAATAGATTGTGAAGTTAAAAAAATTGGAGTTTAAACGGTATGCATGGTATAATCAATTTTATAAATATACATATTTATATACAGCTATAGTTATAGAGAGATACAGATATAAATGGAACAAAGACTTGAAGAACCATGCTAGTCAAAGTTATCATTCACCTGGTCTACTACAATAACCTCCTAACTGGTTTTCATCTACTCCTGTCTTCTAATAATCCTACTTCTTCTAGACTGCAGCCATATTGTTTCAAAATGCAAATACTATCATATCATTCCCAGTTAGAAATACTTAAAACTGTTCCTTCTACTTTTAGGATAAAGAACAATCTCCTCCTTGCAATTTGCAATGATTGTTCCCTGCCTGGTTCTCTGTCTCTGTCTCTGTCTCTTTCACCTCTTGCCACTGTCCTCGAGGTCCCTCTTAACTAAACTGTCTACATGGACAACTGTACCCCCAATTTCAGTTCAAGCAGACACATGTGAGGTATTCTTACCTCCTGGAACTAAGCATTGTTTTCATCCTCCCTAATTTGTACAGTACAAGAAACTTCAGGTTGTTTGCCCTGAGGTGACCCAACACTGAAGCCTACCCTGACTCTTTGTTGAGGCTAATGGTGGACTCCGGGAGGGGTCACGCCAAGTAGTACTTCCCAGAACTTCTGCGGGCAGTGTCCTTGTCCTCATGGTGAGACAGAGTGACCCCCTGCCTCTACAGGAGACCTTCCAACACTAGCAGATACATCAGAAATACATCTACACGTGGAACAACTACTACAGAACACCTACTGAATGCTGGCAGACCTCAGACCTCCCAAAAGCCAAGAAACTCCCCATGTACCTGGGTAGGGCAAAAGAAAAAAGAATAAACAGAGACAAAAGAATAGGGACGGGACCTGCACCAGTGGGAGGCAGCTGTGAAGGAGGAAAGATTTCCACACACTAGGAAGCCCCTTCGCGGGCGGAGACTGCGGGTGGCAGAAGGGGAAAGCTTCGGAGCTGCAGAGGAGAGCGCAGCAACAGGGGTGCGGAGGGCAAAGAAGAGAGATTCCAGCACAGAGGATCAGTGCCAACCAATACTCACCAGCCCGAGAGGCTTGTCCGCTCACCCGCTGGGGCAAGTGGGGCTGGGAGCTGAGACTCGGGCTTCAGTTGGAGCAGAGGGAGAGGACTGGGGTTGGCGGCGTAAACACAGCCTGCAGGGAGTTATGGCAACATGGCTAGCCGGGAAGGAGTCTGGGAAAAAGTCTGGACCTGCCGAAGACGGAAGAGACTTTTTCTTCCCTCTTTGTTTCCTGGTGCACGAGGAGAGGGGATTAAGAGCGCTGCTTAGAGAAAGCTTTCGACAAAATTCAACACCCATTTATGATAAAAACCCTGCAGAAAGTAGGCGTAGAGGGAAATTTCCTCAAAATAATAAAGGCCATATATGACAAACCCAGAGCCAACATCATCCTCAATGGTGAAAAACTGAAAGCATTTCCAGTAAGATCAGGAACAAGACAAGGTTGCCCACTCTCACCACTCTTATTCAACATAGTTTTGGAAGTTTTAGCCACAGCAATCAGAGAAGAAAAGGAAATAAAAGGAATCCAAATCGGAAAAGAAGAAGTAAAGCTGTCACTGTTTGCAGATGACGTGATACTATACATAGAGAATCCTAAAGATGCTACCAGAAAACTACTAGAGCTAATCAATGAATTTGGTAAAGTAGCAGGATACAAAATTAATGCACAGAAATCTGTGGCATTCCTATATACTAATGATGAAAAATCTGAAAGTGAAATCAAGGAAACACTCCCATTTACCATTGCAACAAAAAGAATAAAATATCTAGGAATAAACCTACCTAAGGAGACAAAAGACCTGTATGCAGAAAATTATAAGACACTGATGAAAGAAATTAAAGATGATACAAATAGATGGAGAGATGTACCATGTTCTTGGATTGGAAGAATCAACATTGTGAAAATGACTCTACTACCCAAAGCAATCTACAGATTCAATGCAATCCCTATCAAAATACCACTGACATTTTTCACAGAACTAGAACAAAAAATTTCACAATTTGTATGGAAACACAAAAGACCCCGAATAGCCAAAGCAATCTTGAGAACGAAAAATGGAGCTGGAGGAATCAGGTTCCATGACTTCAGACTATACTACAAAGCTACAGTACTCAAGACAGTATGGTACTGGCACAGAAACAGGAAGATAGATCAATGGAACAGGATAGAAAGCCCAGAGATAAACCCACGCACATATGGTCAACTTATCTTTGATAAAGGAGGCAGGAATGTACAGTGGAGAAAGGACAGTCTCCTCAATAAGTGGTGCTGGGAAAACTGGACAGGGACATGTAAAAGTATGAGATTAGATCACTCCCTAACACCATACACTAAAATAAGCTCAAAATGGATTAAAGGGCTTCCCTGGTGGCACAGTGGTTGAGAGTCCGCCTGCCGATGCAGGGGACGCGGGTTCGTGCCCCGGTCTGGGAGGATCCCACATGCCGGGGAGCGGCTGGGCCCGTGGGCCGTGGCCGCTGAGCCTGCACGTCCGGAGCCTGTGCTCCGCAATGGGAGAGGCCACAGCAGTGAGAGGCCTGCGTACCGCAAAAAAAAAAAAAAAAAAAAAAAAAAAAAAATGGATTAAAGACCTAAATGTAAGGCCAGACACTATCAAACTCTTAGAGGAAAACATAGGCAGAACACTCTATGACATAAATCACAGCAAGATCCTTTTGGACCCACCTCCTACAGAAATGGAAATAAAGACAAAAATAAACACATGGGACCTAATGAAATTTCAAAGCTTTTGCACAGCAAAGGAAACCATAAAGAAGACCAAAAGACAACCCTCAGAATGGGAGAAAATATTTGCAAATGAAGCAACTGACAAAGGATTAATCTCCAATATTTATAAGCAGCTCATGCAGCTCAATAACAAAAAAACAAACAACCCAATCCAAAAATGGGCAGAAGACCTAAATAGACATTTCTCCACAGAAGATATACAGACTGCCAACAAACACATGAAAGGATGCTCAACATCTTTACTCATTAGAGAAATGCAAATCAAAACTACAATGAGATATCATCTCACACCAGTCAGAATGGCCATCATCAAAAAATCTAGAAACAATAAATGCTGGAGAGGGTGTGGAAAAAAGGGAACACTCTTGCACTGCTGGTGGGAATGTGAATTGGTACAGCCACTATGGAGAACGGTATGGAGGTTCCTTAAAAAACTACAAATAGAACTACCATATGACCCAGCAATCCCACTACTGGGCATATACCCTGAGAAAACCATAATTCAAAAAGAGTCATGTAGCAAAATGTTCATAGCAGCCCTATTTACAATAGCCTGGAGATGGAAACAACCTAAGTGTCCATCATTGGATGAATGGATAAAGAAGATGTGGCACATATATACAATGGAATATTACTCAGCCATAAAAAGAAACGAAATTGAGCTATTGGTAATGAGGTGGATGGACCTAGAGTGTGTCATACGGAGTGAAGTAAGTCAGAAAGAGAAAGACAAATACTGTATGCTGACACATATATATGGAATTTAAGAAAAAAAAATGTCATGAAGAACCTCGGGGTAAGACAGGAATAAAGACACAGAGCTACTAGAGAATGGACTTGAGGATATGGGGAGGGGGAAGGGTAAGCTGTGACAAAGCGAAAGAGTGGCATGGACATATATACAGTACCAAACATAAGGTAGATAGCTAGTGGGAAGCAGCCGCATAGCACAGGGAGATCAGCTCGGTGCTTTGTGACCGCCTAGAGGGGTGGGATAGGGAGGGCGGGAGGGAGACGCAAAAGGGAGGGGATACGGGAACATATGTGTATGTATAACTGATTAAATTTGTTAAATAAAAAAATAATAATAATGAAAAAAAAAAAAAAAGAGCGCAGCTTAAAGGAGCTCCAGAGATGGGCGCGAGCCACGGCTAACAGTTCAGACCCCAGAGACGGGTATGAGACGCTAAGGTGGCTGCTGCTGCCGCCATCAAGAAGCCTGTGTGAGAGCACAGGTCTCCATCCACACCTTCCTTGCGGGGAGCCTGTGCAGCCCGCCACAGCCAGGGTCCCGGGATCCAGGGACAACTACCCCAGGAGAACGCATGTCGCACCTCAGGCTAGTGCAACGTCACGCCGGCCTCTGCCACGGCAGGCTCGCCCCGCATCGTGCCCCTCCCTCCCCCCGGCCTGAGTGAGCCAGAGACCCCGAATCAGCGGCTCCTTTAACCTCGTCCTGTCTGAGCAAAAACAGACGCCCTCCAGCGACCTACACACAGAGGCGGGGCCAAATCCAAAGCTGAGCCCTGGGAGCTGTGTGAACAAAGAAGAGAAAGGGAAATCTCTCCCAGCAGCCTCAGGAGCAGTGGCTTAAATCTCCACTGATGTACCCTGCATCTGTGGAGTGGAATACCTGAATAGACAATGAATCATCCCAAATCGAGGAAGTGGACTTTGAGAGCAAGATTTATGATTTTTTCCCCTTTTCCTCTTTTTGTGAGTGTGTATGTGTATGCTTCTGCGTGAGATTTTGTCTGTATAGCTTTGCTTTCACCATTTGTCCTAGGGTTCTATCCGTCCTTTTTTTTTTTTTTTTTACTTTTCTAAAAAAATTTTTTTTCTTAATAATTATTTTTTATTTTAATAACTTTATTTTATCATACTTTATGTTATTTTCTTTTATCCTCTTCCTTCCTTCCTTCTTCCCTTCCTTCCTTCTTTCTTTCTTTGTTTTTCTTTCTACCTTCCTTCCTTCCTTCGTTCCTTGCTTCCTTCATTCCTTCCTTCCTTTCTTTCTTTCTTTCCACATTTTCTCCATTTTATTCTGAGCCGTGTGGATGAAAGGCTCTTTGTGCTGCTGCCAGGAGTCAGTTCTGTGCCTCTGAGGTGGGAGAGCCAACTTCAGGACACTGGGCCACAAGAAACCTCCCAGCTCCACATAATATCAAATGGCGAAAATCTCCCAGAAATCTCCATCTCAACACCAACACCCAGCTTCACTCAACGACCAGCAAGCTACAGTGCTGGACACCCTTTGCCAAACAACTAGCAAGACAGGAACACAACCCCACCCATTAGCAGAGACACTGCCTAAAATCATAATAACTCCACAGACACCCCAAAACACACCACCAGACGTGGACCTGCCCACCAGAAAGACAAGATCCAGCCTCATCCACCAGAACACAGGCACTAGTCTCCTCAACCAGGAAGCCTACACAACCCACTAAACCAACCTTAGCCACTGGGGACAGACACCAAAAACAACAGGAACTATGAACCTATAGCCTGCAAAAAGGAGACCCCAAACACAGTAAGATAAGCAAAATGAGAAGACAGAAAAACACACAGCAGGAGAAGGAGCAAGATAAAAACCCACCAGACCTAACAAATGAAGAGGAAATAGGCAATCTACCTGAAAAAGAATTCAGAATAATGATAGTAAAGATGATCCAAAATCTTGGAAATAGAACAGAGAAAATGCAAGAAACATTTAACAAGGACCTAGAAGAACTAAAGAGGAAACAAGCAACGATGAAAAACACAATAAATGAAATTAAAAATACTCTAGAAGGGATCAAGAGCAGAATAACTGAGGCAGAAGAACGGATAAGTGACATGGAAGATAAAATAGTGGAAATAACTGATTAAGAGCAGAATAAAGAAAAAAGAATGAAAAGAACTGAGGACAGTCTCAGAGACATCAGGGACAACATTAAACGCACCAACATTCGAATTATAGGGGTTCCAGAAGAAGAGGAAAAGAAAGGGACTGAGAAAATATTTGAAGAGATAATAGTTGAAAACTTCCCTAATATGGGAAAGGAAATAGTTAATCAAGTGAGGAAGCACAGAGAGTCCCATATAGGATAAATTCATGGAGAAAAACGCCAAGACACATATTAATGAAACTGTCAAAAATTAAATACAAAGAAAACAGCAAGCAAGGGAAAAACAACAAATAACACACAAGGGAATCCCCAAAAGGTTAACAGCTGATCTTTCAGCAGAAACTCTGCAAGCCAGAAGAGACTGGCAGGACATATTTAAAGTGATGAAGGAGAGAAAACTACAACCAAGATTACTCTACCAGGCAAGGATCTCATTCAGATTTCATGGAGAAATTAAAACCTTTACAGACAAGCAAAAGCTGAGAGAATTCAGAGCCACCAAACCAGCTTGACAACAAATGCTAAAGGAAGGTCTCAAGGCAAGAAACACAAGAGAAGGAAAAGACCTACAATAACAAACTAAAAACAATTAAGAAAATGGGAATAGGAACATACATATCGATAATTACCTTAAATGTAAATGCATTAAATGCTGCCACCAAAAGACACAGACTGGCTGAATGGATACAAAAAAAAGACCCATATATATGCTGTCTACAAGAGACCCACCCCAGACCTAGAGACACATACAGACTGAAAGTGAGGGGATGGAAGAAGATATTCCATGCAAAAGGAAACCAAAAGAAAGCTACAGTAGCAATCCCCATATCAGACAAAATAGACTATAAAATAAAGACTATTAGAAGAGACAAAGAAGGACACTACATAGTGATCAAGGGATCGATCCAAGAAGAAGATATAACAATTGTAAATATTTATTCACCCAACATAGGAGAACCGCAATACATAAGGCAAATACTAACAGCCATAAAAGGGGAAATCGACAGTAACACATTCATAGTAGGGGACTTTAACACCCCACTTTCACCAATGGACAGATCATCCAAAATGAAAATAAATAAGGAAACACAAGCTTTAAATGATACATTACACAAGATGGACTTAATTGATATTTATAGGACACTCCAACCAAAAACAACAGAACACACATTTTTCTCAAGTGCTCATGGAACATTCTTCAGGATAGATCATATCTTGGGTCACAAATCAAGCCTTGGTAAATTTAAGAAAATTGAAATTGTATCTAGTATCTTTTCTGACCACAACGCTATAAGACTAGATATCAATTACAGGAAAAGATCTGTAAAAATACAAACACATGAAGGATAAACAATACACTACTTAATAATGAAGTGATCAATGAAAAAATCAAAGAGGAAATCAAAAAATACCCAGAAACAAATGACAATGGAGACACAACGACCCAAAACCTATGGGATGCAGCAAAAGCAGTTCTAAGAGGGAAGTTTATAGCAATACAATCCTACCTTAAGAAACAGGAAACATCTTGAATAAACAACCTAAACTTGCATCTAAAGCAATTAGAGAAAGAAGAACAGAAAACCCCCAAAGTTAGCAGAAGGAAAGAAATCATAAAGATCAGATCAGAAATAAATGAAAAAGAAATGAAGGAAATGATAGCAAAGATCAATAAAACTAAAAGCTCGTTCTTTGAGAAGATAAACAAAATTGATAAACCATTAGTCAGACTCATCAAGAAAAAAAGGGAGAAGACTCAAATCAATAGAATTAGAAATGAAAAAGGAGAAATAAAAACTGTCACTGTAGAAATACAAAAGATCATGAGAGATTATTACAAGCAACTCTATGTCAATAAAATGGACAACCTGGAAGAAATGGACAAATTCTGAGAAATGCACAACCTGCCAAGACTAAATTAGGAAGAAATAGAAAATATGAACAGACCAACCACAAACACTGAAATTGAAAATGTGATTAAAAATCTTCCAACACACAAAAGCCTAGGACCACATGGATTCACAGGCGAATTCTATCAAACATTTAGAGAAGAGCTAACACCTATCCTTCTCAAACTCTTCCAAAATATAGCAGAGGGAGGAACACTCCCAAGCTCATTCTACAACGCCACCATCACCCTGATACCAAAACCAGACAAGGATGTCACAAAGAAAGAAAACTACAGGCCAATATCACTGATGGACATAGGTGCAAAAATCCTCAACAAAATACTAACAAACAGAATCCAACAGCACATTAAAAGGATCATACACCATGATCAAGTGGGGTTTATTCCAGGAATGCAAGGATTCTTCAATATACGCAAATCAATCAACACGATACACCATATTAACAAATTGAAGGAGAAAAACCATATGATCATCTCAATAGATGCAGAGAAAGCTTTCAACAAAATTCAACGCACCATTTATGATAAAAACCCTGCAGAAAGTAGGCGTAGAGGGAACTTTCCTCAAAATAATAAAGGCCATATATGACAAACCCAGAGCCAACATCATCCTCAATGGTGAAAAACTGAAAGCATTTCCAGTAAGATCAGGAACAAGACAAGGTTGCCCACTCTCACCACTCTTATTCAACATAGTTTTGGAAGTTTTAGCCACAGCAATCAGAGAAGAAAAGGAAATAAAAGGAATCCAAATCGGAAAAGAAGAAGTAAAGCTGTCACTATTTGCAGATGACATGATACTATACATAGAGAATCCTAAAGATGCTACCAGAAAACTACTAGAGCTAATCAATGAATTTGGTAAAGTAGCAGGATACAAAATTCATGCACAGAAATCTCTGATATTCCTATACACTAATGATGAAAAAGCTGAAAGTGAAATCAAGAAAACACTCCCATTTACAACTGCAACAAAAAGAGTCAAATATCTAGGAATAAACCTACCTAAGGAGACAAAAGACCTGTATGCAGAAAATTATAAGACACTGATGAAAGAAATTAAAGATGATACAAATAGATGGAGAGATGTACCATGTTCTTGGATTGGAAGAATCAACATTGTGAAAATGACTCTACTACCCAAAGCAATCTACAGATTCAATGCAATCCCTATCAAAATACCACTGACATTTTTCACAGAACTAGAACAAAAAATTTCACAATTTGTATGGAAACACAAAAGACCCCGAATAGCCAAAGCAATCTTGAGAACGAAAAATGGAGCTGGAGGAATCAGGTTCCATGACTTCAGACTATACTACAAAGCTACAGTACTCAAGACAGTATGGTACTGGCACAGAAACAGGAAGATAGATTAATGGAAAAGGATAGAAAGCCGAGAGATAAACCCAAACACATATGGTCACCTTATCTTTGATAAAGGAGGTAGGAATGTACAGTGGAGAAAGGACAGCTTCTTCAATAAATGATGCTGGAAAAACTGGACAGGTACATGTAAAAGTATGAGATTAGATCACTTCCTAACACCATACACAAAAATAAGCTCAATATGGAGTAAAGACCTAAATGTAAGGCCAGAAACTATCAAACTCTTAGAGGAAAACATAGGCAGAACACTCTATGACATAAATCACAGGAAGATCCTTTTGGACCCACCTCCTAGAGAAATGGAAATAAAAACAAAATAAACAAATGGGACCTAATGAAACTTAAAAGCTTTTGCACAGCAAAGGAAACCATAAACAAGACCAAAAGACAACCCTCAGAATGGGAGAAAATATTTGCAAATGAAGCAACTGACAAAGGATTAATCTCCAAAATTTACAAGCAGTTCATGCAGCTCAATAACAAAAAAACAAACAACCCAATCCAAAAATGGGCAGAAGACCTAAACAGACATTTCTCCAAAGAAGATAAACAGATTGCCAACAAACACATGAAAGAATGCTCAACATCATTAATCATTAGAGAAATGTAAATCAAAACTACAATGAGATATCATCTCACACCAGTCAGAATGGCCATCATCAAAAAATCTAGAAACAATAAATGCTGGAGAGGGTGTGGAGAAAAGGGAACACTCTTGCACTACTGGTAGGAATGTGAATTGGTACAGCCACTATGGAAAACAGTATGGAAGTTCCTTAAAAAACTACAAATAGAACTACCATATGACCCAGCAACGCCACTACTGGGCATATACCCTGAGAAAACCATAATTCAAAAAGTGTCATGCACCAAAATGTCCATTGCAGCTCTATTTACAATAGCCTGGAGATGGAAACAACCTAAGTGTCCATCACTGGATGAATGGATAAAGAATATGTGGCATATATATATACAATGGAATATTACTCAGCCATAAAAAGAAACGAAATTGAGCTATTTGTAATTAGGTGGATGGACCTAGAGTCTGTCATACAGAGTGAAGTAAGTCAGAAAGAGAAAGACAAATACCGTATGCTAACACATACATATGGAATTTAAGAAAAATAAAATATCATGAAGAACCTCGGGGTAAGACAGGAATAAAGACACAGACCTACTAGAGAATGGCCTTGAGGATATGGGGAGGAGCAAGGGTAAGCTGTGACAAAGCGAGAGAGTGGCATGGACATATACACACTACCAAATGTAAAATAGATAGCTAGTGAGAAGCAGCCGCATAGCACAGGGAGATCAGCTTGGTGGTTTGTGACCACCTAGAGGGGTGGGATAGGGAGGGTGGGAGGGAGGGAGACGCAAGAGGGAAGAGATATGGGAACATATGTATATGTATAACTGATTCACTTTGTTATAAAGCAGAAACTAACACACCATTCTAAAGCAATTATACTCTAATAAAGATGTAAAAAAAAAAGATGTGGCACATATATACAATGGAATATTACTCAGCCATAAAAAGAAACGAAATTGAGTTATTTGTAGTAAGGTGGATGGACGTAGAGTCTGTCATACAGAGTGAAGTAAGTCAGAAAGAGAAAGACAAATACTGTATGCTAACACATATATATGGAATCTAAGAAAAAATAAATGTCATGAAGCACCTAGGGGTAAGACAGGAATAAAGACACAGTCCTACTAGAGAATAGACTTGAGGATATGGGGAGGGGGAAGGATAAGCTGTGACAAAGTGAGAGAGTGGCTTGGACATATATACACTACCAAACGTAAAACAGATAGCTAGTGGGAAGCAGCCGCATAGCACAAGGAGATCAACTCGGTGCTTTGTGACCACCTAGAGGGGTGGGATAGGGAGGGTGGGAGATGCAAGAGGGAAGAGATATGGGATCATATGTATATGTATAACTGACTTTGTTATAAAGCAGATACTAACACACCATTGTAAAGTAATTATACTCCAATAAAGATGAAAAAAAAGTACATAGACTAAAAGATGGAAGTCTTCCATATACACAAGAGTTTTTAAAAATTAAATAAATATATAAATACAAATAAATAAATAAAAAAGAAACTTCAAATACCCATTCCTAAAGAGGAATTCATATTACCTATCATACCTAAAAATAGGCAGAAGGGTTTTCAATCAGCCCTGAAGCAAGGTCTTGGCTAAAGAATAAACAAAAATGCACAAAGGCCGTTGGCCTCTCTCTGATGGGTTTCTCTGGCAAGCCATTCAGTTTACCAGAACAAGAGCAGGGCTGCCATCATTTGGGTATAGAAAGTGGAGGATCTACCTTTTTGTCTTTGTCTCTGAATCATGGTCATAGAAGAATATTGATACATTAGCAACACACACATCCTTCCTCATCACATCTACCTCTCACACCAACTGTGTGTCTTTAGGAAAATCCTTTAACATCTCAGCACCTCAGTTTCCTACACCACACAATGGGAGCTGAGCTCAGTCATAAGTCTATTTCTACAATTTTGTCCTGATAGCTGTAACTGTAAGATTTGCTGGCCTTGGTGTTCACCTTGTATACAAAATTAGACATGAAGAACATATATAGCTTTTCCTGGTCCTTTAAAGCCCTGGGAATCGATTTGGCCAATAGATGCCACAAAGAAAAGATTGCTGGAGATAGCACGTGGCATTGGAAGACAAGCCAAAGCTTTTAGCCACATACATTCAAATCCATAGATCAAACCTGGGCAGCCCAAATGCTTCATGAATTTCAGCAGCTGGATGAACCTCTGAACTTGTACTGTGTGTGTGTGTGTGAGAGAGAGAGAGACTTTCTTGCAAAGGAAACCCCCAAAACTGAAAACAATCCTCCTTGTGTGCCTGAGGTCTAGATTGTTCATGGCTACACTGAGGTAAATTCAACAACAGGTTGTGTAGTGGGGCAGGAGGCTGATAGGCTTATAGACCGTAATCGTCACAATACTCCACATTAAAATTGCTTTGAAAAAGGCATTCATAAAAGGGAAATAGCATGTCCTGCAAGAAGAAACCAAGGTAGACAGTGAACTCTTTCCCTCATAATTTTTCTTACTAGTCTTTCTGATTTTACAGCATGATATCTTCTGAACCTTTTAGTAAAATGGAGGTTTCTCATTTCAGCCTAACTGCTGTTAATCTGTTCCAAATGTTAAAGTTGCAAGTAAGGTCTGGTAACCATCGCTGCATTGAATTGATAATAGGAATAGAGCTGATCACCATCTGGTTTGGTTCAGAGTACAACTTGCTGCCTAATACTGCAGAATTTGAGCTGGAAGTCCCTTGTATTTCATGAATGCCACAAAAAAAAGAATTTAAACAAACAGCACTCCCCAATAGTCATATGTCCTTATTTATTGCTCTATAGGTTTGCTAAATATGGAATATCACATTACTAATTTTGGCAAATTCCAGGGTATATAAACAGGCCAAAACCTCTTAACATAAATTATGCCAGAGCTGCCTAATGATAATTTGAAAAATTCATGGTGTTGGTTTTCCAGAGTTATGACAGAAAACCATTTCAGAAATAGGAAACAAAATTTGAAATTGGTTTCTTGTTGCATGCCTCCCTTACCAATCCTGCTGTTGCAGATCTATGAAAATATACTTCATTCTACCACTTTATGAATAAATTGGAAAATCTGATTTATATAGAACTACCAGTGATTTCTAAAATGGATTGTTGACTCAAAAGGAAACATTTTACAAGTCCTTTCCAATTTTAAAATTCTCTGTTGTAAATACTGCAATAATTCTGGCAACAATCTGGCTTTATAAAAAGGAAATGTTCTTCTAATTACATAAAATTATTACTGGGTATGATATTCTCTGAAGAGTTTGTGTGTCCAGACAATGAATATTTAATGGCAAGGACTACATCAAGCTACTCCCATTGTATTCCCAGTGTTTTGAATTACACCTGGCACAAAGAAGTCTACTTAATGAATGGAGCCCAAGAGACCAATATGGGAGGGAACAAGTCTTTGAATAACAACTTCCTATTCATTTCAAATTTCTACACTTTAATGAGGAGCTTTTGTAAAATATAATCAGAATGTAAAGTCTCCACAAACAATGCAATAGCATGCAATGCCCCTTTCAGGTATAACATCTATACTGGCAGGAGACCCCGATTTCCTAAAGGCTCATTGCTCATTTATTTAGGAATGCATGCCCAAAAATACAAAAGCAAGGCAGAGACACAGGAAGGGACATAGCCCTCCTTGACAGACTTTTTTCTTTATATGGTTGTTATAAATACAGAATATCTCAAGGCACTCCCTCTACTGCAAGGAAACAAGATTTATTTAGACATGACTTTCTCAATTAACAAAGGCTTTAGGAATTCCTTCTGAAACTTCTGCCCAATTTTTAAACTGTATTAATAATTGTGTCATTTCATTTTGATAAGATAGACCTTCTAATATGTCCCAGTTAAATACTTATAAATATCTAATGGCCAATGGTTAAATGACTTGAATGTAATCAAAGATTTGCAAGGCAGGAGTAGAGGTCATCTAGTCCAGCTGTGTACATCCATCTGTAGGCAGAATCATATGAAAAAGTATCAAAGAAGATATGAATGTGCCACTCCTATTTTTAGAGACCTTCCAAGTAGATTTTAACATCCATTGAATGACCTTCCAAGAATCTTCCTAGAATCACGCAGTTCTTTAAACTTCACTTTCCTTCTACACCTTCTAGCCTACCTGTGTGCTAAAAGAATAGCTCTCATCTCCTTGCCAAAAGCTAATGTCTATGAACTATGGACTGTTTTGTTTGTTTTTTTAAAAGTATGATTTCCATAATAAGAGCAAGGTTGAGGTAAAAGAGAAAATATATCTCCCTGTTCCTTTTTTTCTCCTTACTTTCCAATCTCGAAACTCCTTTCTTTTCAGGTTCTGCACATCATACCTCTGAAGCCTACTGTGTATTTGCTTTGTCACCCATCAGACATAACTCTACAGAGAGAAAAAGTGCCTCTGTGGCACATTAGAACTTGTGCCAATAAATCCCCACAATATCAAGAAAATTCCTTTGTACCGTGATAAAGGTGCCTTCTAACAGCCAAGAAAGGAAACACCAGTCCACATGTGACCTTAAAAGAAACTTCATGTACTTTGTTTTTCCTTTCCATCTGACAGCCCTGCAATCTGGGAAGCTAAGCAGAATTGGGTCTGCTTAGTACTTGGAAAGGAGACAGTTTGAGAATACCCAGTACTAGAGGCTTTCTCTCTTCCCACCCCCATTACCCATACCCTATCTGCCCAGAGCAGTGTGGTGGTGCAGAAAGCAAACTGAATCCCAGATAAGCAATAAAGTGATTCAATAACTTTCTGTGAATTACAAATCTTCACTGTGCCCAAATTCTCAGGACAAGTTTTTAAAATTTCTTTCAGCTCTAAAAGTCTAAAACTAATTTTCCTAGTAAAGGTCTATTTAGTTAGGAATGGGGTATGCTGATGGGGTACTAAACTTGAAGAAGAAATATAAAGTTAAATGTGTGCAACACTGAAAATATTCTGAACTTACACTCTGCTTTTCTCCCTGCATTAGTTTGCTCTGACTTTTCCTCCATGACTGAATTGCATTTTCCCTCCACTCTGCCTATGCAAGTTCCATTTCATCCTCAAGACCTAGTTCAAGTCTAACATTCTGCTTGAAGCCTAATTGCTAAAATCCTCGTTAAACTCTATCCTCTGAATGTTATACCCATAGTCTTGACCATATGGTTCTGGGTTTAATTATTCTCTATTTTTAAAAATATTTCTGGGCCTCCCTGGTGGCGCAGTGGTTGAGAGTCCGCCTGCCGATGGAAGGGATACGGGTTCGTGCCCCAGTCCGGGAGGATCCCATAGGCCGCGGAGCGGCTGGGCCCGTGAGCCATGGCCGCTGAGCCTGCGCATCCGGAGCCTGTGCTCTGCAACGGGAGAGGCCACAACAGTGAGAGGCCCGCGTACCGCAAAAAATATATATATATATATATTTTTTTTTTTTCTATTTTTTCTTATCTGCCCATCCAGATTGCCAACTCCTTGAGGAAAGTTAAACTACTGTGAGCTTTGGTACTACTTCTTCTTTCAACACTTTCTAAGCAAAACCTCGAGCAGGATCTTGAAACTCTGCCTGAGTTTCCTCATCTCTAAGAAAGAGCTAGCCATACTAAACATACTTGGTTGTTGGGACATAGTAATCAATAAATACTTGCTGATAATCAATAAATACTTTCTCATTAAGGAAATCAATGTTTCCTTAATGATTTGGAAAGTGGTTTTTTTTTTTAAGTATTTCAGGATCATCATTATAAAAATCAGTTTCCATTGGACAGCATTTTAGACCTCATGATAGGATGGTCAGGTGACCTAGTACTGACATTGCTTTAGATATTGATGTTTGAAAAAACATCCCTCTTAATAGTTATACTTGCTTTGTCTCTTCCTCTATCAAAAAATAAAAAATAGTAGGCCAAAGAGAAATCTGAACTTTGGTGAATGTTTCTATTCAAAATAAAGATCCTCAGCTTATTCACTGAATATGTCTGCTGAAAATCCATAAGAGGCAAGAAAAGCATGTTGAGAGAATCTGTTATAGGCAAGGGTTTAGATACCCCAAGTTTTTGATACACCACTCAAAGGAGGGGTGAGTGTAAATATCGCCAAATGAATATGATTAGGCCAGGCCAAAAAAAATCACTCATCTTAGCTGTCCTTTCCCCTGGTATAGTACAGAATAGCCTCTTGGGGATAACGGATTTAGCTCACTAGAAAATATATTATATTATATATATAAGAAGGAAGCTGATATACTACTGATAATATATTAAATAACATATCATCATAGCTGATATTATAATATCAGCTAATATCAGAAAATATATTACGATGAAGCTGATAATATATTAAATAATATATTATTAGAAGGCCATCAGCTTCCTTTTTCAAGGAAGTCACCCAGAGTTGCATAAATTGTTCTCATATATCAGTGGCCAAAATTTAGTGACATGGATACACTTAGTTGTGAGGGAGGCTGGAAAATGTAGTCTATAGCTGGGCAGTTTTGTGACCTCCTAAAAGTCCTGGGGTTCTCTAACCAAAAGAATGAAGAGGTAGATTTGGAGTAATTAGTTGGCTCTACCACATTTCCTTAAAGGCTGAGTACCATATTATGACTTATATCAAGCCTTTGACCATCTAGGAGATTAAGACTGTGTGTATAACCACTGCAACTGGTAAATTGACTACGAAAGATTAATGGTACAACATCAAAAAGAATCTCCCATTATCTTTTTGTTCAGTTTGGAGTAATACTGCCCTTATCTGGATATAAATTTGGGTATTCCCTTCATTTTTATTTCTTCTGATCTCTTTTTGGAAGAGATCATTTATACTTACTTAGGTCACAAAAATGCCATCTTGATTTAGAAATTAAAAGAGCCAGTCCAAAATATTGACCAACCCGTGCTTTCATTCAAAGGTAAGAATTTCTGCCCATTTCCCCCATGTAGCCTTGACTGCAGATAGGATGTAGAGAGTGGGGTGTGGCTTGTTTCTTCTCCTGTTCTTGCTCATTCTCTACGCAACTCACTAGCTGCTATTCCTGAGTCCACCTCATGAATTCTCTCTCAATGTTTCACTTCATCAATACCCTCCTTGAGTCATAAAACAGATTTCCAAATATTTCATTTGAAATCTTTATATTTGTTTAAAAATTCACTTGGAATTTTAAATCTACTATAGCTATTTTTAAAATACATGTCAGTCTCTTCCACTAGATCAGAATCTCGAGTTTCAAGATTATATCTCTAGTGACTGGCACAGAATTTTTTTGAATGGATTCTCTTAACCTTACAGTATGGCTTTAGCTGTTCTTTCTGTGTATCCTTTAATACCTAGATGTAGTTACACCCCTTATAGTCCTTATTTCTGTGTATTTTAATTGCCTGTTTACATGTCTGTCTCTCCCAGACAACTGTAAGCTTTTTGAGAGCAGGCATTATGTTTTTGTATATGCTTAGGCTAAGGGTACTCAATAAATAAGTGCTCAATAAATATTTAATAAATGAACATTGTTTCCTCATATGAGGAAATAGCAAAGAACTATAAGGCTGGGTAACTCTCCTTAAGGAGTATACAGTTTTATTGAAAAGATACTTACCTCTTCTCCCTTCCTTAATCTTCCACCCTAGCATTTTCCAGTTCTACTATGGGCCTGGTTAAATACTGTAGTTATAGTCCCAGCACAGTATATGACTGAAGTGATTTATCATTAAAGCATTAATTTCACTTTGGGGAATGTATATCAAGAAATTAATTAAACATATACAAAAGGCTCCTGTCATGCAATTGTCTACTACAGCATAATTTATAAAAGCAAGAAAGGAGAGAAGGATAGACAGAAATATATAATAAAAAATTAAATACTCACTTGAAGAAGTAAGCAGGGTTTTAATGGTTATAGATGTTCTGATTATAATAGTATAAGAAGTACCTAAAATATAATGCTTTAAAAAACCAAACATAAAAATTGAATGTGCATTAGAATTACAACTATGCAAATAATGTTTATTAAAAAAACAAAAAAACCAATTAGAAGCAAAAGCACCAAAAGAATAACAGAAACCACACAACAACAAACTGATTATGTTTGGCTTTTTATTTTATCTTACAAACTTTCTGTAGCACTGTTAAATTAGTAATAAGTGTTTTCAATTTACTATTTTTAAAATTACCTTTGGGAACAATCTTCAGGTGTCTATTTTTTGAGGTAACCAGTTCAAGAGAAATAGAGCTTAAAACCAGGATACAAGTTGAAATGTTTGTGTCTTCTTGCATTCAACACTATGCTAGGCACTATGGATATAAAGATGAATTGGATATGATCTCTACCCTTGAAGATTTTCAAATATATAAGGGAAAAGACCTGTCAAAAATATAGCTATGGGGACTTCTTTGGTGGTACAGTGGTTAAGAATCTGCCTGCCAGTGCGGGGGACACAGCTTTGAACCCTGGTCCTGGAGGATCCCACATGCCGCAGAGCAACTGGGCCCATGGGCCACAACTACTGAGGCTGCACTCTAGAGCCTGTGAGTCACAATTACTGAGCCCGCATGCCACAACTACTGAAACCCGCATGCCTAGAGCCTGTGCTCCACAACAAGAGAAGCCACCACAATGAGAAGTCCACACGCTGCAACGAAGAGTAGCCCCCACTCACCACAACTAGAGAAAGCCCGTGCACAGCAATGAAGACCCAATGCAGCCAAAAATAAATAAATAAGTAAATTTATTTTTACAAATATAGCTATGACACAATGTTATGAACCCAGTTATTAGTATGAATATGCAATGTGATTCTCAGAAGAGAGAGTGATTAATGCAGTTCACAAAAGAGGTGGCATTTAAATAGGGCTTTGAATGGTGATTGCTCATCTAAAAAAATTGAAAGTAGTAAAGAACACGTAGGAGTTCATCAGCCAGAGAAAGGAAAACATAAGCAGATAGATGGAATATGAAAACTCACAGCATGGTAAATAATAGGCATGGTGGCTGAAATGAAGGGAAATAAAAATGAAAACTAACATACTGAATGCTTACCACACACTGAGCATTGAAAATAAGTTATAGCTAATTTAACCCTCACAAAAATTCTAGGAGTTCAAAACTATTATGGTTCTTATCATTACCAACTTATTGATATGGAAACTATTCTTAGTAAAGTTAGGAAACCTGCCTGAGGAAATCACACAGGAAGTGGTAAAGATGGAATTTGCATCCAGTTCTGTGTGACCTTAAAGTTCTACCTTTATTCACCAACAATAACAATCCTGAGGCAAGAAAGGGCCTTAATGGTCCTATCAAGAAAGTTAGACTTAATTCCATAAAAAAATGCAAAATCATCAAAGGTTCCTAAGGTACCTAGGGACGCTAGAGAGACTGGAAGACTAGTTAGGAGCATAATGCAGTAGCTTACTAAAGCTCTGAAACAAGGAAATGAAAAGTGAATGGAGAAGACAGTCAAGAGGCATTTCAGAAGCTAAACCACAGAACTTAATGACCATGAAGAGGAGGAAGGAGTTCAAAGTTTATACTTCAGTGACTAAAAAGATAGTAAATAAATTAACCAAAAAAGTGAATAAGAAAGGTATAAGAAAAAAGTATAATGAATATGATTGGGGCAACTTGAGTTTAAGGTGTCAGTAGTGCATCCCAAGGAGTATATACAATAGGTGGTTATAAGCAGACAGAATTATCTTCTAGAGTTTCTTCTGATATTTTCACTCATCAGTTGAAATTCTACATTTTAGCTGAATTCCTTTTTACCTTGCTGGTTGGTACAATTAATAGTTTAAAAATAAATCATTTTGAAATAATGAAAATTCACTGTTAATGTTATTTTCTTAATAAGCAAAACTAAAAAAATTTCCATATTTAAAGCAATTATTTCAAATTTTAAAATACACCCCAATGTTTGATAATTTAAAAATAATCTCCTCATATTTTCCCAGCTATACCTGAAGTTTAAACAAACAAACAAAATAGCTCAACTAGGAAAGGGAGAGATTTAGTTTAGCTCTTTTTGCAATGATAGTCATTTTTTTACTTGAGATTTCCAAAAAGTCTAATGTAATAGAGACATCTTTAATTGGACAACTTCAAATGCCTTCTGTGTATGTCAGGGAAATGAAAATGCCAAATGATCCATCAGAAATCCCTATAGGTCAGGCACAATTAGGAATAAGAATAGCCTTATTAGGAATAAGAACAGCCTTGTTAGGAATTGTTGACTGGGGACCCCTCTGCTATTGGAGATTGTTCTTTGCTGACTGAAGGGCTCTTTTGTGGCAGCCCTGAGTCAACCTGCTTTAATACATTATTTCAAAAGCCAACATAAAGCAGAATTTCTAAAAAGTCTTCTTGGAGAAAAATCTTGAGGAGGAATGAAGAAATAATTGAAAAATAGTACAACCAGCTATGGAGCATTTAAGAATCAAGTCTATATGCTCCCCAAAATTTTGCACACCACTGGGAGACTTTCTTCCTTCTCTTTCTTACTTGCCTGAAACTTACACCAATTAATATAATATCATTTAAGCATCTATAATTTATGATGCCAAATATCATTAAAAATGCAGAGAAAAAGTACAAAATATAGAAAGCAATTATCTCACATGGCATTTTAAAAGCCTATGAAATAAAGAGATGAGGATAATAAATATGAAATAGTTAAATAAAGTTAAGTATGTAATAAATTATTAAGTCTGGTAGTTATATGCTTTGATACAGAGTATTACCAAAACTGAGAGAGGACTTAAGTTGTCCCTGAGGCAAAGTATTTAGAGAAGAGGAAAGGCATCCCAAACCCCTCAAATAGTAGGCCAAGAAAAACAGTCAGAGGAATTCTCATGAAAGATTTTGAAATAGTGAAAACTTTTCTCCAACTCTTTCTTTTGATGGGAAATCACTGGAAATCCCTAAGGAAATTTATAATAAGGACCCATGTTTCATCATTAGTAGTATAGTAGTAGTAGTAGTATAAAACCATTATTTTTACTCAGTACCTGCCACCCATTCAGTGCTTCATAAGTGCCAATTACTGTTTATAATTATTATATGATTAATCCTGACAACAACCTTAGAAGTAGAAATTCTTATTCCCACTTTGTAGATTAGGAAATTGAAGCTTCTCCAAATCGTGCAAAATCTGAATTGACCCACACTTTAGTTCTTCTCAGAAGAAATAAACTGTAGAAATATATTTATGTTGCTCAGTTTGTAGCACTTCAGTTAATTCACCAATAAATATTTATTGATAACCTAACATATAAAAGTACAATGCTAGGAATTTATGTTCTATGAAAGACTTCTTCAGGATGATGGAACTGATCGAATGTATGATGTATCGAAATGTCTTGAGATAAGAACTGGGCAACTGGGAAGAGTTTGGATTTGAATTAATAATAATGGCAAGAAAATAAAAGAGCAAGATAGAGAACACAAAATTTTTCCAGGAAAGTAAAATCAATTTAATATTTGGACCAGCTGTAATGGTATTTTCATAGTCAAAATTATGTAAAATACTAAATGTTAATATGATCAAAATTACAATGTTAACTGTAGTAGGAAGAGAGGGATGTGAGAAGGGTGTTCATATGTGGTAGGGATGGAGAAAGAGAGCTAAATCCTCATCTTCCATAAAGGAAAACCAATGCTTAAAATGGAAAAATCAAGAAGAAACAACACAAACCTGTTAAGTAAAGACATCAATATACTGACAAAAGTTAAATGGAGGTAAGTTAAAAGGATGAAGAAGTGACCTTATAGAACTACTTGACTCTTTAAGCTATGTGTATGTATAATTTGATAAAATGAAAATGAACATCCATGATTTATAGAGCATGGCGAATTTTTGAGTGAAAGAATAACAAAACTTTTTCTAAATGTATTAAGCAAACTTTTTGTTGGCATTGCAAAAGAAATGATTAAAGGGAGAGAGGGAAATCAGTTGGAAATCTATTCCCCTAGGTTAAAGGGAATGTAATAAAGACTTGAACCAAGTTATTGTCAGTGAAGCCAGAAGGAAAGGGGACTATTTACAAGACAGTTCAGACAAAATCACAAGGACTTGGGAGATATTGGATATAGATACGCAGGGGGGATGTTTAGGATAATTCAGAGGCATGTTTAAGATAATTTGGAAGTTTATAACCCGAATTACTAGACGGAGCTGCTCTCTGTGTAGTTTTCTGATTAATTCACAATAACATGTATTATTCTCTACTATATATATATAAACATATTATAATTTTTATTTTTATTATACATACTAGTATATACAATATATGTTATATATGTATTCTGGAGAGATACTAATCCCTTGTTGGTTATATGGATTGCAAGTATTGGCTCCCAGTAACTTATCTTTCTATTTCTTTATGGTGATTTTTGATGAAGAGAAATTCTTAATTTAATCTTGGTATTCATTTGGTTTTCTTGATTTGAGTGAGGATTACTGCCTTTCAATAATTCTGAGGAATTCTTTTTGAATACTCTTTCCCATTGATTCTATAATCTCCTTCTAGAACTCTGATAAAAAGTATATTCTCCCTTCATTCTCCACAGCTATTAACTTCTCTATCATGTTTTTCACTTCTCTCTGGACTGTATTTTAGATAAGTTCTTCAGAAATTACTTCACCAATTCTCTTTTCTGCTGTGTCTAATCTGATGGTTAATCTTTTCACTGTTTTTAATTATTATGTTAATAATTTCTAGAATTTCTATTTAGTTATTTTTCAAATCTACTTGTTACCTATTTATGTTTTCAAGCTTCTATCTCTTTAATCATATTAACCATGATTGTACATTCTGTCTCATAATTCCAGTGTTTATAGTTTTGGGAGGTCTATTGTTTTGATTGTTTTGGTAGATTCTCATTTATGATGTCTTGTCTTCTTGGGTGCTTTATGATTTTTTTTACCATGAAAGTTCATTTTCCTTGGTGGTTGAGGCCTAAACTGAAGTTGGAATTCCTCCAAATAATTTTCATTTGTTTCTGCCAGTCATCTGGGGGCATTACCAGCTGGAAACATTCTAAGCTAAGCTCTCCACTAAACTCCTTGAGGCTTTTCAGACCCATTGAGGGGCCAGTTTGTACTTATATATTCTCAAGGAAATTTTTACTTACTCTTCACTTACTTAGCATTACTGGAGAATTTCCTTGGTGTTTCCATCTTTATTTCACTCCTACACATCTCAGCTTTGTGTACGGGTATCCTATTAGGTAGGTTTCCTTCCATAGGTGGATCTTCAGTTTTAACTAGTATCCCACATGGCCCAAGAAGCTGTCAAATGGAAAACCAGTATTTCAGGATTCAGCAGAAATCCTCAGAACAAGACTAGGTTTGGCACTTATCTTTTATGGTTCCTGGTTTACTCTGTTTTTGGATCTGGCTGCTTGCCAGGTCATCAATGCAAAAAAAAGTACATACATAATACATGTAATATATATAAAAATATACATAAGATTTTATTTTATCCAATTTTTTAAAATCTGTTCAAAGGGTGGTTTAGAGTAACTAATCTCCAGAAATATACATCCAGGTCTCCATCTTCCTTTAATGGTAAACTCAACTTCCTTGCTTTCCATGTTGTAGAATACATTCTGTTTTAACCCTGTTCCACTGCTTATAGATCTGTGATGTTGAGTCTGCAGTTCTCTACTGTGTATGACTATGCTCCTTTGCTACAGTGAAAGGCTAAACAGATTTAGACAGTACATGTAGCTAAACCAGGCCGACACTGCTAATCTGGCAGTACATTGGTACAGGTACATTGTCTCAAGCTTCTGAAAACCAACAAACGAATAAACAAAGCCAGTAAATGGCCTCTAATAAACCAAGGGTTGCTATATCTAGTGTAGAACAAAAGGACGGTCAGGGGATCACTGAAGTATACAATGCTTTTATTTATCTCCTCTGTCAGTGTTTTTTTAGATGTTGTTAGAAGGCTGATTTTTTTTAGAGGTAAAGCTGTATTGTACATAAGAAGCAATTTCAATAACTAGGGTTCTGCTTAGTTATCGTAACAAGTCTCATCTATTTGAAATCAAATGTATTGATTTAATAATAACTGATTTTATAAGTAAACACACATGTGAATGTCCAAAGGTGACTGTTTCTGATGACTGCTATTTCACTAAAGGAACAAAGTTCTGACAAAAAGCACATTGCTGATTCCTATGATTAAGGAAAGGTTAACGAATAGAAGAGATAAGCAGCTGGGAGAGAATTAAAATCAGAAAAAGGAAAAGTGAGGAGAGACCTGCCACTCGAGAGGAAAAATAGATTGTGGTTTTTCATGCTACCAAAAGCAACAGTAATTCATCATGAGTATGGAGAAGCTTTATTTTTTGTGCAGAGTAAAGTTGGATGATTTTCCCAGCTATAGGGTATTACAGTAAAGAATTATTTTAAACGTCACTAAGTAAAGGCCCCATATTGAGATATAATCATTGGCAAATTGAGAAAATCAAAATCAAATCAATAATTTGCATGCCAAACGTAAAATTTTATGTCACAAAAATGTGCCACTGAGGTCTACCCTTAGCACAGACTTTGGGTTGAGCCATAGCTTTTTTTCCCCTTAATCTATTTTTCTCCCTTAATCATAAGAAAAAAAGAAACTATAAGAGCTAGCCAGATGCTTCAATCCTGAACGAAATTGTTTTAGTGTAATCCAAAATGATGAAAAAAAGCCAGGAAATTTGGAAAGCTCAGGCCATTTTTTACCACACCCAGTCTGTTGCACGTAGGCTGTGTGACTTGTTTGGCAACTTCCAAAACAGCTATATGTACCATAAAGGTTCAGCATTTAAGTCTTAAATACAGTATGTGTGGCCTGAATTGGCTTCCACCAGCTGACTATCTTATTTCATGCAATACAAATCAACCACAATGCTAAATATCCTTTTAACTAAATCATACTGTGCATAAAACTGTCAGGCAAGCAAGTGACAGGAGAACAGAACTCTTAAATTTGAAGATGCAAGAACCAGTTACTGACTCATCAAAGAAGAAGCTGTATTTGTAGTTAAGTCCTCAACTGATTAAAGTGAAACTAAATAATCCTAAAAATTCAGCTAACACCATAGCAAATCAGAGATGTGTTTAGAGATTTAGCAAGAGAAAAATAATTAGTGACACTTAAAACACCTAATAAGCTAAGGAGGCCATCTTCACCATAGGTACAATCAGATTCTACCTCTTACCTCAGGTTCAAAGGATTTTAGGACTGTTGAGTTCCTTTCCTACTAATATCTTTGTTCATTGGGAATTTAAACTATTAAAAAGATAGAGCTTTGTGGGGCAGAATGTTTTCTATAAGCAATATAATTTGTTACAAAACAAAATTTTAGTTTTACCATATTAGGAAGTAAGGTTGTCCCTGAATGAGTTTTTTACTTTGTTCACTTTGTAGCCTTAACCTACAAAACTTTCTGCTCTGCTATTTCGAAACAATAATATGAAGTTTTTGGTGTATGTAAAAGTGGAAGATTACTACATTTGAAATATAATATGATAACGCAGGTCCTAAATGACATCAGTCTGTTCCAGATTTCCCTTTGATGTAATTTGTTAGTTTAGGCTGGCCTACCCAAACTTTAAACGCAAAATGAAACAATCCTAGATTATTGAGAGAAGACTTTCCAAACTTAAAATGGAAAGGGAGCAGTAGCTCCTATTCCCACTCTATAAAAATCCAGATCCTATTTTTGTCATTTGTTCTTTAGAAATGAAGGTCTAATAAGTATAACACTTAAATGGTAATATATTTACTTCTTTTATTCATTTTCAAAACCAAGACTCTGATGGAACATTTGTGTTTCTAATTTTTTTCCCTCCCTGGCATATCGCCAGCTTGCTATTTTCCAAATGACATTTTGTTTCAGGGCTTCGTTACAATGCTAATAATTTTCTTTATTTCCTTGCTACCCAGATTCAATAACTTACTTTGAGCCATAGCAATGTTTTAAGTGTTGTACCAAAATCTAAAATTAAATGAAGCTGTTTGTTAATCTTGTAATATAATGTCATCATTTATATTTGTGCCACAAATTGGTGTTCTTTTTCTTCTTTTATTCAGTCTCCTCTATTTTATAATATTCCAAATCAAGTCAAATTTGAATGTGCACAAATAGAATTTCTATGAATTACCTTTCTATCAGACCTGGGTAAGTGGCAATGCCTAAGTAGAAGACACTGATCATAATTCAGTATATATTTTCATGTTAAATGAACTTTTCAAAATGTTTTACAGACTGAAAGCATTTCCATGTACCATAAAAACTGAATTTTAAAATTTCTTACGTAGGAAAATCTATATTAATCTGCAATGAGCTTCTTTATTTTCTATGGTTAACGTGAACTTCTACACAGAGGAAAGATACTATGCTACAATAAAGAACCTCTAGCTCAAAAACTGCATTACCTGATACAAAAGGGAAATATTAAATGACAACTGACCCCTTCTAACCTTTTTATGTGAAATTAATAAAAGTATTTTTTTATTTTAAACATCAACCAGAACTAAATCTAATGGCCAGAACCTTAACAACAACTGTATTTTCAATCACATTTGAGGGAAATATCTTTCCATATCTATTTCTGATATGACTATAGTATTAATAAACATGCAGTCTTACAAGCAATTTTAAAATTTTTATCCAAGTTTTATCTTATTTGTGATTCTAGTTTGGAGAATGGATGGCATTACATATACAACTAATTGACTAACGTAAAAATTCATAACTCCATGTACCTCCAAATTAAAAAAAAAAACATTCTGGAAAAGAAAAAACAATGGAGACAAAAAATCAGTGGTTGCCAGGGGTCAGAGGAAGGGGGTGGTAAATAGGCAGAGCACAGGGGATTTTCAGGGCAGAGAAAATATTCTATATGATATTATAATGATGGATATATGTCATAATATTTTTGTATAAACCCATAGAATCTACAACACCAAGACTGAACCCTAAGGTAAACTATGGACTTTGGGTGATTATGATATGTCAGTGTAGGTTCGTTCTTGGTAATGAATGTACCATTCTGGTGAGAGATGAGGGATGGCTATGCACATGTAGGGGCAACGGGCATATGGGAAATCTCTATACCTTCCTCTCAATTTTGCTGTAAACCTAAAAGTGCTCTAAAAACCTTTTTTAAAGTCCTTAATAAAAATACATTTAAAATTATATTTAAAAGAAGCTTTTCAAGTCAATTTCAAAAATCTGTAATAAACACATTATACCCTGTTTACTTCCTATCAAGCATTATATCATCAAGCTAGTCACACAAGTTATTGAGAAAAATAGAATTTTTCCTAGACTCCCTGTTATCTCTTACCTTCTACCATATTCATTTCATCAGGTCTTACTATGTTTAAAACAAACAAACATACTCAGAAAAAAGAGATCAAATTTGTGGTTACCAGAAGCAGTAGGAAGGGGGGATTGGATGAGGGTGGTCAAAAGGTACAAACGTCTAGTTGTAAGATAAATAAGTACTAGGGATATAATTTGCAACATGATAAATATAATGAACACAGCTGTATCTTATATATGAAAGTTGCTAAGAGAGTAAATCCTAAGAGCTCTCATCACAAGGAAAAAACATTTTTTCTATTTCTTTAATTTTGTAACTATATGAGATGATGGATATTCACTAAACTTACTGTGGTAACCATTTAATGATGCTTGTTAAGTCAAATCATTATGCAGTACAATTTAAACTTACACAGTGCTATATGTCAATTATAGCTCAATAAAACTGGAAGAAAAAAAGTTTATTTAGAAAACAAGTTTTAATATTTCTTAAATCTGTCCATTTTCTCTCATTCCTTTTATCCTTACCATAGTTTCATTTTTTTCTCACTTGAGCTACTCTGCCTACCTCCTTTCTCCACTAGCTCAAGTCTGTTTTGAGTACATTAACTACAGTGCTACTAAAATAGTTACTTCAATGTGGACACACTTTAGTAGACTCCAACCATCTACAGGATAAATTCCATGCTCCAAAGTATGACATACAAAGCTCTTGGTAATCAAGCTACTTGTTGTTTCTCCTTCTTATGGTATAAATCTAATTCTACCATAGCCTACTTTTTATTCAATAAATATTTATTGAACTGTTTGCTAAGTATCTCCTTCTTTAAATTACCTGTTCATGTACTTTGCCCAATTTTCATTGATTTTTTAAATTCATAAATGTGTATGTTATTATACTAAATGTTTTTTCTTCACCTATTGAAAAAACATTTATCATCGTTAGTACATTTTTATATAACAAGTTCTTTAAAAACTTAAGTTGTCATCAATTTAAAATAGACCAAAATTTCTGTGACACCCCCCCCCCAACTTCATCCAAACTTGTGGTTTTGGTGGTATTACTGACTCACAGTGGCTAGGAAGAGACAGAGTAAGGGAGAGGCACAACCTTCTTGGTCCCCAGAAGCAGGTCCCAATGACTCATATACCACCCATCTTTGTTTTTCACCATTTAAAATCATATTATGTTCATTTACCACCATCTTCAAATCATCAGTCCTTCTGTGGATCGCCCTTCAGAGTGCCATCACCCTTTGGTTCTTCAATATCCACCAGACTGTTTCAAGACCTTTTAGACCTATAATCTACATCAGCCATACATTTGCAAGATCTTAGCCTGGTGCCTACTGTAGGCAAAATGCCATGCTAAGCCTTAGCGATACCAGGAAAAAATGAGCAAGATACCACACTAGTAGCATAAAGCACAAGTCTTGTGTTAACAGAGAAAACAAGTCCCCTTAACTCCATAGAATATGGCTTTGCCTTTTCTGGATGTTAGACCTGGCCCTTCAATGCCTCTGCCAGTTCCGGTGATCTTTTCTGAGATCTCTTTTTGCCTGACACCCCTGCCACGTCTAATGCAGAATACTTTCTTGTTAAAATTCTTCCTTTAGGGCTTCCCTGGTGGCGCAGTGGTTGAGAGTCCGCCTGCCGATGCAGGGGACGTGGGTTCGTGCCCCGGTCCGGGAGGATCCCACATGCCGCGGAGCGGCTGGGCCCGTGAGCCATGGCCGCTGGGCCTGCGCGTCTGGAGCCTGTGCTCCGCAACGGGAGAGGCCACAGCAGTGAGAAGCCCGCATACCGAAAAAAAAAAAAAAAAAAAAAAAAAAAATTCTTCCTTTAATTTTTATTATGTAATCCCTCTTCTGATTCTCTTCTGACATCTCTGAATGAGAGAGATGGAATGCTGAGGAGGATAAAGCATGAACTTTATTACAGATCTTGCTTTGAATCCTCATCGCTCTACCACTTATTGGGTGACTACGGGCAAATTATTCATCTTTCTTAGTTGTAACTTTCTCATTTAAACTGAGTATGAAATGAGATAAAGTATGTAATGTCATTCATTCAATGGTTATTCCTCAGTAATTGTATTTCCTTAGTTCTCTGTCTTCTACTATTTTTTCTTCTTCCACTCCCCAAATTTTAGTAAGCCTTAAACTTCAAACCCTAACTTTCTACTCTCCTTTCTAAATTCTCTCTTTTCCTTAAGAATTACATGGAAGCCTATGCCTATATCAGTTTCTGTATGGCCATTTCCCAAATAGTAATCATCATGGGTGCACAAAGGTCTTATAAGGAATCATGATGTTGAATTAACAATGTTATCTGTTTCAGTATCTACTTCTTAATATGTTAATAACTTTTTAAAAATATCCATCTAAAATGAAATCTGGAGAGCCTAGGAGTGCAAGTGCTGTAAGAATGTACAGTGATTACTGGAAATCAGAGGAAGGGCCTCCATACATAGACACTGTCAGTTTATAACTCAGCAAAGCATTACCAGTCATCATGAAGGTATTAATCATTGCTTAGTTTTAAATCATCTATTTTTAGTCCCTTATTACCTAGTTTATACCCATAATCAGTCATTGGTTGAAGAAAGATAACACAAGAAAATAATAAAATACACATTAATGAGTACAAACATGATAAATGTGCAAATTTGCCTCAAAATGATCTTCAGACCCATTAGTTCAATCTATCTGATCAAAATTCTTTAAAAGTGTACCAGTATTTGTTGTACCTCAAAAAGCACTGCTAATAAAATAAATGACTGTGATAATTATATCCAATTTGGCTTTATTTTAACTGGTAATAAAAACCACTATCATCGGGGATTCCCTGGTGGCCCAGTGGTTGAGAGTCCGCCTGCCGATGCAGGGGACATGGGTTCGTGCCCCAGTCCGGGAAGATCCTACATGCCGCGGAGCGGCTGGGCCCGTGGGCCATGGCCACTGGGCCTGCGCGTCCGGAGCCTGTGCTCCACAGTGGGAGAGGCCACAACAGTGAGAGGCCCGCATACCACAAAAAAAAACAAAAAAAACACTATCATCAAATGCTATATTTGTGAAGACATACTCATAGGTAGCAAGATTTTCTCTTATGTCATCATGAGAATAAAATAAAATAAAATAATTATGAAAACTTTTTGCTAAATTACTTTGTTACATGCCATAGGAAAATCAGAAAATAATTTTTTAAATTCCTGAGTTGGCAAAATCATATATTATTGTGAAAGAGATCACTCATTCAAAAAGGTTAGGAAATAATTATCTACATCAGTGATTCCCAAAGTATATTCCTCAAAACAGCACTTGTATGGAATTTTTAAATTTTAAGAATAATGCCTTTAATGTTTTAGAAAAAAAAATGCATATTTGGTTAAGAAAGTACACTGAAAAGTGCCAGGAAGAAACTAAAAAATCTACTAATATTCCATCATCCCAAAATAATCATTGCCAACTTTTATTGAACATTCTTACGCATATGTACACCTTGCAAAGGAGTACTTCAGAAGGGCAAATATAAATAACTTCAGGAAAAAATGGTGGAATCATGATTATTTTTAAATTTAAAAAATTTTTAGGGCTTCCCTGGTGGCGCAGTGGTTGAGAGTCCGCCTGCTGAGGCAGGAGACACTGGTTTGTGACCCGGTCTGCGAGGATCCCACATGCCGCAGAGCGGCTGGGCCCGTGAGCCATGGCCACTGAGCTTGCGCGTCCGGAGCCTGTGCTCCATGGCGGAAGAGGCCACAGCGGTGAGAGGCCCGCGTACCACAAAAAAAAAAAAAAAAAAAAAAATTTTTTTAAATAAATGGAAGGCAATACTGAAATTCATAAAAATTTAATCTTCACAGAAGATACGGTTACGAAGTAAAAGATCTCTCTAAAGGTAAGAAAAAAAATTATAAAAATCTTTGATGTCACTTTTGAAACTATATGTTTTACCTTTAAACCGTCTCCTTACAATGAAAGATTAAACAGATTATCAATTTTTTCCACTCTAACCTAATTTTTGTTATATTTTCTCTTTAGACTATCAAAGCTTACATTTATATTTGTTCATTTTTATTTTGTAACAATAATTCCCAGTTGCCTTAGTTCTAGATTTATTTTTAAAATAGAAGTAATAAAGATACTGTATCACAGGTATTTAAGAGTAAATGAGAATTACATAGAAGTCCCTTATAAATTGTAAAGTGCTAGAGAAATATTTGTTCTAATAATTAATACTTCACCCCATTCTTTCTCTATACTTACTTTTCTAAACTCTCATCTTAGCAAAAGGCCTAGCCACTGTGCCTCTAGAAGGTGGTTTTCTCCTCTCTAATACTGATGCATAAATTGTTACCCCAACCTAGAATGCCAACACTCGATCTAAAACTATCCATCTTTCAGTATCAAGGCCAAGTCTCTCCCTTTCCCTCAAGTTTTTACAGAACCTTCTGAACTGCAGTGACATCTTCATCTGAAGCTGAACAACACTAACATATTAAGTCACTAGGCAATAAGAATTACTCACATATTATTCTACTGGACAGTTATTTCCTGTGTACACTAATAGAATTTTCATTCTTATTCACTGTCTTTCAAACTAAATTGTAAGCATCTTGAGGGCAATATCTAAATATTAGATTTTTGTCACCATATTCACTTCCGTTTTACACATAATGGTACCACCAGTGTATCCATTTCATAAGCTTCCAGAGAAGAGGGAATATAATTGTGCAACATAGTTGGGGTAAACAGAAAGTTAAAAGTTAACTTAGTAGATATTTAACTAAATTATGCCTCAGAGACTGCCAGTGTTTAAAAAATAAAATGAATTACATAAATTAAAATGAACACAATCCACAAATCTAGAAATTATAATGAATATAATTTCATATGTCAACATTAAGGAGTTAATTCTCGGTTGTGTATATTAAGAATCAGTGCTAAGAAGGTGTTTCTAGGTTCTTAATATTAAAAAGGTACTTCTTGGGATATCTGAAGATAACCTTTATGAACATCAAATATTACAGGTTAATGTGGTAGATGTATATGGGTTGGGAATATTGGCTTGAGATAAATGTACACTGACTCTAAAATATACTAGTTGTTTTTAAAAAGAAATCCTAGATATTAATAAGTTCACTTTTATTTTCTGTTCTGTTTCTCTCATAAAAGTTGAGGAAAATGTTTTTTAATTAGTTCATTTAGATTTTCACTTAAGTAAATGAAAGCTTACAAAATGATATTGATGATAATGACAATTTTTCTTTGACCAGGAAAAAATATGCATCATTCTAATAGCTAATTTCCCATATTAAAATTCTGCTTGAAAAGTGCATGTCAACTGACAAGACATAATATTTTAGTTTTTAACTTTTTGGTTTTAATATTATTATATAAGTTTATTACAATGCAAATATAGTCAATTATAGGTAGAGTAACTATGGCACACAACTGCAGTTACGTTTGGTGTTCTTGGAATATATGGGTCCAAGTAACAAGAAGCTACTACTTCATTGCCAAGAAGTCAGGTTTAATTTACTTTCTTTTTCCCTCCTTCTTCAACTGGCTGAAATACAAGTTCCACTGCAAATGCAACAACCAGCAAACACAGATGCCATCATAAATACATAATGCTGCCAAGTAGGAAACCCTACATTGACGAATAACAGAACTCCCTATAGCAACTGGAAGATATTCTGGGCAGCATATTTAAAGTCTTGAAGCTATATTATAAATAAAATGCATGTGTCCCTTGTAACTAAAAAATAAGTTAGTTTTTTTTTTAAACACTGACATTTACTATTACTCAATGGGTAATTTTTCTGTCTGGTTTATATTTTTAGTGGGTTGAGAAATTTTATAAATCTTTCATTCTGAACTTCTATAATACATAACTGCTCTCAAGGAGGCTTTGCTATGCCTTAAATAAAACTTGCCATACTAAATTTAAAAAAAAAAAACATGAAGAGTTTTCAAACTTTGCTAATTAAATTCATAGTCTGATAACCTAATTTGACTGTTAAAGTTTAGCAACTGAATGACTCCTCACTGACTTCAGTTAGCTTGGAGACAAAATATGATATCAACAAATATTTATAAGCATCCCTGTGGCAAAAGTATGTGTTAGATAAGGTAAGGAAATGAAACTGAAGACAAGACCTCTACTCTGCAGGAATGTTTCCTCTGGATAAGTACAGAAATCACCTATACAAGGACACAAATAAATCAAAGCGATATTTCATTAGAAAATCTGATCCCTTGTGGGATGTTACAAGAAGCATCATTTGCCCACAACTGTTTCAAATTCTGAACTCCCAAAGCAAAAATTCCAAGCATTACCTATCAACAGACACAAAAACTAGAAGAGAAAATGATCTTTTAAAGCAGAGATAAGATAGAGTCTCAGAGATAAGATAGACCTCTCCAAATAGCTTTGGTTTCAAATCCAAAATATTTTGTACTCAATTTCATAAAATCTTCCGCCATCACATTCACTATGAAATGTCAATTCTGAGGAGTGACATCACCAAGATGGCAAAGTAGGAGACCTCAGACTCCATCTCCCCACAAGGATCAACAATTAGACCGCTATCCATGAACAAAGCCAGCTCTGGGAGAACTCAGGAGTCCACTTAAGAAACTTTAGCAACACAGTGGAACAAAAACCCTGAGAATAAACACACAAAAAGGATAGGAAGAACAGCTTCATTTTGCCTCCCTCATCTCCCTAGGCCAGGAAGGAACTCCCCAGCTAGAAACAGAGTTCCCCTCACTGGGAAAGAGAAAGCAGCATGAGTCATCAGCTTCCCCAGCCTTTCAGTTCACTGTAAGAAGAATCCACTTCAGTTTCAGCCCACCAAGAGACTGGCGAGGCTGAGACATATAGATACAGCTAGGAATAAGGAAGAAGGGCAAGGGCTACCAGTATCAGCCACACAGTGGAAGTGACTGTGATCCCCAGCAAACTCCTCTACAGAAAACCCGAGCAGATTTTGCTACTGAAGAAACCAGCACAACCACAATAGAACCCCTACAGATTTATCTGGCTTGTGCCCCACAGGTTTTCATGTTTACAGATGCCAAATGCCTGAGTATCTCTCCTCACTCCCCGCTTCCCTCCCTATCAGAGCCTGGGATCTGCACTGGCATCCCAGCTCTGTGGCTGCATGAGTGCAAAACACAGCCTTAGACCCCCATGGCTGACCCCCAATGCCATGTGCATGCTTGGGGCTAGCTCCTCCAGCTGTGCACTTGTACACCTCCAGTTTGATTCCTGTCACCAACCTTCGCTACACTGAATGCACCCATGGCAAGACCCTGCAGTCACAGGAGTATATGCTGACAGCCAGGGCCCCACAACTGCCAGTATGCCCAGTTGATCTTGGCACGTTCTGCTTGCCCTGGCCGCTATCACTATGTGTGTACCTGCAACCAGCCCCTATCATTACACAGGAACATGCAGCTGGCCCCCAGATCCACATACCCCTGACTCCAGCCACCAGCACTGGCTTGGTCCCTAGCCACTGGACCTGGAAGCATGGCTGAAGAACCAATAACCCTTGCAGCCACTGAAGATCCCCCACAGTGCTCACCAAGGACCACATAATTTCTGATATTATGTACTCCAGTTGGCCAAGCCATTGAAACGGTACGCCCCTCCACAGGACCCAGAGCCACCACATGCACGCACACTTGGTGCCCTGAACCATTAGACCCAGGGTCACATAATGCGCCAGCATGCCCCACCACACAAGTGAAGGTCTTTTCTTACTGAAGTCAGTCCATAAAGTCTGGCAGAGGTGACTGCTTCTTCAAAAGTGCAGACACCTATGCAAGACCACTGGCATCATAAAGAATCAGGTAAATATGATACCACCAGAGGAACACAGAAAATTTTCAGTAAATGATGCCAAAGAAATGGAGATCCAGGAATTGCCCAATAAAGAATTCAAAATAATTGTTATAAAGATTCTCAGAGAGTTGTAAGAGAACACAAATAAACAATTATTGAAGTTAGGAAAACAATATAAGAACAAAATAAAAAGTTCAACAAACAGAAAACACGAAAAAGAGCCAAAGAAAAATTTTGGAACTGGAGAACACAATGACTGCACTGAAAAAGTCAATAAGAGCTTTAAGAGCAGATGGCACAAACAAGGCAGAAGAAAGAAATAGTGAATCCAAACACAGATCATTTGAAATTATCCAGTGAGAAGCAAAAATTTTAAAAAAGAGAGACTGAAAAGGAATGAAGAAAACCTACAGGACTAATGGTAAAAGATTAAGAGAAACAACCTAGGCATAATTGAAGTCCCAGAGAGAGAAAAGAGGGAGAAAGGAGTAGAAAGCTTATTTAAAGAAATAATGTCTGAGAATTTCCTAAACCTGGGGACAGATTTGGACATCCAAATTCATTAGGTTAACAGGTCACCCCAAAATTTCAATCCAAAACAACCTTCTCCAAGACACACTATAATAAAACTGTCTAAAATCAAAGAGGGAATTGCAAAAGCAGCCAGAAGGAAAAAATATTTTTCTCTCATAAAAGGAAACCCCCATAAGGTTATCAGTGGACTTCTCAAACCTTGCGGGGTGGGAGAGAGTGAGATGATATATTCAAAGTGCTGAAAGAAAAAAACTGCCAACCACAAATACTTTACCTGGCAAAGCTGTCCATCAGAAATGAAGGTGAGATAAACAATTTCCTAACAAACAACAGCTGAGGGAGTTGATCACCACTAGACGTGCCTTATAAGAAATGCTGAAAGGAGTTCTTCAACCTGAAATGAAAGCATGCTAATTAGTAACATGAAAACATACGAAAATATACAACATACTGGTGACGTTTAATATACAGTCAGATTCAAAATACTCTAATACTATGATATGGTTGTGTGCTAACCACTTAACTCTACAATAAAGGTTAAAGGAAAAAGTAGTAAATATAGCAATAGTTACTATAATTTGTTAATAGATACACAATATAAAAAGATATAAATTGTGACATCAAAAACATAAAATGTGGGGAGAGGAGTAAAAGGGTAGAGTTCTGTATACAATCAAACTTAAGTTGTTATCAGCTTAAAATAGACTGCTATATCCATTAAGATGCTCTATGGATAAATGCAAAACAAAAAATTATACTAGATACACACAACATAAAAAGAAAGGAATCAAAGTATACCACTATGGAAAATAATCAACTTACAAAGGAAGACAGAAAGGAAGAAATGAACAAAAAAACTACAAAAGAGCCAGAAAACAATTAAAAAGATGACAGTAGTAAGTCCCTACTATCAATAATTTCTTTAAATGTAAATGGATTAAATCTCCAATCAAAAGGCATAGAGTGACTAAATGAATTTTTAAAAACCCAGACCCAACTATATGATACCTAAAGGAGACACATTTCAACTTCAAGGACACACACAGTCTCAAAGAGAAGGAATGAAAAAATATATATCATGTAATGAAACCCAAGAGAGAGCAGGGTAGCTATATTTATATCAGACAAAATAGACTTTAAGTCAAAAACTGTAACAGGAAACTAAGGTCATTATATAATGATAAAGGGGTCAATTCATCAAGAGGCTATAACAATTATAAATATATATGAACCCAACACAGAGTACCTAAATATATTAAGCAAATGCTAACATATGTGAAAGAAATAATAGCCAGCAATACAATAATAGGAGAAGACTTCAATACCTCACTTTCAACAATGGATATATCATGGAGACAGAATATCTATAAGGAAATGTGGAACTTAAACTGTACTCTAAACCAAAAGAACCTAAAAACATATATGGAACATTCCATTCAACAGCAGCAAAATATACATTCTCAAGTGCACGTGGAACATTTTTCAGAGTAGATCATACGTTAGGTCACAAAAGTTTCAGCAAATTTAAAACATTGAAACCACACTGAGTATCTTTTTTGATCACAATGATATAAAACTAGAAATCAATAACATAAGGAAAGCTGGAAATTTTACAAACACATGGAAATTAAACAATACACTCCTGAAAAACTAATGAGTCAAAGATGAACTCAAAGATAAATTAGAAAATGTATCAAAACATATGATATTGGAAACACCACATGCCAAAATGTATGGGATGCAGTAAAAGCTATGCAAAAGAAAAGTTCATAGCAATAAATGCTTACATTACAAAAAGAAAGATTTTAAATAAATATCCTAACTTTACACCTCAAGGAACTAGAAAAAGAAAAATAATTCAGCCGAAAGTTAGCAGAAGTAAGCAGATAATAAAGATCTGTGCAGAAAACAATGAAATAGAGAATAGGGAAACAATAGAAAAAAAATCAGTGAAACTAAGAGTTGGCTTTGTAAAAAGATAAAATTCACAAACTTTTAGCTAGGTTTTCCAAGAAAAAAGAAGAGTGGACTTAAATAAATAAAATTATAAATGAAAGCGGAGACATTTCTACTGATACCAAAGAAATACAAAGGGTCCTAAGAAACTACTATGAACAATCATACACCAACAATTGGACAACCTAAAAGAAATGGACAAATTCCTAGAAACATACAACCTACCAAAACTAAATTGGGAAGAAACAGAAAATCTGAACAGACCAAATACTAGTCAGGAGATTAAATCAGTAATCAAAAATCTCCTAACGAAGAAAAGCCCAGGAACTAATGGCTTTACTGGTGAATTCTACCAAACATTTAAAGAATAATTAATGCCAACTTTTCTCAAACTCTTCCCAAAAACGGAAGAAGAGAAAACACTCCCAAACTTATTTTAGAAGGCCAGCATTATCCTGATACCAAGTCAGATAAGAACAAATAAATTCAGTAAAATCTGCATATAAAAATCAGTTGTTTCTATACACTAACAATGAACTATCTTAATAAGAAATAAAGATAACAATCCCATTTACAATGGCATCAAAAATAATAAAATACTTAGGAATAAATTTAACCAAGAAAGTGAAAGATCTGTACACTGAAAATTATGACATTGATGAAAAAAATTAACGATACAAAAAAATGGGAGATATTCCTTGTTTATGGATCAGAAGAGTTAATATTGTTAAAATGTCTATACTACCCAAAGTCATCTATAGATTCAGTATAATCCCTATGAAAATTCCAATGAAAATTTTTACAGAAACAAAAAACAATCCTAAAATTCCTATCAAACCATAAAAGACCCTGATTAATCAAATCAATCCTGAGAAAGAACAAAGCTGGAAGCATAACACGTCCTGATTCCAAACTATATCACAAAGCTGTAGTAATGAAAACAGTATGGCACTGGCATAAAAACAGACACATAGACCAATAAATCAGAATAGAGAGCTCTCAGAAATAAATCCATGCACAAAAGCTCAACAAATATTTGACAAGGAACCAAGAATACTCAATGGGGAAAGAACAGTTTCTTCAATAAATGATGCAGGGGAAACTGGATATCCACATGCAAAGAATGAAACTGGACGCCTATCTTACACTTCTCACAAAAATTACCTTGAAATGGACTAAGGTCTTAAACACAGAAAATACCTAGAAGAAAACAGTGAAAAAGCTCCTTGGCATCAGTCTTGGCAATAATTTTTTGGATATGACACCAAAAACACAAGCAACTAAAGCAAAAATCAACAAGACTATATCAAACTAAAAAACTTCTGCACAGCAAAAGAAACAATCAACAAAATGAAAAGGCAACCTAAGAAATATAAGGAACTCACACACCTCAACAGCAAAAAAAAAAAAAAAAAAAAAAAAGGAAATCCAATTTAAAAATGGGCAAAAACTCTTCTTCCAAACAAGACATACATACAGTGGCCACCAAGTATAAGAGTGCTCAATATCAATAGTCAACAGGGAAATGCAAATCAAAACCACAATAAGATACCACCTCACACCTATTAGAATGGCTATCATTAAAAATACCAGAGATAACACATGCTGGAGAGGATGTGGAGAAATAGGAACCCTGGTACACTACTGGTGGGAAATGTAAATTGAAACAGTAAATGGAAAACAGTGTGGAGATTCCTTTAAAAAATTAAAAACAGAACTACCATATGACCCAGCAATCCCACTTATGAATATATATCTAAAGGAAATGAAATTACTACCTTGAAAAGATATTTGCACTCCCATGTTCAGTGCAGCATTATTCATAATAGCCAGGACATGGAAACAATCCAAGTGTCCATCAATGGATGAATAAAGAAAATGTGATATATATATATATATATATATATATGCAATGGAATTTAATTCAGCCATAAAAAAGAAGGAAATCCTGCCATTTGTGACAAGATGGATGGCTTTTGAGGGCATTAAGCTAAGTGAAATAAGTCAGAGAAAGACAAATACCATATGAACTCACTATATGTAGAATCTAAAAAAGTCAAACTCATAGAAACAGAGAATAGATTGATGTTTACCAGAGGCTGGAGATCAGAAGAAACGGTGAGATGCTGGAGAAAGGGCACAAACTTTTAATTCTAAAATGAATAATTTCTGGAGATCTAATGTATAGTATGATTTATAGTTAACAATACCATATTGCATGCTTGAAGGTTGCTGTGAGAGTAAGTCTTAAGTGTTCTCACTGTAACAACAACAAAATAGTAATTATATGAGGTTAAGGATGTGTTACTTAACCTTATTGTGGTAAATAATTTGCAATATATACTTTGTACACCTTAAACTTACAGAATGTTATATGTCAGTTATATTTCAATAAAGTTGGGGAAACAAAGAAAAAAAGTCAATGATTTTTAACACTGCCTAGTATACTGTGTGTGTACTATGTATATATCCAAAACTCATTATTTATATTATCTCTCAAATATTTCCATAGTTATATTAGTTGGTAATAGCATGTTAAGATTACCTAATGTCATTGAATCAGGTTTCAAAAATTATAACTCCTGAACTTGATTTGTTAACCATCTCGAGAGGGATGTGTAAATTGCTTAATCTGGAACTATTGAAAAACAGTCTATTTTATATACAGTAATATTAAGAAAGTCACATCAAAACAGAAAATATATGAAAAATTCCACATTATAATATTTAGCTTGATTTTGATTAAAATGTGCCTACTTTTTGTAGTTTAGAGTAATAAAACCAGCCCAGCAATTTTTATACTTTAAAAATTATAAAATTTACTCTAGGTGGCGTACTTCTATAAGCTTGTAGAAGGAAAAGAATACAATTGAAAATCATTTTTTGTTACTTCTAATCAATGACTGTTAATTCAAAAACTAGTCTAATGATATTTGAGATTTGTTAATAGAAAATTAAGTTTAAAGTTGCTAAGCTAAATTGGGATATAATTAACAGAAAATACTGTATTATGATTCTCTTTAGACTAGTAAATATTGTCTTGTGGGAAAAACTTTAGAGAAATCACATGAGAGAAAGACGAAATATTTAGCAGTAACCCCCACCCCATGGAAAAAAAATATTGTATTTAACTATTTTTACATCTTTAAAACTTGGTTTTTAGAACTCCCTCTCATTCTAATATTAAGATTGCATTTGTGCAAGCATCAGAGTTCTGATTCTTGGGCGCCATTTGTGATGCAACAATTTGTGATGCAAACATTTGCACCATGTCTATTTCCCAAAAGCCATTAGTTTTTTAAAATCAGCATATATATTATGTTACTTGAAGCTCTTTTTAGCAAGACAGTTTTCTTCAATTGTTTTTATCTGGAACCACACAACTTTGATTCCCTTCACAAGAACTGTAGTCATATTTATTCCCATATTTTTAAAAGTCAGACTGGGGGGACATTGGGGAATTATCAACCAGTGGAGCTGTGTTGTCTCCAGTTCTCTCTGTCATACTGAGCATGACACATAGACCACTATAGTGAAACTGGATCCAAAATCAGCTGTCATTTGAGGCCAACTCTTGAAACCACTCTACAGTTACCACTCTGGAGAGCTTCAAATTGATTTTAAATTGATGTGATATTTTGGTACACATTGTTACCTAGAGTTTTTAAAGAACATGCTTTTTGATAAACTTCAACTTTTGGGGTCATTCATCTGATACAATCACATTTTCACATAATTCGTATCCATGTTTTCATGTAATATTTAAGTTGCCTAAAAAGGAACTGAATTTGCAATTAGGGATTCTTTAGTAGTGTATCTCTCAAGTTTGTTAGGCATAAACTCAGGTTTCCTCGAAGTTACTGTCCATTCACTGTTTGGAAATGTTCATGATTACTTGGACATCTGCAAGTACAGACGTCCTTATTAGTGACTTATTTGCCAAATTAATGTCTCTAAGTTTGTTTTGGTGGCATCAGTTTGTTGAGACAGAGCAATTTTTCCAGGACTTAGACTTGAAAATGAATTGTGCATTCTTATAATGTTTGTGTTTTTATATTAAATAGTAGAGGTGCAACTGACCTTATTGGAATTCAGTCATTTGTGGATTAAATGGTCTGTTGCAATGTTTCTAATTTAACTTTGGGCATCAAGATCTAATTATTAATTATATTTTTAAGCTAAGAAACAATAAGTATAGAAGACTTGATTTATTCTTGCTTTCTACTATGTCTACTGTAATGCAAAGTTCATACCTTCTATACCTCATTATGATTGTTACAATTGGGTGCAAAAATAAATACAAATATATAAATGGAGATGAGTATATGAACATCTGTGTGTGTGTGTGTGTGTGTGTAGCTTTCATGCTAAAAACTGGAATGACAATAGTGGGCAAAAACAGATATGGTCTCTGACCTCATGTAATTAAAGACTACGGCGGGTGGGGGGGGGATCACCTGAAAATGATTAAAATGATAAGTGCTTCAAATGAAAGGTATGTGATAATATAAAAGTATATGAAAAACCGTTTTCCAGAGAAGCTAAACATTTGACATTTCCAAGTTGTTTTGCATAATCATCAGCACAGTTATGTTTTATTTTAGCCATTCTAATAGGTTTTCAGTGGTATCTCATTATAGCTGCAATTTGCACTTCCCTAATAATAGCTAATTACGTTGAACATCTTTTCACGTGCCACCACTACAGCCTCTTTGTTGAAATGTCTGTTCAAGTCTTCTGCCTATTTTCTAGTTGGATTGTTTTCTATTAAATTTTGAAAGTTCTTTATATATTCTGGACACAAGTCCTTTATTGAATACGTTTGCAAGTATTTTCTGTCCATGGCTTGTCTTTCCACTTCTTTAACAGGGTCTTTCTCAGAACAAATTTTTTTTATTTTTTACAGAGTTCAATTTATTCATATTTTTAAATAAGGATTACATCTTGTCACCTGAAGAATTCTGGCCTAACCCTAGGTCAAAGGGGTTTCTTCATGTTTTTTTCCTAAAAATTTTAGTTTTACACAATGCATTAAGATCCATGACCATTCTGAATATTTTTTTAAGGTGTGAGGTCTAGGTTTAGGGGGTTTTTTGCTATAAATTCCCAACTGTTCCAACACCATTTGTTGAATATTCAATCGTCCCAGCACAATTCCTCCACTGAATAAATTAGTTTGCCAAACTGGTGTGAGTCTATTCTGGACTCTATATTCTGTTCCATGTTCTACGTGTCTATCACTCTGGCAAAACCACACAATCAGTAACAATACCATACTTTCCTGACTGCTGTAGTAGCTACATAGTAAGTCTTGATATCTTGCAGTCTAATTCCTTCAACTTTAACTCCATTTTCAAAATTGTGTATGCTATTCTTGTTCCTCTACCTTTTCACATAAATTTTAGAAAGTCTGTCTATCTACAAAGAATCCTTCAGTATAGAAATTGTATTAAATCCACAGATCATTTGGGGTACAATTGATGTCTTTACTATGTTGCCTCCCAATCCATGAATATGGTATGTCTCTCCATTTATTTAGCTCTTCTTTCATTAGCATTTGTAGTTTTCAGCAAACACATCCCACAGATTTTCTTAAATTTATACTTAATATTGTATTTTTTAGCAACTTGTAAATGAAAATGTCTTCATTGCTAGCATATAAAATTTTTGTTGACCTTGTATTATTCTGTGATCTTGCTAAACTCACTTATTTCAAGATGTTCTTGGAGATTTCCTGGGATTTTACATGTTGACCATCAGGTTATCTGTAAATAGAGACAGTTTTACTTCTTCCTTTCCAATCTGTATGCTTTTTATTCCTTTATCTTACTGCACCAGCTAAGTCATCAAGTACTATAATAAACAGATGTGGTAAGTGCATATCCTTGTCTTCTTCCCAATCTGAATGTATTTAGTCTTTCATCGAGTACCATGCTAGGTGCAAGTTTTGTAGATGCTTTTTATCAAATTGAGGTAGTTTCCTTCTATTGCTGAGTTGTTTTTTTTCATCATAAATGGGTACTGAATTTTTTCAAATGCTTTTTTCATATCAGTTGACATGATCATGTACTTTTTCTTATTTTCTTCTTAATATGATAAATTACATTGACCAATTTTCAAATATTAAAGCAAGAGTCTTGCATATCTGGAATAAATCCCACTTCGTTGTGTAAACAACTCAAATGTCTTTCCATGGTGAATGCATTACCAGACTGTGATACCTCTATACAATGGATTATTTAGCAATACAAAGGAACAAATTATTGACACATACAACACTAATAGAGCTAAAGGGCAACATGTTGAGTTAAAGAAGTCAGTCTCAAAAGGTTACAAATTGTATGACTCCACTGATATAACATTTTTACAGTGAGAAAATTATAGCAATAGAGAAACAAATCAGTGGACAGCAGGCATTAGAGTTAGATGAGGATGTAACATGTAACCTATCAAGAAGCAGCAAGAAGTTCCTTTGTGATATACATTCTATATCCTGATTGTGGTGATGGTAAAATGAATCTACATATGTAACCCTTCATAAACAGAAAAGAAAAAAAAAGGCATGTAAAAATTGTGAAATCTGAATACAGTCTGTACCTGAGTTAATAGTATTGCTGAAATGTCAATTTCCTGGTTTAACAATGTACTAAGGTTACATAAGATAATAGGGAGAAGCTTACCAGTACATGGGAGTACAGTACAGCATTGCTTTTGCAACTTCTTGTGAGTCTTAAAATATTTTAAAATAAGACATTGGGGCTTCCCTGGTGGCTCAGTGGTTAAGAATCTGCCTGCCAATGCAGGGGACACGGGTTCGAGCCCTGGTCTGGGAAAATCCCACATGCCGCGGAGCGGTTAAGCCCGTGAGCCACAACTACTGAGCCTGCGCGTCTGGAGCCTGTGCTCCGCAACGGGAGAGGCCGCAACAGTGAGAGGCCCGCGCACCGCGATGAAGAGTGGGCCCTGCTCACCGCAACTGGAGAAAGCCCTCGCACAGAAATGAAGACCCAACACAGCCAATAAATAAATAAATAAATAAATATTAAAAAAAATAAAAATAAAAAAAATAAAATAAGACATTGTCTTTAAAATACAGTAGGAAAAAAAAGAGGGGTGTGACCTCTGAAAAATGAGTCAAGGAAGGCTTTGTTTTATAGAGAGGGAACAACAAGTACCAAGTTTGTAGAAGGAAGCATAACAAGGCCATTGAACTTAAGTGTAGCTAAACTCAGAAACAAAGGGGAAGAGTAGAGGACGACAGTTTAAAATTAAGAAAATATGAATCTTCCTTCCTGGTTCTGACAGCATACAGAACCTCAAAGGTCATGTTTAAGGCAACAAATGGGAAACAACTGAAGAGTTTTAAAGAGGGGGAGGGTAAAAAGGCATTATTAGTGATGTTTTATCACATTCTAATTGTAGTGAAGATGCTCTCTAGCCACTGTTGTAGTCTAGGAGTCATGTAATGGTAGCTTGGTCTAGGGTGGTGGTGGCAATAGAAATGGAGAAGAGTGGATAGATTTGAGGTGTATCATAGAGCATAAAATTAATGGAACATGGTCATGACTTGAAAGACTGAACAGGGCTTCCCTGGTGGCACAGTGGTTGAGAGTCTGCCTGCCGATGCAGGGGACACGGGTTCGTGCCCCTGTCCGGGAAGATCCCACATGCCGTGGAGCAGCTGGGCCCGTGAGCCATGGCCGCTGAGCCTGCACGTCCGGAGGCTGTGCTCCGCAACGGGAGAGACCACAACAGTGAGAGGCCTGCGTACCGCAAAAAAAAAAAAAAAAAAGACTGAACATGTCCATTAGATTGGTGACATGGAACTAAACGATTTCAAAGGAACAATGCAGGGGGTGAAGGGAATGCCAGACTGGAGCAATTTAAAGAATGGGAAAACAGACATGAGTTTAGACAAGTAAGGAAATTTGGCTGTAAAAAAAGAGAAAAATGGGTAGTGGCTGGAGTGGGACTGTGGAAATGAAGGAAGACGTTTTAAAAAGTGGTAGCGGGGGTTCCCTGGTGGCGCAGTGGTTGAGAGTCCGCCTGCCGATGCAGGGGACACGGGTTCGTGCCCCGGTCCGGGAGGATCCCACATGCCGCAGAGCGGCTGGGCCCGTGAGTCATGGCCGCTGAGCCTGCGCGTCCGGAGCCTGTGCTCCGCAACGGGAGAGGCCACAACACTGAGAGGCCCGCGTACCGCAAAAAAAAAAAAAAAAAAAGTGGTAGCAAACTGAGCATATTTTAATGTTAATAGGAAGAATCTAGTTGAAATAAAAAAGAGAAGGGATAATGAAGAAAAAATAGTTTAAGGACAAATGTGAAGAAAAGACAAAATTTTGGCAAGTCAGGAAGGGAGTGTGGCAAATTCATGAAGTTAAAGTATGGCTAAAGCATAAAAAATGAGGAAGACAGTGGTGGGAAATAGCTCAGCAAAGGATAGGGACAATTTCTTTTACTCTAAGAGGAAAAGAGGTGAATTTGGGCACAAGAATGTCATACTGGGTATGTGTTTATCTCATGACTTCTTTTTCTCTGTGAAACAGTAAGAGAGCTATATTAGTTAACTAGGGCTGCCTTAATAAAGTACACAGAGGACTGGGTGTCTTAAAACAACAGAAATTTATTTCATCACTGTTCTAAAGGCCAGAAGTCCAAGATCAAGGTGTCAGCAGGGTTGGTTTCTTCTGAGGAAACGCTCCTTGTCTTGTAGATGGACATCTTCTCTTCGTCTTCTCATGGTCCTTCCGCTGTATGTCTGTGTCCTAATCTCTCCTTATAAAGATATCAATCATATTGGATTAGGGCTCACCAATATGACCTAATTTTACTTAATGACCACTTTAAAGACTAAATCTCCAAATAAAGTCACATTCAGAGGCACCAGGGGTTAGAACTTCAAATATGAAATTTTGGGGAAGACACAATTCAGCCTATAAAAGAGGTTACTTGCCAAGAATGAGAAGAGAGATAGGATAAATTAGAGGTTCAAAGTGAAAGAGGTTTGAAATAGTTCTAAATAGTTTGAAATACTTCTCACATTAACTATAAATGAAGTAACCTCTTTTTTTTTTTTTTTTTTTTTTTTTGTGGTACGCAGGCCTCTCACTGCTGTGGCCTCTCCCGTTGCGGAGCACAGGCTCCGGACGCGCAGGCTCAGCGGCCACGGCTCACGGGCCTAGCCGCTCCGCGGCACGTGGGATCTTCCTGGACTGGGGCACGAACCCGTGTCCCCTGCATTGGCAGGCGGACTCTCAACCACTGCGCCACCAGGGAAGCCCTGAAGTAACCTCTTTAATGGGTAATTCTGTTTAAATTCAATTTAATTAAAAATGAAATTCTGACTTCATTATTCCATTAAAAAATTCTTTTACAGGCCAGAAAATCTGAATTCTAGTCCTTGCTCTGCTAACAAGCAATGTCACTTAGATATATCTGGCTCTCATTTTTGTCAAGGAACAACATATCAGAGACTAGACATATGCCTTAGAATATGCTAGAAGGAGCACTGACTTGGGAACGCCTGACATCCTGGTCCAATTACCTGCTCTGTCACAGAAGAGCTTAATTTCTCAGAACCTCACTTCCTCATCCTAAAATGCAGAACAACTAAATCTCTCTAAAGTCCCTCCTACACTCCTACTATAGTTCTTTGAATTTAAATAAGTTACTTTGAGAATAAAGGGATTATAGCATTAAAGAAAAAAATTCTTCTAAATATTTGATAATAAAAATTGTATGCTTCCAGCATATTGAAACATTGATTTTCCATTTCAATTTTTTCTACATCCTCCTCTGTTCCCAAGTCAACATTATCCTCATGATTAAAGACATTCTAAATATGCCTTTTTCTCACCTCTGCTGGCTTAAATAGTAGATGCTGAGTTGGAACAAGATACTACTTCTTTTGTTACATGTAATTATCTACTTAATTTTAAATCATTAATTCTAAAATAGCATCCCTAGCATGTCTAAGAGTTTTGCATCTTAAAAAAAAAAGCTGAATAATGGATATATTAGTCAGAAACATATATGGCTAAAGTAACAAAAAATAAAAACAATGGCTTAACAATCAAGAGTTTATTTTTCTCATGTAGTTAGTGCAGAAGCTGGCAATTGCTCTTGTTGGTTCAGGTGTTCAACCAATCAGGGACCCAGGCTCCCAGTAATCTTTCTACGGAACCATCTCTGAAATACAGCTTTAATTCTCATATTTGCTATTTCATGCTTGTAAGATGGCTATTATACCTCCAGGCTTGTTGTTGGCATTCATGGCCAGAAGAGGCAAAAAGCCTCAGCTCACAAAACTTTGACTTTTTAATTTGAAAGAAAGGCCCTTCCCCACAGCATCTGTTCATTTAATTAGCCCTAATTAGGCCACATGCCCAGATTTTGGATATTTGCACTTTCAAATATGGTGGCCATGAGTCACATGCAGCTATTAAAATTAAATAAAAAATTCAATTTCTCAGTTGTCCTGGCTACATTTCAAGTACTTAATAGCCACATACAGCTAGTGGCTACCACATCAGGTAGCACAAATATGGAATATTTCCTTCAATGAAAGAAGTTCTGCTTTGGCATATCACGGACCATATGGAATGAAACCACTTCTCTTTCAGATCAATCATGATACTTCCCTTGGGGCTGAGGGTAAGATCCAAACCTCCTGGAATAACAGGGATCTGTGCTCCTATCTGAACAATATAGGATACTGTTAACAAGGAAGAAGGAGGTAAAAGCAGTTGGGTGGGCAACTGTCTGCCACAATGAGATTACCACTATATATAATTGAAGTTTATAAATTATTACACATTAACAATGTACTTAATAAATAAAAAATTCCTGGCAAGGAGGTATTAAAATTAGAAAAAAATAAAGTAAAACTAAAGGCTGACAGTTATAAGGGACAGTAAATTACTTATTACACAAATATTGCTAAAGTAAACACTACTCTAGTGACTCATGGGAGGAGATTAAAGGGAAGAAAGGTAGTGGAATAATACGTGGGCACTATTTTCTTTATAGCAAACAAATCTGAAATGTCTGATTATGTTGAAAATGGTCACTAAATTCATGGGCAAAAACAGTGTATCTTGTGATAACAATTATTAATTTATAAGAATTATCTTCATATGGGAAGAGTTATTTCACATCTGCCCATTACTCAGGGCAAAATAAAATGAAAAAAACTGCAAAATGAAAGACTAGATGTGGAGAATAACTTACTAACAGAATAACTCAATAGGTTAAAAAGCTGATACTGACAATAGTTTTCTTCCTTAAGATTTCCAGGTTGTCAATTCTTCCATGATCTCCAATTTGTGCAAATAAAGCAATAAGAAGCATGCTGGAGTCTCTGTATTATGTTGGTAATTAATTAATTAAAATTTATATATGTATTAAAATTAATTAAAATTTATATATGTGTTAAAATTAATTAATATATATATACATATATATATTTCATATATATATGTATTTCTATATGTAATATATAAGTTATGTATATAAATTACAAACTAATACTAACAATATTTGCCCTGAATGAACAACTGCCTATTTTAAAAACTGTGTCTGAATAAAGTGGTTAACTCTCAAAGTTCCTTCTATTCTATTGCGAAACATGCAAAATACTGCTAAAGGTAGTGTAATGGTTGTTCACTATGAAAAGAGAAAAAAAGAAGAAATTCTAATTATTATTACTGAGGAGTAATGAGATATTAGAATTGTAAAAATTTTGCTTCTAAAGATAGTTTAGATATTCTTATTTTTACCTAAAGTAAAAATAACCAAGCCACTGAAACCCCTTTCATCCCTATTATCTATGCTCTCTAAAAATTATGCCTTTTACATAGAGTTGAAAGTTGGATAAATATAACTTTCATAAGGGTTAAATTTGAATATCATAACATACATGAACCTTAAACCATTTTATAGGTTAAAAAAATCTCAGTTATGTCCCACAGCGAAACAAAATTTTATAAAAGGATAGTGCTGAACTTTGGAGAATGATATATTTTAATCAAGATTTATCAGAATAACATTACAGCATATAAAATAATAGCCCACTGGAATACACAGCGAAACCCAACCTGATGCTATAAAAAGAATGAAAATAATTTGCCAGCATTTTGCTTCTGTCACCTATATATGCTATGTATTTCCTATCACAAATAAAAAGGAGTTAACTAGAAATTGAGTTCTAAAACAATATAGTCACTCACTATTTGAGTATAATAAAAAGAATCTAGAATTTCCATATGCAAGTTTAATAAATCATCAGTTTATTTAACAAGGTTATTTCTATATCAGATTGTGATTTAAAAGCAGTTATATATGTATGATATGGAAAGAATGATGTATAATCAGTAAGAATCTTGTCAAATCTCTCTTCCATGGGCTTTCCCCATCTTCCTGCTTAGCAGTAAATGGCATTTTTAGGTTTATATAAACACATTCTTTACAACTGCCTTCTTAGCAGAAAATCAGTATATAAGTAGCACTGGGCATCTAGTAAATAAGTCACAAACCAGTGAGCTCAATTTTACAGTTGTGAAATGTAATGTGAAAGAGTTTTTGAAACCTTAAGACTGGGTGATCTGCAGTGTTTCCAGCATGTCTTCGACTGCCTTGAGAGAGTATTTAGTTTCCTTCTTACTTCGACCTGCAAACTAATTTTTAGAAAATGCAATTAGGCTCAATTTCAGTGGCAGGTTCAAAATCACAGTCTTACTTTCAAATTGTTAGAGAGTTAACATTATCTATTTTATCACTAGCATGAAATCAGATATGTTCTTTTTCTTCAATAAAAAACAAAATTTGGGTTTTAAGGACATTTTCATTAAGGTTTCATCTTCAACTGACGTATGTAAAAATTTCCGTGTGAAATTGGCCAGTTTAAATGTTTAAGTAGTATGATAACCTATAAAAACATTAATATGAGTTTCAAACTGTACTCCCTCTTCAGACCAGAAAAGCATTATGAAATAAAAAGCATAATTTAGAAATGAAATTTAGCTTATATTTATGTAGGAATGTGGTCTACTTGTGTGGCCTCTAATCAACTTTTTACAATTTCAAACAAAGGTAAAATACAAACGTAATGAAGTTTTATCAAACATTTTAGGGTTGCAAGAATTCTCTAAAACTACTTATAATGGGCTGCAATTTTTTAAAATTTCCCAGATTTATTAGTTGACTAGATAATATCATGTTTCTGCAGCAAAAACCTATCAAATAAAACTCTTTGTTATATTAAATGTTTTAAAATATGCATTTTTAGTTTATTAAGTCATAATTTATTTTATAATACCAAATTGGGATTGGATTTTACAATAAAAACAAAACATAGTCATTCAATACTATCTTTGTACATTTAAAAGCAAATTCATGCATATTAAATTCAATATAGTGCATGATAAGTGGGGAAAACACTGTTCAATACCCCATGCTGATTTCAAAATGAGTTTTCTAACTAGACTGACAATTCCCATCATTTATCAGTTTGAGTTAACACAACAGATTTACTAGATAAGTATGTATTCCTTGTAAAGGAAGGGGAAGGTTTATTATAACCTTATTATAAAAACAGGTAATAACCTGTTTTTCCCCTGGTTAAAGTATTAACATTTTCTATTAGCAACATACAGTATTTTCAAGTTAACATCTAAGCACTCAGTATACTTTCAAGTGACTGTTCTTTCCTTCAAATACCAATGCTGTCTTAGGTACTTAGTACTTGATTTATGATGTGTTCCTTCTCTTTTGTAATTAACTTAATTTGGCAAACTTCTTGTGACCTGTTGAGAAAGATTAAGTGATCAAGCACAGGTAACATCCTAGAAGCAATAGACTTCAGGAATTGGTAACCTGCCTCTGACCTCTCTGGCTGCAGCTTAACATTATGATTCTCCTATTTCCTAAACCATTAGCTTCTGTGGTTGAATCTTGATTTGACAGAGTAACTAAAGGGGATTTCTAGAGGAAATGCCAGGGAAAGAGAAGAAGCTTCTTGTAAGAATCAAGATCACTTTGCCTTTCATAAGACATTATTAACTTAAGGAATTCAAATGCTGAATATACAGGCCATAATTTTAAAATATGGCAATAGCAACACCACATTTAAAACTCTGCCCTTTCATAATTTCCCTTGGTGAGTAAAGGATGTGGAGTGAGCTTATTACTCCTATTACCCAGTTGATAGAGTCACTTTCACAAGGACTTACCAAGAACAGAAAGCCTTTTCTTTTACCACTGCCTACCCAAAGTAAACAGGAATTGTCCTAATCAGATACTTAAAGGTCTAATTCTAAGAAAAAGCTTTTGATGGGTTGGGGGAAGGGGTACAAAATAGGATACCTAATTTTTTAAATGGAAAATAAAAATGAAAAATTTGTGTATCACTGAAGTCATAGTATTTTAAAATATAGCATTTTTCTTGATTTGTATTTAAATGTAATAAAAGTAATAATAAATACAAAATTTGTGATTTTTAAAATTAGCTAATTTTAGAAAACCACCTAAGATTGTGTATCAACACTACTGACAACCAGTGCAATTTAGAATAAACCAAACTAACTTGTGTCAGAACAAATAAAAAGAAAGTTGGAAATATAAATCTATCACTTCAAATTTTACCTGACATGCAATTATTTTGTCTATTCTAGAATTATATGGCAATTTAACTGATTAAGCCGGAATCCTATTTTTCCCTCAAATCATGATTTAATTTTCTATTTCCCAAAAGGACAGTAACAGAATCACCTCTGTAATCACAAATAACATATGGATCACTAGCACAGACGAATTTAACAGAGTACCAAAGAAGCATTTATCTGGAAAATTACTGTGAGTAGGTTGACATTAAAGTTTTTCATGAGCATTAATCAAACTTGCCTGCCTCTACTGAACATGCTAAACCAATTACCTAATTGAAGAGCAAGTAGTAGCCATATTTTGTTTCATTAAGTAGAAACAAAGACAGAAAGCAGTTCTTAAAATCTCATTTTCTCTAATTTTTAAATGCCTAGAAAAACATTACAATAAGGAATACTTATTATATACTTTATACTTGTTTATATGCCTAGACATATCATAAAGTTCTCAATTAGATCCCAGATATTACTAAAATGTCTCTGAAAATTATACTTTTCCACATTAATCACAAATTCTGCATTTTTATTTTTCATACAGATTTTGCTTAAAGTAAACTTTTTTCATAATTTCCTGATGGATCTTAAAGAAAACTAACCAGAAAACCACTCAAATAATAAAAAATTGCTTATTAAATTCAAAGGTCAATGATTTACCCATTGTGATAACTGGAGTAAGTTATCACATAAGTTATTTTAACTGAGTTAAAATTCACAAATTTACACAGTTTGTGGAAAATAATATGGGGGGACAAAGTAATAAGATAAATAAAATGGAGAAGTGGATTGATGAATCTCAGAAACATGCTGAGTGAAAGAAGCAATGCACAAAAGAGTACATAAGCTACGATCTCATTTATATATAAAGTTTTAGTACAGGCAAAACTAATTTATAGTGATGAAAATCAAATCAGTGCTAGTCTGCAGTGTGGAATGGGGCTGACTACAAAGTGGCAGAGGGGACCTTTCTGGGGTGATGGAAACTGTATGTCTTGAATGGGGTAGTGGTGAGAGAAGAGTATACATTTGTCAAAACTCAACTGTACACTTAAAATGTGTGCATGTTATTGTATGTAAACTATACCTCAATAAAGTGGATAAAAAGAAAAAGGCAAAATAAACAAAAACAGAAGGATGGAACTATGGAGTTATACAAAAGTGTAATAAATTGCCAAATGACCACATATTTCTCTTCCAATTGAAAGGTGAAATATTATATCCCCTGTATCTGGGTTCACCATGTGACTTGTTTTGCTCAATGGAATATTAGCCATATGTGACACAACCAGAGGCTCAAAACACCCTTGGGCACTGGAGTTTGCCTGTTTGCTGCTCCTGGAACACTGAAACCATCATGTGAATAAGTCCAAGTTAGCTTGCCAAATGGGAAATACAAGGCCCAGCACCCCCAGCTGACAGACAGCCAACCATCAGACATTTAAGTGAGGCCATCAACCACTAGCATAGAGTAGAAAAAAAATAAGTCCACTATAGACCTGTAGAATTACTCAACTGAGCTCAAGCGTACATGATACCTACAGATTCATAAGCAAATAAGTCGTTATTTTAAACCACTATGTTAGCAAAAGGCAATAGATACAAATATTTATGAAATCTGATTCACATGAAGAAAACCACCAACTTCTGTAGAAAAAGCATAGAGATGAAAATTTCAAAAGCACCAAAAGATTTTATTTAAAATCCGTTACTGGGACTTCCCTGGTGGTCCAGTGGTTAAGACTCTGTGCTTCTATTGCAGGCGGCACAGGTTCGATCCCTGGTTAGGGAACTAAGATCCTGCATGCCGCTCAGCGCAGCCAAACAAAAACAAACAAAAAAAATGTTACTAGTGTCTAGAGGCAAAAATAAATTTTGCATGATGGGTGATTCCTAATTGAGAGGTATTTTAGGCTGCTATACAGAAACCTGACATTATCAACTGAGAGATGTTATCTTTTTGGAGTGGTATCCAAGATGACAGAAACTTACCAAAATTCCTTATACTACCCTTTCCCTTAGAGTCAAGAAAAGGCAAATCATACCTTCAGGAAAGATGTGTAAAACATCACTGGGTACTATGGAGTTTATGGTGCCAAAGTCAAAGACTGAAGAGCACAGATGATATTCTCAGAGCTCTTTCCCAAAACACTGAGACTTTACAAAATAAGTCTATGAAAAGAGAATGGATCTAATAAGACCATTTAAAAAAATCTGTTTAAAGAGAATGGGAGGGAGGGAAAATATTACTAACAAATAGGGTTTGGATATATGAACAATGACTTAAAATATCGAAATGATGGATTCATGTCTAATGGTAAAGTGCATCTCATATGTCAGGGAAGGGCATGCTTGCCTGGTCTTGCATTACTGAAGAGACAGTGAAAAAGAGGAAAAACAAACAAACAAACAAAATGAAACTCTAAATTTAGTTACTATGGAGAGCTTTGGGTCTGAAATGAAAAGGGAAACAAGTGAGGGAAGGATATCACTTGTTCACATGAGAAAATAACTAAGAAGGGAGTTGGAAACTATAAATACAGTTTTAGAAACATTTATACCTGACATCTCTTTATAAAGGCAGTATATTGTGGCCATTAAGAGCATCAAACTTGGAGTCAGGCTGCCTAGGTTTGAAAACCGCTCCTGTCAATAACCAGTTATATCACCTTGGAGAAAATTATTTAATCTTTCATGCCTTAATTTCCTCATTTGTAAAACAGGAAAAGTACCTACCTTATACTAAATTTTCTGTTTGCTATTATAACTGTTATTGTCGTTAGTGCTATCGTAATTGCAATAAAAATAGCAGACATAATAAAGTGAACTTACAGCATGCAATTAGTAAACACAATATAATGTGTATTACTGTGATATGGTAAAAAATATGTATCAACTCCTTTAATACTCAGAAAACTTTTATTACGTCCATCTTGCAAATGAAAAGCTAGGCCCAGAGATGGTATGTAATTTGTCCATGGCCACATGTCAGAACCAAACTTGGAAGCCAGACGATACGGCTCAAGCATCTATGTTCTCTCTCAACTATTATAAGGTAGCAGCTTCCACAGAATGGGACTCATGACAGAAAACAGAGATAGAAACACTGGAAAGCTACGCAGGGGGGAAAAATTATTTTCACATAATACATAAAAATCAGTTCCAAATGGATTGTGGATCTAAATATGAAAAGTAGAAGGAAAAAAAACTCCAAAGACACACAAGATTATCTTTATGACCATCAGTAGCAAATGATTTCTTAAGCAGACATAAAAGTACAAACCATAAAGGAAATGAACAATTACGGTGAAGATAATCTTCAAAACTTTCTTCATCAAAATCATTTGAGAGTGATTGCAACTAAGGAGTCAAAAAGATCTGCTACACATATAATGAACATAGGGCCCATAATCAAAAAATGAAAAAACAAAATAAAAAGTCATAAACCAATGAAAAACATACAGACTTCATGAAAGAAGATATCCAAACAGCCAATAAACATATGAAAAAGTGTTCAACCTCACTGGTCATCAGGGAGATACAAAATAAAACCATGAAGATACCACTACACATACACCAGAATGACTATAATTACAAAAACTGACAGGACGTGTTGGTGAAAATGTGGAACTATGAGAACTCTCAAACACTGCTGGTGGGACTATAAACAAGCAATCTGGAAAACCAGCTTTATCTACTTCAGTTAGATATATGTACATCCTATGACCCAGTATTTCCACTCAAAGCTATACACCCCTAAGAAGTACATGTACATATACACCAAGAGACTTGTACAGCAATATCAGTGTAGTATTATTCATAATAGCCCCAAACAGGAAATAATCCAAACGCCTATCAACAACTGAATAAAGGGGCTTCCCTGGTCGTAAAGTGGTTGAGAATCCACCTGCCAATGCAGGGGACACGGGATCGAGCCCCGGTCCGGGAAGATCCCACATGCCGCGGAGCAACTAAGCCCATGCGCCACAACTACTGAGCCTGTGCTCTAAAGCCCGCGAGCCACAACTACTGAGTGTGCGTGCTGCAACTACTGAAGCCCGTGTGCCTGGAGCCCGTGCTCCACAACAAGAAAAGCCACCACAATGAGAAGCCCACGCACTGCAAAGAAGAGTAGCCCCTGCTCGCCACAATTAGAGAGAGCTCGTGAGCAGCGACAAAGACGCAACACAGCCAAATATAAATAAGTAAATAAAATAAATTTTTAAAAAACTGAATAAATAATAGTATGTTCATATAATAGACTACAGTACAATGAAAATGAATGAACTACAGACTTAAACAAAGGTAAAACTCATAATTATATCATGAAACAGGCCAGACAAAAATAAATACATACTGTATGATTCTATAAAGTTCAAAAAAAAGGCCAAAACTATGGGATTATAAATTTGTACTTTTGAGGGGAATACAAGGAGTAGAATTTGAAAGAAGGTACCAGGAAGGTTTTGGTGTGCTGTAATGTTTCTATTTATTGACCTGGATACATTTACTTGTATAATTCATTGGAATGTATCTTTGTGACTTGGGTTCATTTTTCTATGTATGTTATAATTTAATAAAAATTGATTTTAGAAATACAGTCATGCCATGTCAAAAAAAGCACTCTCTGAGCTGCTAGCTGTTTCTCAAAAATATCTTAAAAACAATGATGTAGTTTGCATACTATTATTTTCATATTATCCAAGTCTTATTTTTAAATCACAAACTACCCCTCCCTCCCTCGCAACCCCCAACCCCCAAGCCTACTCTGTGTGGAACCCCTTGAGCCATCTCAAACTCCATTTGAAGAAGCACAGCCTAGCTAATATTTATAAATATTCTGACTTGCAATATGCCAACAGAACCAACATTCTCTATTATATATAATAAAACTATACAAAAGTGACTAAATGGTGTGATCACAGGGCACTGAATTGATTTAGTCTCCCCAACCAGGAGTACAAAAACAAAGAAACAAATAGCACCAAAACCAAGACCAAAATAAGAGGAAACAAACCCAACAAAGACATCTTTCAAAAAAAACTATATTGCAGGCAATCCTTCAAAACCCTAGAAGGTTGTTATACCACCAACAGTAGCAGGACCTACAAAAGCTCAACAGCTGTGTGGTAGGCACTACAGGATGTAAAAGAGGGCAACCTACTACTCTATAAGCCACCAAAGTAAAAAAAGTATGAACTGATGCATCTGCAAATGGCTTGCAAAACTAGGACAGTCTCATAGGCTTCAAATCAAAGTATAAAAAACTGCATGCAAACGTGACATTAAACAAATCTAATAGTCTAAGACCTCAAAATCTCTGAATTATCCAGCAAACACCCTCTTCCAAAAGGAAAAAAACCTCACACTGAAAGAAAACTACAGAAACTGAAACCAAATTTAACAGGGCAGAAACACTGGGGTTAAGAGGGAGAGATGGTTCAGATAAGGGGAGAAGGGGAGAGTGGGAGGTAGTGATGCCCAGAGGCAGAAAATCCCAGAAGAAAAAACAACAACAACAAAATGTAACATTTAAAACTGAGAACACCACCTCAAAATTCAAGATCTGTAGACCATAGGGGTAGAACAGAGAGGCCTGCAGCCAGAAAAATCATTCTGAACCTGACCTAGTTCTAAGAAACACTGGATACATAGAGAGGTCATATTTGAGTTCTCTGTAGCAAAGAAGAGGAAACACATAAAGGTCAAGCTGGGAAAGTTATGCTGTTCTATCTCTGACTCCCCTAAGATGGTAAAAAACACCTCCTAACAGCCCAGAAAAACTATCTTATTTAAATGCAGAGAACAGAAAAAAAAAGAATTAACTCCATAAAAAAATTATTACCAGAAAAAAAAGAAGAGAATAACAGAAAATGACAGAAGGATTTGAAAAAAAAATGAATGATAAAAGGAAGTGCGAAAGGAGATCCAATAAACTTATAGTTGGAGACCTGATAAAGAAAACTTAAGGAATCAAGCAAAAAAATTTCAAAATCATAATTCTAAAAGCAACTTTTCTCAAATTAAAAGAAGACTGAATCCAAATATTAAAAAGGTCTGTAGTGTATTTGGGAAGACCGACCCAAGAATATCAACAAAACATTATCATAGTGAAACTATTGGATTTTAAAGATAAAGAAAAAGTTCCTTTGGGCAACCACACAAAAAGTGAAAGTCACTTATTAGAGAAAGAAAATCAGGATGGCATGAAACTTGTTGACAGCAATATTTTATCCTAAAAAAAACCACAAAAAAACAAAAAAAGGAACAATATGCTTAATACTTAGGTAAATGTATTTAATAGCAAAGGATGTATAAAAAGTCAAATTGTCCTTCAAATATAAAGACTATAGACGGATAAGTTACAAACATGAAAGATGTAAGAAGATGAGTTTTTCCATGCGTCTTTCCTGAAGAATCTCCTAGGGATGAGCTTCAGTAAACTAAAAAATGAGGGGAGATGTTTCAGATAAGATCTGACTGTAAACAGAGTACATAAACTTTGTATAGAGTCTTGTTAGTTTACTTTTAGGATTTTCTTCCTCTTTTTTTTATTATTTGAGATATCTGATTAATAATACACTCACATACCCAATCTGCCTCTGAAATACATCATGAAATTTATCCTTTCTGGATTTTTACAATTACTTTTTTTTATTTGCCAAATGTAGAACTACTGAGATGATAAGGCTCATTATGGGATCATAATAGTAACTGACTCCTTTTGAGGAAAAAAAAAAGGATCCTACAAGCTAATTCTACACAGTTAAAACACTTGATAAAGACCCAAAAGCACAAAAGTTCAATAATAGACATCTAGCTTTGTAGTTTGTAAAAACATAAACTAAGAAATACATTAACTGACCTATGTCATAATATACAATTATCAATACTAACCTGATAAGCTCTGTTTATTTGACTAGCTGCCCAACTAGCATATTTCATGTTGTCCTTTTTTGTTTTTGCACTTGCTTTCGGATTAGAAGCAATATGACTTGCAGACTAAGAACAAAAAAGAAACATCAAAAACAATACTCCTTTGATGTAGCCAAGACAATCAAAAACATGTAAGGGTCATAATTGCAATGGGCTGATAATAAAGAGTTTTTAAAAACCGTACCAACACAATTTTTAAAATAAAATAAAACTGAATGAAATTAGTGTTTACAAATGAAAATATATTTTAAAACGGAGAATAATTCAAGGTAGTAGGAAGAGAAAGGATATTTTAAATAATATCCAAAATTATTTTATTAGTTATCTACCACAGCCCTTGAAGGTAAAATTCCATCATCACTTAAATACTGTAGGATATTACTGGTGCTATTTCTTATTACTGAATTACTTCAACTTTTCTATGTCAGAATTATAGAATTACTGAATATTAATATAAGGAACCTCAAAAATAATTTAGTCTAACTTCCTACATTAACAGGTGAAAAAAAAATTAACCTGGAATCCCAGCTCAATCATTTAGTAGCTCTGTGTCCATCCTTGGGCAAATCAATTAGAACTCTCTGTGTCTTAGTTTCATTTTCTGCGAAATGGTAGTAGTAATAGTACCTTCTCAAATAGTTGATATAAAGATATAATGATTTAAAATAAAAAAGAGAGCTCATAACACCTGACACATAAAGTGCTATGTATTTTTACTATTATTAATAATTTATTTATTTAAAAAAATAGTATTTATTTGGTAAAAGAGACACTGCTACCATATTGTACCTACAAGCTGCTACAACTGGCACTGGAGAATCCAGGAAAAAATTTTTGAAATCCCTTTAATCTGTTTTCTATTTTGCCATTTCTTTGCTGAAAATTATTTCATTTACGTTTCTTCCTGCCTCCATTTCTGCAATCAATTCTTTTCACTGAGCTCCAACAAAATATTCATCCAAAAGTCCATGAAAAGACTAGGATAAATTAAAATTTCAAAGGACTGGCCTATTAAAGAAGTTTATTTTTCTAGTCATTCTGACTGTAGAAAGGAGCTCATTTTATATAAATTTGAAGTTCATTAAATTCTTCCTCTATTTCCCATAGCTCTTGTTAACTGACTTTTTCTAAGCTCATCATTTAGCATACATAAACAAAAGAAATATTTAATTACATGCATACCACAAACTGTTTTTCTATACCATTAAAAATGTTTTAATTTGGCATTAGAGATTTTATTTCTAATATGTCTTTTATAAACATAGTTTAAAAATATCTCATAAAATTATAATTTAAGGTAAGAAATAAAATGTTGGGCATGAACCCAAGAATAACAAAACAATTAAGAAATACATAATATAACTTTGTATCTGTTCCTATTTAATTTCATAAAGGCAGATTTAAATTCTGATATAGTAAAAGATAATTGACAATAAAATGTCAAATAGCTGGGATATATTAACATTCAAAAATATAACCACCTTACAACCTATTGCTCATAATTAACTAGAGGGAAAAAATCATATGCTTATCAATGAAATACAAAAAAAAAAAAAAGAGGGAAGTGATTAACTGGGATGGTTAATGGACTTTAAATGACATTTCATAAAATAACATTAAACATGCACCTCAACTCACCATATAAAGTCCAAATAAAGCTCTCATATTTCTGTTGTTCAGTTTCAATGCCTGTGAAAAATACTTTCTTGAAAGTTCAAGATTTTCAAGTCCACCTTGGGTATATTTAACCTGTTAAAAATTACGGAGTGCTGAAACCTGTTTATTTTACTACTTTGAAATATAGCATGTTTCATCATACCATAGGCATTAGTAATTGAAACAGATATTCTGTAAACAAATGCAAGATGTTAAAAGAATTCATCTTAAAGTTGTTAAAGCTAATCTAAACTTTAAAGCATAAACTACCCTCCAGAATCATTATATTCTATGAACATTAAGATCACTGAGTTTTTAAAATTAAAAAAATGCTGCCAATATAAAAAACCCCATATAATTTCTATTTCAACTGCCTTCCAAATTCTTCACAACTTTATTTTCTATTACTAGCATTATAAATCTAGACTTCATACTGAATTGTCCTTTCCTAGTTGCACTGACATTCCTTAATAATGAAGTCCTTTTAACCTTATAGGATTCAATTGTATTGCTATTCTTAACAGTTAATCAAATAAGATAAATACTTCCTACTTTCCAAAATACTGACCTTAATATGAATTTCCTAGAATATGGATGTAAAAATTGTAATCACTGTAAATGCCTTAAAGGCCATTAAATGGTGATAACTGTGACATAATTCATAATTAGGAAAGAATACAGTATGCAATTAAAAAAACAGAAAGAATTTCACTATTTTAAATAAGTGCATTTAATTGAAAAGTCAGTATTTCCATTATAGTATTAAAAATTTAAAAATTTTACTCCCACAAATCAATTTTCATCACATCTTACATATTTATATACTTGCCTAACATTAAGGACATATTCTTAGTTCCATAACAATACCCAACATGAACAAAAATAAAATCACATACAATTGTTGTTTTTGAAAACACTTACTTCAGCATACTGCTGACAGTATAAGTGGTTGTGTGGATTAGTCATCATAAGCTCCTCTAAACAAAAGGCTGCTTTAGCATAGCTGAAAAACATCAAGGAGTTGATTTTAAAAGTCATAAATTTTATGTCAGTTACACCTTAATTTAAAAACAATTTTAGTGATATTACACATTTTATTCCCAAAATACTTTAAATACCTTTATTAATAAAGTACTTATCTTGAATTCATAAATATGAATATCATATTTTTTAATGAAATGAATAAACAGAAGCTTAAACCCTAAAGCAGCCTGTGAACTATCAAGAGATATTACATTTTTCTTTTTTTCTTATTTATTTATTTATGTATGCATGTATGGCTGCGTTGGGTCTTCATTGCAGTGTGCGGGCTTTCTCTATTTGCACCAAGCAGGGGTTACGCAGTGCACGGGCTTCTCATTGCCGTGGCTTCTCTTGTTGCGGAGCATGGGCTCTAGGCGCGCAGGCTTCAGCAGTTGTGCCACATGGCCTCAGTAGTTGTGGCTTGCGGGCTCTAGAGCACAGGCTCAGTAGTTGTGACGCACAGGCTTAGTTGCTCCACGGCATGTGGGATCTTCCCGGTCCAGGGCTCGAACCCGTGTCCCCTGCATTGGCAGGCGGATTCTTAACCACTGTGCCACCAGGGAAGTCCCGAGATATTAAATTTTTAAAACTGGGTCACTAGGATGACATCCAAACATAATTAACAACACAGGCTTCAAGATCTTGGATCAGGTTACATATAAAATAAGTTCTACAAGTCCACTGGTCATTTAATAAAATATTCAAATAGCTAAAGTGTAATGAGGAAATAAACATTAAATATTCTCTATTCACTAAAAATCCTTTACAGACATATCCCACATATTCTATTACAAAGACTTTTCATTATTTAAGGTTACTGTCAAATACAAAATTATGAAGTTATGAATTTCTAAACCCATGAAAAACAGATCAAGTTAGTGGTTTTGATATGCACTCTACTACTATTTAATCATGTGGTAGAGAAACAAAATCTTTACTGAAAACCTAAGGAGAAAACTGCTGCAAAGGGCTCTGGAAAAATAGTTTTATACCACATGACTATAATTCCCCTTAATGTATTTTATATGTTTAAGCCATGTGAATATCCTTCCTATTTACAAGAAATCCTAAAGAACACAGGTGTTGTAAGATTTAGTCCCAGTGAGGAGGTTATGACATTACAACAGAAAAAGGCTACCTACAGTTATTTTTGACATTTGTCACCAATATACAAAGGTATCTATTTTACACTAATGTCTGATATACTTAGTTTTCAAAATATATACGTTGCAGTTTCAAACATGTGAAATACTGACTAATAATAGCTAACTTTTATTAGGTACTCATTATGTATCCTGAACTTCTCAAGATGTGTTACAAATATTAATTTATTTAATCCCACCAAAACCCTAGGAAGTAGGCAGACAGCCTACACTCTTAACCACAATGCATACTACCTATATACACTACACATCAGGATGAAAAATCGAGGTGGTGATGGTAGTGATGAATATGTCAACGGTAACATAAAAACTGGTACAGCAATCAAACCCAAAGGGCCAGAGGAACCAAAAACACCCTGCAGATTAGCCCAAAATCACAGCATTTTAAATTTACTAAGGACCTTATATATAATTCTCATCAAAGATCATGCTGCTATTTAGCCCTTTTCATGTTTATGCCCCAAACCTAGTATTGGTTCTTGACATATGATAGCTATATAATGAATGACTGAACAAATGACTGAATAAATGTGTAGAAAATATTGTGACTACCTATCTGATATTTATTCATCATTGTGTAGAAGGCGAAGTCGTCTCTACCTTAAACACCCAGCTTCATCAGAAAGATAGTTCCCTTCTAAATGTGTTCCTTTATGGTAATGCCAAAAATTCATATTAATGCTAAGAATAAATGTTCTTAGAGATTTAAATGGGTTGAGCAAAATAGTGACTCTGATTCTTATATAGCATAATGTAAGATAAAATGGGCAGAGAGAAGTTTCTAATGAAAAATGAATGCCAAGATATTTTTCTCAAAAATTATTTAGTATCACATACAAGGAGGGGATACCTTCCCCCAATTTTACAAAATATAAAATCAAATTAAGTTTGTGCATAAAGTATAGAATCAAATAAACTTAGAGCTGGAAGGAGCGAGAAATGGTCTAATCCAATTTTTCTCAGCCAGGGGTACACAAGAGTATTAAGCCATACAAAAGTGATTTGAGTGATGACTATTTTCTCTTTCTCCCAAGATGGTACATAGCCAATACCACTGCAGATATATAAAGAAATTAATTCATTTATATACAACTCATGAGACTAAGATTTAGAGAAGTAAAAATAATTGGAATCCATTTAAAATAGAATAACCACTGTTGTTACTACATTAGAGTCAGTAACTAAAGTTTTTGAAGTTCTTCTGTTCCTCACAAAAGCATATGTATAGGTTACAGTATTTGTTCCTTGACTGCTTTATCAACACTGTGATTTTTCCTTACAGGATTCTGATAATTCCCTTTGTTATAGAATTTTATAGTAAGGCTGTACCTACAATAATCACAATCATAATCAATCTTTACTAACTGTTCCTTGCTGATATAACATCTAGTTTTAACTACAAATCAAGTAAAAAAAAATTCAGTATCTTTGTTTAAAATACATATTTTTGTTTATAATATGTACTGTGGGGTTAAGGTATAAATCATGACAAATTTTTTATACTTAGAGCAAGTGTCTCAATGTGATCAACTGGTGTGACATATACCACTAGAATAACTGTATCTAGAATTTATAGATCAGAAGCAAATTTAAATAAAAATAACTTAAAGACATAAAAAAAGTATGTGGCAGAATTCTATATCCCCTTTTCTCTCTACAAAATCACTGAATAGACTTATATGAACAGTCTACTGTGGAAATTTATTTGGAGTAAAAAAGTCTACATCTAGATTAGCAATGTTTCCTGTGACTTACTATAACTATTAATATGAAGAAAAGAATGTCAAAACATTAAATATATCAAGCAATTCCTAAATTGGTACATTTTTGCCACTGGCCACAAAACTGTGGTAAACTGACATTCCACAGTAACTTACTACTTGTACCAACAATACCCTACTGAAGACAATGACTTGCTCAAACAAGTTAAATGAATTAAGTGAACATTCTGATTTTCATACAGTTTCAAAAAATCTGAAGACATTTATTTCCACTCACCATAAATCTGAATATTCATTCTAAGTGTTCAATTAGAAAAATAAACGGACATTGTGTAAGTAACTAGCTTCAAGACCAAAAAGAGTTTTGTAATACAAGATAAAAGGGTAGGCAGAATGTAAGTATCATTTCCCATGAAAAGAAACTATTTTTCAGGTGCTTTTCTGTATTTGCATCTCTTGATTTCTTGGTATTCTTCAGTTCATTTCTCTTAAATGCACATCCAACTCTTATCTCAATAAACTCTTTAGAGACGCAAAACAAAGCAAAACTGAATGTGGCTATTACAAGGTGAGGCAAATAATAATAAATTTAATGATAGGTTAAAAATAAAGTATAACCTATTTGAGAACTAAATATAGAAATATTACAAATACATGCAAAAAAGTAAAATTGATAAAGAAGTAGAAGAAAAAAACAGAGGTGATATATTTATATAGTTCTTAGAGGACAGAAAACCTGAAAGCAATATAAATTGATATATCTGACCATATAAAAATATAAAGTTTCTATAAGTTAAAAAAAATCAATATTAAAAAGACATAATAAACAAGGATATATTCTTGACAGGACAAAGGCTCATATCATTATTAAAAGTGTAACCAATTTTCACTTATCAAAATTTGCAAAGATTAGAAAGAACAGTAGCACCCAGTGTTGTTAAGTGGACATTCTAATAATTGTTGATGTGAGAGTAAATTGACACTACCTTTCTAGTGCACATCTAGGAATGATTTATCAAAACCACTGAAAATGTGCATATCATTTAATCAAGTAATTCTACTTCTAAGAATTTAGCCCAAGGAAAAATTTAAATAAAGATAATCATTATATGTATGTGTAACTGAATCACTTTGCTGTATACCTGAAACTAACACAACATTGTAAATCAACTATACTTCAATCAAAACAAAAACAAAACCCTAAAAAACAAACAAACAAAACAATACTGAGCCTCCAATCTATGAATTTGGTACTATTTAGGTGTTCTTTAAGTTCTTTAATTAATGTTTTATAGTTTCCAGCATACAAATAATTTACATTTAAAAAAAATACTTTATAAATATTGACTTTAAAACAATAAAAAATAGAAACATTACCATTTAACCAAATACACTACCACTCTTACATACATAAGAGAAAGCTAAGTGTATTTACATATATGATCATACAAGCATCCAAACATGATTCAGGAAATAACTTCCTAACAAAAAACAAAGAGAATCTGATAGCCAGCATATATAATAGAGAAATGAAAAATGGTTCCCAGAATATAGTACACATTCATTAAGTGACATTTTATTTTCGCCACTTTTATTAGAATTACACAGATAATACATTAACTCTATATCACATACATATATACCCCTGAGCAAAGGCAAGAGACAAGTATCTTCATTCGATATTATTTCCTATGTCAGCTATTTGTACTGTGAGAATGAGGTTAAGTATTCTAAGTATTCGTGCACAGTAAGAATATGTGCATGAGAATCTGATTCTGTTCTCTGAAAAGGAAGGAAAGAAACAATGTGATATACTTCAGACTCCTCACTAAGAAAAAAGGGGAAAAAAAGCCTGCCTCTAGATAGAGGTTAGCGTTAATGCTGCGATATTAGAAAACTTGCACTAAGACTGGGCTAATCCTCTCACACTGGGATTTCCTCCTGTCACTGCAATAAAAAAAAGCTAACAAAAACATTAAATATCCAATAAGCAAGTTCCTACAGCATTCAACATTCTTGAGTATTCTTGGTTTTTTACCCAGGCAACAGAATGCTTCTACTTTGGAAGAGTTGATTCTCTTAGCACTAAGGCTAATAAATGCATACAATTGACAGAATTTTTAAACAGCAGGGAGTATAATACTCTTTGTATGTAAGAACAATTTAAATTCTAAAAATTCACAATTTTGATTCACTAAAAATAACCTTAGCTCAGCACATACATGCCTTTCTAACTCCAAAGAATGCCATCTGTATTTGAAAGAAAACTCATTTCCCAAACAAAAATAATTTAGCAAAACACAAATGACCTACTTAAAGCAATTCACATATTATAACCAACAAACTGTCGATTTGTTTTTCTTCATTTATTTATTTTGCTAATTTAAAATGATGTGATTCATACCTCTCACCAATCCTTTAGAAACTACTATGCCTTCTGAACTTATACAGTGATGAAAATTGCACTCCTTAACGAAATTTTATGTGTTAACGACTTACTCATGTTCATTGATATAAAGTTCTGCAAGTTCATGCCAGGCTTCTTGGTCTCCAACAAATCTGGTGAGAGGAAAGGGAAAAAAAGTAAGTGTGTAGATATTCTATAAATGAACAGCATGGAGGCAAAAAGGAAAATCAAATGCAAATTCCATTTTAATTAAAAAAGATTTATCAGAATAACAAAACACAATCCTCTTGTAAGACACTCACTGTTCCAGATACTCATTCAGTTCCCGAATGGCCTCCACATTTTTCCCCTGGGCTTTTCGAATGGCAATCTTACGCTTTCTTGCAGCCTGTGGGTTGACATTAATAAAGGATTAGACCCTCATGATTCCCTGGGTTTTTGTAAAGAGGTAATTTGACTGTGCAAATTATTATCTCAATGCCAGTGAAATTCCATTGTAGAACTACTGCTTAGTGGGAGTTTATAAACATACCCCATGACATCCCACTGGGGAGTTCAAACATTCCTCTAACAATCACATGTGCTTTACTTTTGATGTACACAATGTATGCATCATTTCATTCAAATAAATAACCATCCAGATTCTGATAATTACAAGCCAGCAGGGAATCCTAATCTTTATCCAGCCTAAAGTCCTTTACTCTGTCTCATTCATAAGATCTGTATCTTAAGAGATAGAGGGATAGTGGAGATTAGAAAATAATCTTACTGTGGCCACTTGAATGTCATTATACAAATATGGCTTCAAATAACTTTTTTCACAATTTCAAGAGAAAAATCTACCTAAGAGTCTTTCAAAAGAATAATATAGGTCCTGAAAGAAATATTTTATAATAGACAAAACATTTAAAACCTGCAACTTAAAGCTTTTTAAATATAAATATAAAAATCAATGCCATTTATTTATACATTCATCAAATATGTAATAAACATCTGTTGTTTGCCAGGTACTGTGCTGGACACTGAAAATATATGGATTAAAAAAAAGGAACAGATAATTCCTTGCAGGAGCTCAGTCTGATAGGAGAAAGAGACATCAAATAAAAAGACAATAATAGAGATATCTAAGATGTTGTGGAAACACGGAGGTGATCCTAACAAGGCTGTGGCAGATGGGAGGAAGTGGAAGGACAGGAAGCAAAGAGCGTCCCAGATGTGATACCTGGACTGAAAGAGAAAGTGCAAGTAGACATTAAGAAAGCAGAAAAGAAAGTTGTGTGGAGGGACGATACTGCATAGTAGGAGAACACAGGAGCAAAGGCATAGGAGATGGCAGCATTGTGTATAATCAAGACTACATGTTTGGGGCTGAAGTGACTGGAGGGCTCTGTGTGAATTATTAAATTTACATCCCCTCCATCTCTGTTTAATTCAATGCAAAAGACTAAACAATAAAACACTATAATTAGGGCTAGGCTAGGCTTATTAATTATGAACATGATTGTCATTGTTTTATGTAAAACACACTCCACAAGATACAGACAAGGGAAGTACTGTAAAATGAATGGGGCCTCTTTAGACCTAAGGAGCTATCTGTCCTGGGGTGGAAAAGGTGGGTTTTTGCTCTGAAAAACTGAAAGTCAAAAAATCAGAGCGGGGCTTCCCTGGTGGCGCAGTGGTTGAGAGTCCGCCTGCCGATGCAGGGGACACGGGTTCGTGCCCCGGTCCGGGAAGATCCCACATGCCTTGGAGCGGCTGGGCCCGTGAGCCATGGCCGCTGAGCCTGCGCGTCTGGAGCCTGTGCTCCGCAATGGGAGAGGCCACAGCAGTGAGAGGCCCGCGTACCGCAAAAAAGAAAAAAAAAAAAAATCAGAGCGAATCGAGAGACTCCCAATAAATATGACCAAAAGCAATATTTATAATTACAGTGATAACAATATTTCGGTAATGGAAGAATGACACATCTGTTAAAAATGTATACCCCTGAGGGCTTCCCTGGTGGCGCAGTGGTTGTGAGTCTGCCTGCGGATGCGGGGGGCGCGGGTTCGTGCCCCGGTCTGGGGGGATCCCGCATGCCGCGGAGCGGCTGGGCCCGTGAGCCATGGCCGCTAGGCCTGCGCGTCCGGAGACTGTGCTCCGCGGCGGGAGAGGCCACAGCAGTGAGAGGCCTGCATACCGCAAAAAAAAAAAAAAAAAAAAAAATGTATACCCCTGATTATATGGCTCATGCTGAATGCCTACCAGAACACCTGCCACACAGCAGGAACTCAAATATTTTTGGAATAATTTCACTATGCACAACAATGAAAGCGCCATAATAAATGCAAAGTTTAAGTCTCAAGAATTCAGAAGGAAAGTAAAAGTAAAGCTCTAAAAGTAACTCAATCCTAAAGCCTTTAGGAAGAATATTAGACTTCAAATGTACGCCTTATTCCAAGTCCTTCTGAAAACAGGTGAGGATTAAATTAACATAATTAAGAAACTAATTTCTTTGGGGCATATATTATCTAATTTCACCAGTTCAACAGAATTTGAAACATTTTTGTTTATTCATTTCATTTTTGATGACACTACTTCTTCCACAGGCAATATGTTAGAGCGGAGAGTCTAGGTTTTGAAATAAAAAAAGACAAAGAACCGAATCCCAACTCTTGTCACTTACGAGCTTTCTAACCAAGAGCAAAACATCTGACCTGCCCAAACTTCAGTAATACCACCAATCTCCAAGCATCAAAGTGAAGTATCTAACACAGTACATAGCATATAACAGTACTGAATAAATGTTATCTTCCTTCTTTTTTACCTTTGGTCTATGCTTAATATATATATATGTGTTAAACCTTGCCAAAAGCTCTACCTATGAGATCTTTGAAGAACTGGCACAGGCTTGCTTAGTTTAATATTGATATATTGCCCCAATCCTTACAGGATTTGTATCAGCTGAAATGAGATATTGTATAGATGCAGTGAAACTTGTTGAAAATACTGCATTCAAATGCCACAAATAAGAGACAAAAAGTCAAAGTATAAACATGAATAGCAACTAATACCTCTACAGTCATAGTAAGAGATGTGGTATGAACACTGTAATGGACACCATTATTCACAAAATTAGTTTTGTTTTTTTAAAAACACCTGTCTAATATTAACTCATTTTCTCATTGATTTGACAAGAGAATCAAGTCTCTACTGTTGAACAAACACCAAAATTTTTAGGTCAGCAGCATTTTGCAGAATACAGTTTATAAAGCACTGCTAGTGTTTCAAAGATAATTAATCTTTAAAAAGCCTTTTTAAAAAACAATCCTTTTGTAAATAATGAAAAACAGAGGTTTAAACAACCTAAATGCATCAAAAGAGGTAGGATGAGAAGTAGGATCTCAAATTTCTGATTCCCATTCTAGATTTATTGATAAGAGTTCCTGAAACTGAAATATTACAAATTAATTTGTTACTATTATTTTGAATTATGTATATTTATAATAGGTGGAATGCCATCATTTTACAAATTAATTTGTTACTATTATTTTGAATTATGTATATTTATAGTAGGTGGAATGCCATCATTTTATAATAATGTAAAACAGAAATTCAGTATTAACTTTGTAATAGCCTATTTTAAAAACTAAGAGTTTTCCACCTAACAAACACTTCAGTGAAGTATAAGCAAAGATTTTAAACATAAGGTTTTACTAATCAATTTGTGAAACATGCCTCAAAATCTCTACTATAATAAGCAATACATTGCTTAACCATGTAAGATCTAAGATAACAGTAACTTATCTCCTAAAATTATAAGGTTTAAAACACACTTTTAAGAGGTAACTATTCAACTATGCAAAGCCAGTCTTCCTAATGAAACTATACATGACAGCTTGAAGAAAAACCTATATGGCAATCACTATCATACAGGCAACAATGTATCATTAAGTCACATACAACAGCCCTCTACAGAAAAATACTACCACATTCTGGCACAAAAACTATGATCATTTAAAATAAGCATTAAGCAGGGATTTCATTTCCCGCCAAGATGGAGTAACAGGGAGCGGTTGTACCCTCTTGCCTGAGACCACGAAAGAACTGTACTATATATATAAAACAATCACTTTTAAGGCACAGGACAGGCAAAAAAGGAGAGTTGATCCCTGACAGGCAGAAACAAATGAGGTGGGCCCTATCTTTATCGCCCTGACTGACTGCTTTGAGAGTTTCAAGGGTGCTGTGCAAGAAAAGAAAACCAGGTTGAGCTGTGAGTTCATAAGGAGCTCAGAGTCCAAGAAGATCAAAGAGGCTACAGTTCATGGGACAGAGAACAGGAGAAGAGAGAAAAATACAGAATAAAGACTCTGAAGAGATTCCCCTTGAATCTCAAGGGTTTCCCTAGAGTACTCAGGTTCACACTGATCAGTGCATGTGTATGTGGAAACCACTAGAGCCAAGGAAAGATCTACCAGAAACATTTTGGGGAAAATGTGCCCAGAGCTCACACAGGGCTGGGAATAGTGCCCCTTCCTACCAGCCAGACTGGAAAATGCCATGATTCCTGGGGCAGTGAACAGACTACCCAGAAGAACATAATGGGGAATTAATTAGTCCCAGTATAAACACTGTTCTGGTCCTGTCTAACAAAGACCCAAAAGGATGAAATTGTTTGCAAGTAACTTAATTATATCCCACAAGAAAGCTCAAAGAATATATATAAGAATACAAAAATTAAAAGGAGCAAAGAGAACTTTAGAGCATGATGTTTTTGTTCATTATCTTGATTGTGGTGATGGTTTCACAAGTGTATACAAATGTCAAAACTTACCAAATTATACACCTTAAATATGTGCGGTCTATTCTACATCAATTATATGCCAAAACAGTTTTAAAAATAGCACTAATTAGACATTAAGTAGAGTCCTGACTATCAATTTCCATTTATATTTCTTTCTTATACTTTTTATCTTATAAAATATGCCAATATTCTGAATTTTTCTTAATTTCTTGTTTAGATCAACCTTTGTAAAAGTCAGTTTAAGTCAAAAATGAAAACTGTTACACATTTTACAAGCAATTTTAATAATGGAGTCAGAATTTCTATTATAAAATATGAAACTTCAAAACATTCTTATGACCATAAATTTGTTACATGCCTCTGTATATGTACAAGGAGCTAGCTATTTTTCCTGAAAGACATATCACATCTTAAAAAAAAATGAGGCCACATAGGGAGAGAACCTAGAAAATGATTAAAGGATTAAGGTATACCAGCAAAATACAAACTAGAACGCCCCCTACCCCAGATGTTGGGACACAGAAACAGACCACTGGCCAACAAAGGGAAAGCAGAGTTCCAAGTTCTTCTGCCTCCGAGGCTTATGCCGTGACCCTGGGAAATATGGCATTCTAAAAGCATTTTCAGGGGCTTCCCTGGTGGCGCAGTGGTTGGAAATCCGCCTGCCAATGTGGGGGACACGGGTTCGAGCACGGGAAGATCCCACATGCCGCAGAGCAACTGGGCCCACACATCACAGCTATTGAGCCTGTGCTCTGGAGCCCGCGGGCCACAACTACTGAGCCCGCATGCCACGGCTGCTGAAGCTTGCGCACTTAGAGCCTGTGATCTGCACACAACAAGAGAAGCCACTGCAATGAGAGGTCCGCGCATTGCAACGAAGAGTGGTCCCCGCTTGCCGCAACTGGAGAAAGCCCGCGCACAGCAATGAAGGCCCAACACAGCCAAAAATAAATAAATAAAATAAATTTATTAAAAAAAATAAAAATAAACCACCTTCACTCTTGCCACAGAGACAATTAATTTTATTCCAAAATAAGACTTCAAATATTTGATATATTATAACAAGCAGTTCACAATTGGAGGCAAAATCTGATCTTTCTGAAATATGAAATTTAACTAAAAAGACAAGAATTATTGTCCTTTCTTTCTGAAAGGCATTCATTCATTCAACAAGTATTTACTGAAGGCATATACGCTAGGCATTGTTGCATGCAATGGACATAATTTTTCCCTCAAAGAGCTTTCAAAGGATGAAAAGCCTACTTTTACTTTAAAAGCAGGCAAACAAAAAACTGACTGGTGCTGGGGTAATCTAAGCGATAAAAAGTTCACAGTGAGCCTAATTCAATACTTGATTTTGATGAGCTGGTGACGAAAATTTTCATATTTCAGAATTATCCTTCTACAATAACATTCATATCTAAGTTTTCATCATTTGTGCGCTTTTATTGCAAACTATACCTTCATCCAACCCCATCCTCTTCAATTCTACTTATCCTAGGTTTAGATCCCCATAATCTCTAGCCTAAGACAGAACAGCCTCCAAATTACTATTCCATCTCTTTTCACCTCTTTCAAACCATCTCCCGTATTACTGACAAAGTTATCTCTAAAAAAAAAATCTGGTGGGATCTCACTAATCAAAATTTGACTTCATTCTCCATTTTCTGAGAATAAAAATTAAAATTCTGTTACACCCAATATCTTGTAATAACTTATAATGGAATCTAATCTGCAAAAAGACTCGAATCACTATGCTGTATACCTGAAACTAACAGAATATTGTAAATCAACTATACTTCAATTAAAAAGAAAACAAAAAAAGAAATAAAACTGTATTGATAATGCAGAAAAAAAATTAAAATTCTGAAGTGTAACATACCAGGTTGTTCACAAATGCAGACCCCTTCTTGTATCACTCATCACTCTGAACAATGAACCAACTAAAAGGTATTAAATTCTGTTCCTTAGAGCCCTAGTTTTCCTCAGCAGTAATTCAGTCGGGAAGAAGGGGGAGGTTAAAACTACACAGAGCACCAGAACCATGCCCTCTCTTCAACAAGAATAGAAATGAAGTTTCATGCGAAAATCGTGTTAAAGGAGGCAGTTCAAAAAGAGAAATACACCTGGCCCTTTAAGCATATTAGAAGATATTAAACATCACTCATAATGCAAATTAAAACCAGGTAACATTTTTAACTAATTAGACTGGCAAAGGTTAAACACAAAAAAAGCTGATAATATACCACGTGGGAGGATACAGGGCAAGAAGCACTCTCGTATACCAAATAAATGAGTATAGACAGCTAAAAAGCTTCTGTGGAGGGAAATGTGGTAACAACTATCAAATTTTAAAATACATGGACCTCCTGACTCGGAGACTTCACTTCTAGGAGTCTATCCTACAAATGACATGTACTGCAACACTGCTTCTGGGAGGAATGTATCAGATACCAAGGGGACTTAATTAAAGAAAGTTTTCCATCAAGACAGGGATTATACATCCATGCATTACAATGCTATGCAGATACCTAAAAGATGAGGTAAAGGATGTGCTGACAGCGCATGAACTTTAAAAGATATTGCTAGGAAGAGTATGCCACCATTTGCATTTCCAACCATTCTCCCTGTCAAAAGTGACACACATGCACACACACCTATTTGTGTATGCATGAGAAAAAATTTCTGGAAGAGTTCTTAAGAAATTGTTAACAACGTTTGCCTAAGTGAAGGAGGACTTGAGATCAAGGGTGGGAGGACTTATTTTTCACCATATACTCTGTACTGTTTGTAATTTTTTAACATGGGTACATGTTACTTTTTTCAAAAGAATATTTTACAGCTTTTTAAAAATAGATGAGATGTCCCATTTTAGCAACCTCCCAAAATTTGAAAACCTCCATTTTAATCACTTTATTCTTTTTTTCCCTAGGTAGGCCTTGTACTTTAATAATGCTAAGACTTACTCATGCCATTCATGGGATACAATGTCTTTCCCCAGCCTACCATCTTTGTCTCATTTAAGCCATACTCATCCTTCAAGGTCTACAAGGCTCAAAAGTAATGCAGCAAATCACCAGAGTCAGGATTCAATAAGTCTATTTCAAAGTCCATAATGTGTTCATTATATCATGCTATCTCTCTAAAAACAAAGTCAAGGATGGTGTCTAATTCATCCTGCTAGTCTCAACAACAAGCATGTTGCAAGCACTCAACAAACATTTTTTGAAAGAATAATGAATGCATGTGAAAGGGAAAGAGAGCTCCTTAAAGCTTTAATGAACAGCCTCATTTCTATACTGGATATATAGGAACTCAGAAGCAGATGAAAGAGTCACATGATCAGTTTTAGACAATGCAAAGCTCTACAGTATAAAAGCTTGAATTATAACTATCGTGTCTTCTACATAGTAACTTTACTGTTTAATATAAGAAAAGTCTTCCCCTACTAGACTTTATTAGTTCTAGGTCTTACATGGCTTTGTTTTTCTCCCTTAATGTCTACCACAGTGCTTTCTATGGATATGGTAACAGAAATAGTGTCTTTATTCTTAGTAACACCAACATTTTTGTGGCTCTTGACAGGTACTCAATAAACATTTACAGAAGGACAGGAGGGACTGAGGGGAGACTAGATAAAAATAATATTTGGTGAAAGAATAATACATCTAGCAAAGCTGAATTTAGTCACCTTGTTCTAAAATGTTTACCTAACAACTAAATAATTTAGTTATTACCCCCTCATACATAGTCTGAGGGGAGCCAAACCATAAAACATGGAAAGTACTACAAAGATAGGGTAATATTTAGTTACATACTATCTGAGACCCTGAAGTAGTGAAATAATTTATTTAAAATATGCCCAACTTAAACTGACACAGAAGTAAAATATGACTCCTAATTCAAAAAAATAAATTACAAACTATTAATCTTTTAAACTAGTATGAGAAAACTACATGAAACAAACTTTTTTCAGAAATCTGATGTCATATTTCATATTATACAGAAATATTGCTGTGTAAAAAATGAATACCTTTGAAACTGTGATAAAGTCTTAGAGCTGAAATAAGTACATGAGAAAATCTCCAGGAAAAGAAAAATGGGGCTTTTTATAAGGGACTGTTTTATTAAGACAGATGGCAAGCTATTAGGATAAATAAGATTTAAAGATTATTCAGAACTTCTCAATTTTAACTCTCTTTTTATTTGGGATATCTAAATTAACTGTTTCTTTTTAATAACAGGTAGGCTTGAAGCTCTGTCAAAACTTTTCCCTGAACTTTCTATATTTTGAGAATCCTCACAAAATGATGAATCCTCACCATTCAAGTATCTACAAAACAAAACAAAACACCTAGAAACTTTCCAGAGAAAATATCCCTGGGGTGAGACTATATTAAAAGCAATAATCTAAACCATTTCACAATATATATATACACATATCAAATCACCAAGTTGTGTAACTTACACAATGTTAATTATATCTCAATAAAGCTGGGAAAAAATATTATTTAAGCAAAAAAAAAAAAATACATATTACTATAGAGTAACAAAAGGGGCAAGGAGAGATCAGGGATTTATGATCAATAAATGCCTGGTATAAATGCTATCTAAAATTGCATACTTCAATATTAACTTCCAAACTTAGCATAAATAATTTAAAATGAACCAAGTTACCAATGTTCAATCAGTATTTCTGCATCTTTTAATCCACAATCATACATTATATGACTTTTTAAAATGTATATTTTTAATAAACTACTTGCCAAATAAGCGAAAACCTTCATGTAGTTGTATTATGTGTTAACATAACAATTTGTTTCTATAAAAGGAAAAAACAAACTCAAACTGATTATTATTTAAAAACTCTAAAAATATTTACTTTACTTTAGCAGGCATACGTGTGCATGAGTAGAATAATATGAAACACTGAAACGCCTGATACGTTATCTAACGTCTCTGACTTTTCATTTAGTAAAAGGTAAGTCTGAGGGAAGCCATTATGCCAATATAGCAAACTAAAATGTTCTCAATATTAAAAAAATTTTTTTCACCAGGGTGTTTTTAAAACAGATAAACTACATAAGTATATTTGAAACAAATCTTCTGCCCAATAAACTGAGATAAATATTTGTTCAAAATCAGAATAAATTGGGCTTCCCTGGTGGCTCAGTGGTTGAGAGTCCGCCTGCTGATGCAGGGGACACGGGTTCATGCCCCGGTCTGGGAAGATCCCACGTGCCGCGGAGCAGCTAGGCCCCTGAGCCATGGTCCTTGAGCCTGCACGTCCGGAGCCTGTGCTCCGCAACAGGAGAGGCCACAACAGTGAGAGGCCCGCGTACCGCAAAAAAAAAAAAAATCAGAATAAATTAAAGATGTTATGTTAAGGAAAATATATACATATATATATATCCCTATTCAGGTATAAGGATGAAAGCAAAACTGAAAAAAAAAAAAACCCTTCATTCATCAATTCCATATACTGATTACTGAGGTAACATCTTTCATTTTTCATGAAGACAACTAAAATATAACTACCCAAACCAGAGAAGTTAGTATTCCATAAACTTCAAAATATTACAAAAACAATAAGCTCTGCTAGGTGTTTTTTTTTGCAAGCACATAAAATTCATTCTTTCTAAATTTCAACTAGCTTCTTTCTAATAAGAGATATTGTAAATCAGATTTTACTGAAGAGTTTTAAATCTATTTTTTTAAATGGCCCATGATGAAATATTTAAAATAACAAAACAGAATATGGTTCCACGTATTTTTTTCATTATTTCCAAAATAAATTAATTTCACTTCTTAAAACAAACTGATCTTCAGCACAACCAGCTAACTTACAGTGTTAGTTGGATCTTCTTGTAAAATTCGATCATATAGCTGTATAGCATCATCATATCTATTTAAAAAGAAAAACAAATATCAAGAATCATTTCCTTAAAATTTAGTGACAAATAGTAAATACAGAAAATGATTAAACTGGCAGGACTTTATATGCATTTACAATTGCTACCAAGCCTCTTCTGATCTTCACATGACAGCAAGTTTGCTACAATGTCATTTTCTAAGCAAAAAAAAAAAAAATGTATAAAGTATTTATAGAAAAACTTACTTCAAAAACATACTGATTCAATTTGGCCTAAATAGAAAGGTTAAAAACTAGCAGCTCAAAGAGACACCTTTGTGGTCCTAGTTATACATAGAATTACAGCTAATAAACCATGAAAGAAAGTTTAATTTTAACAAATATATTCACAAGGAAATGATCTAAGTATTAGTTCTCCTTTAATAAATATTTATGACAGCTTTTCTTAGTTGAGCTGGTGAAGTTCAATTCATTAAGTACCTATTAAGTATGCACACATAATACACTTTGCTGGGTTAGTCTCATATGGGAAATAGTTAACAAGTTTATCAAATGAAAAAATAATCAAATATGGCAGCATATAACTAAGAAGCCAAAATTAACATTATATGATAGTGAATCAAAGGGAGGGATACATCAGAAATCACATAAAAAACTTTACCTAACAATATACTCCTATATACTGTGATCTTATTTGGGATACAAGGAAATAGTCGAGTGATTCTGAAATTCCCTCCTAACCATATCCACAACCCCAACTCCCTTCCAATCAATTTCTCCACTTCCGGATATAGATCTTTAGAGAAAGCAAAAAACGATGTTTAAACACTTTTACAGCAGTATTTATAAAACTAGGGATGGCAGATATACTCTTGTGATCTATTCTTAAGTTCCCTATGATAATTTTTTAATTTTAAGTTTTTCTCTTAATGTTATTCAACACATGAATATTCTATATCATCATGGTGACACATCTTTTAATCAAACACCGGCCCACAATTGTAGTGACCAAGCCTGTATCTGTGGTGTGGCCATGCCAGTAGGTAAGAATATTTAACTACTGTAGCACACTACTGAGAAAAATAAAAGCAGACTTAATCTGTAAATATGTCCATACCATGCAAAGGCCAGATAACATCACTGCACACTAAGTTAATCAGAGTTAGCAATAGCTCAAAAAAAGAAAATTAGTTTGGACATCAAACACATGATTATATAGTAGGTATGCTAGCGTCATAAGAACCTGCAACTATATGGAGAAAGAGAAAATAATATCATTAAATAATTATAAAATGAAGTATATAAACAAGGGCAAAATTAATGCCATAGAGCATGGGTTCTCACAAGACATAGTATATGAGAATCACTTGGGGATCTTTTCCCAACTATATAACTTCTAGGAAATATACTGGAAATGACAGAGGAAACTATTCATTCACTTCATTAATAGAATGATAATTTGAATTTCAGTACTTTCTAGTTTTTTTGGTATTTTATTAGAAACCATACATTGTTTTCACAGTTATATGAAAATATACATGTAAGGCACTAATACTGGTTTTATATTTGAACATATTTAAGTTATATTATAATAAAAAAAGTAATTTATGTAAAAACTGGGTGTGATGATTAATTTTATGTGTCAACCACAGGGTGCCGAGATCAAATATTATTTCCGGGTATGTCTCAGGGTGTTTCAGATGAGATTAGCATTTGAATCCATGGACTCAGTAACACAGATTACCTTCCCCAATATGGGTGGACACCATCCAATCCCTCAAGGGCCTGAATAGAACAAAGGCAGAAGGAAGAATTTACCTCTTTTTACTGCCTCACACTGCTGGAGCTGGGACATCTCATTTCACTTTCTCTTGCCTTCAGACTTCAAACTGAGATTTACACCACTGGCTCCCCTGGTCCTCAGGCCTTCAGACCTGGTCTCAGAATGAATTACAGCACCAGCTTTCCTGGGTCTCCAGGTCACAGAGAACAGATCCTGGGACTTCTGAGCCTCCATAACTGCCTCATAATAAATCTCCATTATATATATATATATGTATATGTGTATATACACACACACACACACACACACACACATACACACATAAATATATATATATCCCACTGGTTCTGTTTCTCTAGAGAGTCCTAATACACTGAAAGTCCATAAATATTTACCTTTAGTCAGCAATGTTCTCAAATCTACCTGTCTATTCTCCTGCATTACACCCCTAACAGACTGATCTCAGTAGTGAGGACTAGGCAACTACATATTTTTTAAATGCCACAGATAATTCTAATTCACACAATCATGTATGAGAATCAATGGTTAAAGGTCCTATGTAACAAAAACATATAACAGCCACTCTTTCAGAAAAAAACAGTAAAACCTTACTAGGTAAAATGATGATATGAGTTTCAATTAAAGAATAAAAGCTTAAAGAAATTAAAGTTCACTAGGTTTCTTAGAAACCTGAGTTAATACTTAAAAGTAAATTATTGCTACCATATCAATTTTTTGTATGGCTGGAAAGAGGCTAGAGAAATGATAACTATTAAAATGTGTTAAAAAGATAATTTGAAAAATCATTCATCTTGGACTCTGGGATGTGCTTTGCTATTCACTTATTTTAAGTACGGGCTAGGAACTCATACTCCTTGAAGTAAAACAAAAAGTGGTATTAGAGTAGAATACTGATTCAGGAGCAATCCTTTGCAGATTTCTTCCATTCTGTCCTCTGATTCAAAATTATTTTCAGCTAACCTGTAATAATACAATTTTATTTATTTTTATTTATCCATGCCCTTTGCTAACTGAGAAGATCCAAAGATATTAAAATATACATATACATAAACACATAAGCCAAAAGCCAAGAAATAAAAGGGTTAAGAAAAACTATATCAATAGATCCTATGTGAAAAAAGCTACTACAACTGAGGTACAAGTTAACCCTGTCTCACCTAAAACACCAAGTTAAAAAGTTAAGAAACAACAATCTGACTCCAAAATGAATATAAAAATTTAAGAGACTCAGACAAAATAATCTTAAAAAAAAAAAAAAACCAAAGTTGAAGGACTCACACTTCCCAATTTTAGAACTTACTACAAAGCTACAATATCAATATTGGGATCGATACAGTGTGGTATATAATAAACATATATATCAATGGAACAGAACTGAAAGCCCAGAAATAAAACATCGCATTTACATTCAACTGATTTAATTGCCCAAGACAATTAAATGGGGAAAGCAGTCTTTTCAACAAATGGTAATGGAACAACAACAGGATATCCACAAAAGAAAGAATAAAGTTGGACACTTTCTTCATACTATATTAACTCAAAAAGTGTCAATGACCTAAATGCAAAAACTGAAACTATAAAACTATTAGAAGAAAAGAGGTGTAATCATGTAATCATTGTGACCTTGAATTAGGCAATGGTTTCTAGAAATAACACCACAATGACAAGAAACAAAAGAAAAAATGAACTGAACTTCATAAAAAAATCAAAATCCTTTGTAATCAAAGACACCATTAAGCAAGTGAAAGACAACCCACATAATGTAAGAAAATTTTTGCAAATCATATATATGATAAAAAACTTGTATCTAGACTATAAAGAACTCTTACAACTAAATAATAAAAAGATGTAAATAAATAAAGTAACACAATTTAGAAACAGACAATGTGAACAAACATTTCTCCAAAAAACATATATAAAAGGCCAATTATTGCATGAAAAGATACTCAAGATTTCTGGTTCCTGGTCTGGCACATAAAGACCTTGGAAGTCATCACTCCCATCCTTGCAAGAAAAAAGCTGACCCAACAACTCTTCTTAGATCCATCAGACAATTAAAGTTACAGGGCAAACCACTGCATCCAAAACTGCGAGACAGGCGAATACAATCACAGCTTACTGGTGCAAAGGACTCCATCAAAAACTGTTACAACTAATAAATTCAGTAAAGTTGCAGATACAAAATTAATATACAAAAATCTGTTGTGTTTCAATACACTAATAAGAATCTATCAGAAAGAGAAATTAAGAAAACAACCCCATTTACAACTGCATCAAAAAGAATAAAATTCCTAGAAATAAATTTAATCAAAGAGCTGAAAGCCCTATATACTACAAACTGTAAGATACTAATGAAAGAAACTGAAGACACAAATAAATGAGATGATTATCTCATGCTCAAGGACTGGAAAAATTAAGATTGGTCAAATGTCCATAGTACCCAAAGCAATCTACAGATTCAGTGCAATTCTTAAAATTCCAATGCCATTTCCCACAGAAATAGAATAATCCTAAAATCTGTATGGAATCACAGAAGATCTTGAGTAGCCAAAGCAATCTTAAGCAAGAAAAACAAAGCTGGAGGGATCAGGCTCCCTGATTTCAGACTATATTACAAAACTACAGTAATCAAAACAGTATGGTACTGGCATAAAAACAGACCCATAGATCAATGGGACAGAACAGACAGCCCAGACATAAACCCACACATATATGGTCAATTAATTTAAGACAAAGGAGCTAAGAATATACCATGTAGGAGAAACAGTCTCTTCAATAAACAGTGTTGGGAAAACTAGACAGCCTGAATGAAACTGGACCTCTATCTTTACACCATACAGAAAAACAACTCAAATGGATTAAAGACCTGAACACAAGACCTGAAACCATAAAACCCCTAGAAGAAAACGTAGGTGGTAAGCTCCTTGACATCAATCTTGGTGATGACTTTTTGGATTCAACACAAAAAGCAAAGTCAACCAAAGCAAAAATAAACAAGTGGGACTACATCAAACTAAAAAGCTTCTGCACAGCAAAGAAAAACATCAACAGAATGAAAAAGCAACTTATGGAATTAGAGAAAATATTTGCAAATCATACCTGATAAGGGGCTAATAACCAAAATATTGTAAGAACTTATATAATTCAATAGCAAAAAAACAATCCAAGTAAAAGGGGTCAGAGCAACGGAACATACATTTTTCTAAAGAAGACACACAAATAGCCAACAAGTCCATGAAAAGGTGTTCAAGATCACTAATCATCAGGGAAATGAAAATCAAAACCACAATGTGATATCACCTCATACTTATTAGAATGGCTATTATCAAACAGACGAAACATACCAAGTGTTGGAAGGATGTGGAGAAAAGGGAACCCTTGTGCACTGTCAATGGGAATGTAAATTGGCACAGTCACTATGGAAAACAGTATAAAAGTTCCTCAAAAAATTAAACACAGAACTACCATTTGATCTAGTCAATTCTACTTCTGGGTATTTAACCAAAGGAAATAAAATCACTAACTTGAAAAGCTATTTGAACCCCCATGTTCATTGCATCATTATTTATAATAGCCAAGACATGGAAACAACCTAAGTGTCCATCGACAGATAAATGGCTAAAACAGTTTGGTGTAAGTACAGCTGACCCTTGAACAACGTGGGGGTCAGAAGCACCAAACCTACGGCACAGTGGAAAATCCATACATAGGGGACTTCCCTAGTGGTCCAGTGGTTAAGAATCCGCCCTCCAATGCAGGGGACAAAGGTTCAATTCCTAGTTGGGGAACTAAGATCCCACATGCCACAGGGCAACTAGGCCCACGTGCCGCAACTACTGAGCCCACATGCTCTAGAGCCCACACGCTCTAGAGCCCACACGCCACAACTAGAGAGCCCACGCATCACAACTACTAAGCCCACATGCTCTAGAGCCCGCATGCCACAACTAGAGAGCCCACGCATCACAACTACTGAGCCCGTGCACCACAACTAGAGAAGCCCGCGTGCTGCAACTAGAGAAGCCTGCATGCTGCAACTAGAGAAGCCCACATGCTGCAACTAGAGAAGCCCATGTGCCACAATGAAGAGCCTGCGTGCCACGAGGAAGACCCAGCACAGCCAAAAATTAAAATTAAAATTAAAAAAAGGAAAATCCATATATAACTTAAAATCAGCCCTTCCATATCCAAGGTTCTACATCCACAGATTCAACCAACTACAGACTGTGTAGCACTGTAGTATTTACTATTGAAAACAATCCACGTACTAAGTGGACCCACACAATTCAAACCCATGTTACTCAAGGGTCAATTGTATATACAATGTAATATTACTGAGCCATAAGAAAGGAAAGAAATTCTGCCATTTATGACAACCTGGATGGACCTTAAGGGCATTATGCTAAGTGTAATAAGTCAGACAGAGAAAGATAAATACTGTATGATCTCACTTACATGCGGAATCAAAGAGAACCTGAGCTCACAGATACATAGAACAGATTAGTGATTGCCAGATGAGGGGATGGGGAGTGGGAGAAGTGGGTGAAGGTGGTCAACAGGTACAAACACCCAGTTATAAGATAAATTAAGTCCTGGGGATATAATACAGCATGGTTTACTATAGTTAACAATATTGTGTTGTACATTTTAAAGTTGCTAACAGAGTAAACCTTAAACATTCTTATCATAAGAAAAAAGAAATTTATAACTATGATGATGGATGTTAACTAAACTTATTGCGGTAATCATTTCACAATGTACACATTTAACAAATAATTATGTTATACACCTGAAACTAATACAATGTTATATATCAATTATATCTCAGTTAGAAAAATAATAATAGGGCTTCCCTGGTGGCACAGTGGTTGAGAGTCCACCTGCCGATGCAGGGGACACAGGTTTGTGCCCTGGTCTGGGAAGATCCCACATGCCACGCAGCGGCTGGGCCCGTGAGCCATGGCTGCTGAGCCTCTGCGTCCGGAGCCTGTGCTCCACAACGGGAGAGGCCACAACAGTGAGAGGCCCGCATACCGCAAAAAAAATAATGATAATAATAGCTTCTACACCTTGAGTGCCTGTGTGGGCACTACACATATATCATTATTAATTCCCAAAACAACCCTGACAAGTTGGTAATATTCTTGTTTTACAGAAGAGTAAGGCTGCAAATCTTAAATAATTTGCCAGGTCAATAGCTAATAAATCCTTAGAAACAGGATAGGAAGCCTGTTCTTACTCCAAAGCATAATCCCAATTCCACTAGGCCAAAGATGGTAAATGGATTACACTCTTATGTCAAATCCTATTTAAGGAGAGTAACTTGGCAGGATTTAGGCTGAGAAGCACTCTGACACTATTCTGAAGCTCAGTAGCTAAAGACCTTGCACAATTAATGATGTTGCCACGGGTATAGAAGGACCTAAATGTAAGACCCCATGTTTGCCATTTTAAAACAGGATCACACTATTTACAAGATTCAGTTACCTCTCCATAGCTTCAAATCTCATGCCAGTTAGTCGCTTGACTCTGTGACTGCCAGGGAACTGTCTTCTCAACTCTTGAAGACAAAACTAAAAAAATATATTGGTAAAAAAGACTTGAAGAGTAATAATTACATTACATATACTAAATGGGTTACAAGGAACGGCTTATATAGTCTTCAATGTTTCTTCTTAAATAATTTCATTACTGAAATCTAATGACATAAGTGAAATTAATCAGTAATGAATAATGGGGTGAAAGAAGAACTCTGAACTTACAGTGAGGACAACAATCAGTTCTCAGAAACTGATCAAGCTCTTAACTAAGAAAATGAGCAGAATATGAGATCCACTAATAACTCTTCAAATTCTACTACCATATCACTTAAAAATTGCTTCCATTATGTGTCAGGCACCACTTAAATAACTACAACTGCTTCCTGGCCTTTTCTTCCTAACTATTGCACAAACATTCTCTTGATAAAAATTAAGTTTTTTGGTAGTAACCTCAAGTCCCTAGCAAATACTGTTAACACTTTGTTTAATTTTGCCCTGTTGAAGTCATATTCTAATCAATCACCTTGTCAGTACACATGTCGTGATTTGGGGTCATAAAATACAGACACTGTATCAATGGAGTACCAATCTCCTTTTGGCAGATATCCATAATTCACTCATCAACTCAACTACACAAATAATCAAATATTTATTGAGCACCTACTATGTTCTCAGCAACCTATAAGGGATTATAAGAGTCTTGGAAGTGCTAGAAATATTAAGCATGATAAAAATGGTCCACTCTAGTTCCCCCAAGCATAAGTGATTAAAAATGCCTTTAATTAATGAAGAAACTATTAACCAATAACGAAATAAATTTTAATATGATCTGGAAATATAGCTTCAAAGTCTGAGGCTATAAATTCTTTAATAAGAAAAATATTCAAGTTAGTCAAAACTGAAGATGATGGTCATTTATTTCTCTGACATCATGCAAAACTCATAGTACTTGTTCAATCAAACTAACTGTGCTGAACTTCTGAACCATTAAAAAAAAATACTGTGTTACAAAAGAAGTTATTATCTATTCACTTAATCTCCTACTTTACCAAATGGCATTTTGCTATACAAAAAACAATTTCAAAATTTCCCTCAAGATATAAGCTGCCACCTTTGTTGGTATTCAAAAGACTATGTCTCATAGGTTCTAAATGTAATACAACGGTTTCGTGGAATATTTTTTATCACTGGTAGCTCCACTGGAATTATGTGTATAGTCAACATAACTTAATTACCTTGAAAAGGACAAAGCTAATTAGACATGCATATGTTCTCAGGTATTTCTACTTTCTGTTTTTTTTTTGTATTTCTTTTGGGCTTAAATGGGGAAGCAGTGTGAAGGAGCACTTAAGAGCTCAGGATTACAGAACAAAAGAACAGAAACCACTGCTTCCTGATTTATATAATGAATATAGTGATAGTACCAAACACAAATCAAATTAAGAAATTATAAAGATTAAATAAACCATGACGTAAAGCATTTAGCATAGCACCTAGCACATGAGTGTTTAAAAATATAGCTATCATTCTTTTATTTTAAAATTAAATTAAAATTACTTCCATAATATGTCAGGCCCCACTTAAATATCTAATATTAATATTTTAAGTCATGTTCTGTACATGTTAGGATTTTCTACTAATTTAACATATATATTTAAAACATTGTAAACAGTACTTAACATTATATATTACGTAAGTCATTTAACAATCCCAAAAATAAATGTTTTAAACTATATGCTTCTTATTTTTAACTCTATAATATGGCATAATTCACCTATTAAGTGGATAACCTTCACCAACTAATTTAACCTCTTCAGTGAAACTGGGATACTAAACATCTACTTCTAAGGATTGTTACAAAGGTATAAAAACATACTGTGTCCCAAAGTACCTAGCTAGTCCCAGCTTCTCAAGAGTAGCACTGAAAACCAGCTACAGAAAGCATTCAATACAGCCATATACTAACTGCTTACACATAATTTATGAAGCAAATTAAATATAAAATAAAATATAACAAGTTTAAATACTTACCAATGACAAGTCATCCCGACCATAGTCGAGGGCCGCAATCATCACCTGTTCATATATGATCCAAACTAGGTACACAGAGGAAAAAACTGAATTTAATATAAAAATCTCAGAACAGAAATTAGATAATGAATTCTTCCTGTTTCTGATATTTTAAAGAACATTACTCATAACTGAAAATTGATTTATTGTATTACATCTGGAATTAAGGAAAGAAAGCATCCTTATGTTTTCAGCAATGCAAAATATTTTAATATAAGGTAAAAAAAACTCTAATTATTTAATACTTTTACTGTTTCAAAAGATCATTATGAAATACATTTTGACCTGACCAGGACTACAGCCTTGTGAGCTTTAAAACAAAAATGCCTATTTGATAGCTTCACTACTACCAACAATTATAAGTCCTTCTCAAAATAAAGTTGTCATTAAGACTTCCTAAGAAGTTTTTAAAAAAGTAACAAATCATAGAGAGACTGATATGAACAGCAGAAAAAAAAATAATATATATATTTTTTAAACTAAGAACTGTAAATGAAACATGTGTTGAGCATGAACACAATAAATTTAAAAACTTACTATCATCTCCAAGCTTAGAAGCATATTCATTAATTAATTCCTCTCCAACTTCCACAATTTGCTCACTGTTTCGTGAGTTTTCTTCTCTCCATTTTCTCATTTTATCTCGCATTTCTGAAAAAAAAATGCTTGCGATTACATATATATATATTTGATTAATGTCAAACAGTTGACAAGATGAAATCAACTTTTTAAGAAAATACACTCACACTAATGTAAAAGTCTATGGTATCTCAAATTTCATAAAGCAGAAAATCAATTTAGCAAGAGCAACAGATCCTTTAGAACAGCGCTCCCCAACCTCTTTGGCATCAGGGAGCGGTTTCGTGGAAGACAACTTTTCCACGGACGGGGGAGAGGGATGTTTCAGGCAGTAATGCGAGCAATGGTTCAGGCGGTAATGTGAGTGATGGGGAGCAGCAGATGAAGCTTTGCTTGCTCACCCACCATTTGCCTCCTGCTGTGTGGCCTGGTTCCTAACAGGCCGAGGACAGGGGGTTGGGGACCCCTGCTTTAGAAGACTGAAAATGCATTACAACTGATATTACAACTATCTTTAAAAGTAGTGTATGGCATGCGTCTGCTACAAAGATCCTCTATCCCTTTAAGCAACTATGGATCATAGTTTTTTTGGGTTACAATGTTCAGAATTTGATAAAAGCTAAGGATTATTTTCTCAGACAAGCAAATAAAATTATACATTGAAATCTCAAATATTCAAGGTGCTCCTGAAGTTTACCCATTGACTCAATATAAAATTTTCATAATCAGGGTATCATATTAGGCTATCAGCACTGAAGAAACATTCATCACAAAATTCTCTTAATAACAACATTAGTACAACAGTCCATATAACATATACAGATACACAATTACACAGGGAAATAAACAGAAGAAAAAATTAGGACAAAGCAAATCTTTTGATTATGTATAAAGAAAAAAATGAATAATGTAAAGTAAGGTCAAAGGCACTAGCAAACAACAAAAGTTGAGAGAATAACTTTGCATATTAATACAATAGGGAACTCTGGAGTTTCAAAGAACAGCATTTTGACAATAGCAGAAATAATAAGTGGGGTGGGGGAGTACCTAAACCAGAAAAAAGATCCCTTTTTTATATGGCTAAGGTAGAATTAACTGTACAGTTCACCAATTACATACATGCTTTCTTACTCTTACCGCTTGGAAATCTTACATATTCATCTGAAGTACTACCTTCTTCCTTCTATTGACATACATGTTGTACAGATTTAAATAGTTGAATTAAGTTGTTGTTGAACTCATGAGTTAAATAAACAATATGCTATGCTTCTATAGAATATATCTAAGAGAAGCATATGGAATTTTCACTACCTTTATATGCATTATCTGAGTCCCTACAGTTCGAAGTCTACAAAAGAAAACAAAAATCATCATAAGATGAAAATAGACCCCAAGTGAATTTACAAAAAGTCTTAGAAAATCATTACAAATTAACATAGTTAATTCCTTCTACTGAAACCTAGAAATCACCTTGACTCTCACTCTGCACAGGAAGTAACTTGAACTGAATCTTAAAGGTTGAAGAGGAATTGAGCAGGCAAACAAAAAAGTAGGTTAGGGCTTCCCTGGTGGTGCAGTGGTTGAGAGTCTGCCTGCCGATTCAGGGGACACGGGTTCCTGCCCCGGTACGGGAGGATCCCACATGCCTCGGGGCCGCTGGGCCCGTGAGCCATGGCTGCTGAGCCTGCGCGTCCGGAGCCTGTGCTCCGCAACGGGAGAGGCCACAACGGTGAGAGGCCCGCGTACCGCAAAAAAAAAAAAAAAAAAAGTAGGTTATTCATACCCCACAGGTGAAGGGCTCAGTCTCACAAGACTGCCCCCACTTCAGAAACCAACACAAGTCAGGGATACCCATACGTCTGAGCAACTCGTTACAAAATCAGGGGTTCCTTTCTACAACTCCCTCATCCAGTTTGATACTTGCTAGAGCGGCTGAAAGAACTCAGGAAAGTGCTTCACTTACTATTACTGGTTTTTTATAAAGGAAACAACCAAATGGAAGAGATACACAGAGCAAAGAGTTGGGGGTGGGAGGGGGTTTTCGGGGGCATAGGAGTACCCTCTCCGAGTGAGTCACCATCCCAGCATCTTGATGTATCCACCAACCTAGAAGTTCTACAAACCCTGAAGTTTAGGGGCTTTTATGAAGGTTTCAGTCGGTAGGCATGATTAATTAGATCCTTAGACACTGGTTATTAAGTCAATCTCCAGATCCTCTCCCCTCCCAGCAGGTTGAGGGGTAGGGTTGAAAGTTCCAACCCTTCACTCAAGTCTTGGTCTTACCAGTGACCAGCCCCCATCCTGAAGCTATCCAGCCACCAGTTATTCAGTGGCATATAAAAAGACATGTATCACTATAAATCTTAGAAGATGTTATATGTGGAACCCAGGACTAAGACCAAATATTATAACAGAAGATGTTCCTATCAACCCTATCACTAAGGAAATTACAAGGGTTTAGGAGCTCTGTGTCAGAAATTGGAGATGAAGACCAAATATACATTATACCTTATTACGTCACAATGTAACATACATCCACAAGATAACATGCATATAACATATATCCACAAGGTCCACAACTTGGGTTCTCAGAACTCATTCAAACCACATCCCCTATACCATAGTTACACTGTCTGAAGTTGACATTCTCTGTCAACCTGGCAGACTATTTTAAAATAGGAAGAGCCTCGGGAATATAAATTTATTTAGTGTTTTACAGATTTGTTCCACAAAACTGCACCCCTTGCCTGTACCCTGACACCCAAATTAAGAAATGCTAGCCCAGGTGAATTAATAAAATATGCTGTTTGAATTTAAGAATTATCTTTTAATCTATTAGATTATTTCTTAACTTGCTTTAGAATGCCCTTTAAGAAACTGTAGGGCTTCCCTGGTGGCGCAGTGGTTGAGAGTCCGCCTGCCGATGCAGGGGACACGGGTTCGTGCCCCGGTCTGGGAAGATCCCACATGCTGCGGAGCGGCTAGGCCCGTGAGCCATGGCTGCTGGGCCTGCGCGTCCAGAGCCTGTGCTCCGCAACGGGAGAGGCCACAGCAGTGAGAAGCCCACGTAATGCAAAAAAAAAAAAAAAAAAAAAAAAAAAAAAAAAAAGAAACTGTAGAATTCCTTCCTATAAACTAGAGACTAAAAGAGAAAAACTGGTCCCATCTCCTTTTTTGTCAAATTTCTCATTTACCAACAGTACTCAATTTTCCATCAGTCTCCTCCTACTTATTCATAATCAAAGTATATTACAGGAAAATCATTCCCTTTCACCCACTGTCATGTCCCCCATGACTTCTAATTAGTCATTCAAAAATATATTAATACATACTTTCTATAACATGCTATAAACGTAATGATGAAAAAGAATCATCCAGTGTGCCTAAGAAATTGACAAGTTAACAGAAAAACTGTAAACAACAGCAAAATAATGTGATAAAAGGTAAGATAGTGGTTATGTTCAGAGCACTAAGAAAACAAGGTGAGGGAAAGATTAATTTCACCTGGCAGGGAGAAAGGGTTAAAGAAGACATCTGTGATATGTGAATTAAGCCCTAAGGATCAAATGGAGTTCGTTAGATGAATTCTACAACAAAGAGCATAAACCATGGTAGAGGAACAAAAGTATCTCATTTGGTAAGGCAAGGGTCTCCAACCTCCAGGCCATGGACTAGTACTGCAAAAAAAAATTTTTTTTAAATAATAAAAAAATTAAGGAGCAAATGGATGTAGAGAACACAGCAAAGTTCTGAAAAGTAAAAAGAGAGCCTTACTGCTATTAAGAAACCAACGAAAGAATTTTTCATAGAGGGAATGACCTGCAATGACAAACGTAGTATAGATGTACAAAACAGATACATTAGACCCGGCATTAGATCTCTCTAGAAATCTTACTGGACTAATAGAGCATGGAAACCAAATTGTGGTTGTTTAAAGGACTGAATAAAAAGAGAAGTAAAGAGAGTGAGCATATACAACTAAAATCCCCTCAAACATTTTTAATAAATATTTTTTCAACAAATATTCATTTAATGCCTATTATAGGCCAGGCACTGTGCGAGGCATCCTATCCATATTCTGCCCAAATACCCTATTCTCAACAAACTTGACCATACCCTCCTTCAACTCCTTCCCACCTCCAAACTCCTCTATATAATAAACATCAATAACTTTCAACTGGCTGATAAATAAACCATATACCTACTTTTTTACAGAGCCCAATAGAGACTAACAGAGTGTTAAACTTAGTATATATGTCTTTTATAAATATGTGATAAGTTTTCCTATCACAAAAATCACACTACTCTTTGAACTAACCATTTCCAGTACTTTAATTCATGATGCTATTCAATGGAATTCTTAAAGGACACAGGTCAACTGACACTCCCGACCCCCAAAAATCTAAACAAAAAACTACCCCGAGGGTCCTCCCATTACCCTCTTGTTACCAAAAGTCTCTGAAAGAAAAATCTACAATACTCTTTTCCTAAAAGTCTCCTAAAATAGAATTTTAATTCTACTTATTGATTACATTAAAATGAGCAAACTATATTCTATTTGCTAAGTGAGTTGCCTAAGTCTAAGATACTAAAAAAATCACTCCAACTCTAAGAAAATTACTTATAGTATTTTTTGTGATGATTTTTTAACTTTTTAATCCTACTAACAACTCATTTAGTCAACAGATTACTGAGTTCCTCCAATACGTCATGCACTAGAACAAGATAGGCCTGGTCCCTCTTCATTCGAGGAGAGACAAAATTTTTAAACTTAACACAATTGGGTAAGTACTTCAATACTATGAGGACACATAGTTAAAGGACCAGGGGTAAGTTTTGTTGCTTGTTTTTGTTGTCTTTTCTCTTTTATATTTTAGTGGCGGGATGGAGAATGGGCGGGGGTAGGGTGGTCAAGGAAGGCTCTCTGTAGTATGTGACCTTTGAGGGGAATTCCGAGAAATGATAAAAGTATAGTCGGTAGAGCAGACTATAAGAGGAGAATAGAACCAGGAGGGAAGAACACTCCTATCAGAAGGAATAGCTTGTATCCAGTCTTAAGACTAGAGGAGCATCTAGAGCAGCTTTCAACAAAAGCCAGCGTGGCCAGCTCACAGAGCAAGGGGAAGAGTAGCTTAAGATAAAGCTGGAGACACAGGCAGGAGCCAGATCATCTTTTTATATGTATTTAATAGTTTAAAAGCACTTCAACAAATGTTTTCCCTTTTGTTCCTCAACAAACTTGTGAAGTAGTTATTATTGATTATTCTAAATCTAATTATGTCACTCATCTTTAGAATGTCCACAGGGTAAGGTCTAAGTTACTTAAATTACCCTGTCTGCTGGTAGTTACACACCTACTCATTCCCTACCATTCTACACAACACTATCATCTAAGGAACTTATATTGAACATACCTTCAAAATAGCACCTTTGAAAAACCATGAAATATTTGAAACATTTCTTAAAAGCATTAAAAATAACAGCCACGTATCTACTGAAGGAATATACCCTGACACAAGCCTTTTAAAACCATTTTACAAGTCTGTCTTTCTCCATTTGACTATGAACTCCCTGAAGGTAGGGACTGTGTTACTTAATTTGCTGTCTCCAAGCACTGAGAACTTAACACTTTTAATATAATGGATTCCCCAGTACAGATAGAAACACTGCGGTTCAGTGTGCTAGAAGCCACAAAAACAATAATAAATCACTGAACTCACTTCCAGTATAAAAGAATTTTACCTTTTCCCATTATTGTTTTCAACTTTGTAATACTGGAAAGATTTACTCACCACTGAACAATCAATATAGTTTTCAGTCCACGTGTTATCAGGCCATTGTTTAAATATCCGAATAAATAAGCTACTTAAGTCTACTGTGAAATGCTGGGAATATAAATTTCGATTACACAAATTTCATGCCTTAGAGAAACTCAAGGCTCTTCTCTTAAGCATGCATGCCTCCCACGAAATTTTTTTTTTTTTTTTGCGGGCCTCTCACTGTTGTGGCCTCTCCCGCTGCGGAGCACAGGCTCCGGACGTGCAGGCTCAGCGGCCATGGCTCACGGGCCCAGCCGCTCCGCGGCATGTGGGATCTTCCCGGACCGGGGCACGAACCTGCGTCCCCTGCATCGGCAGGCGGACTCTCAACCACTGCGCCACCGGGGAAGCCCCACGAAAGTTTTTAAGAAAGGAAAATCTCTTACAGAACACGTCCAAAGTTTGGCTGCTTCCAAATTTAAAGACAAACTCCACCTCAGATTAAACCAGAGATACTTCCCCTTCAGAAAAGGAATTACTGGTAGGGAATAAGAAGGAAGTTGTGTGTGTAAATGTGTTTTGAGGGGGAGTGGGACAGGGAATAATTAACAAGGGGAGAAATCAGAAACCCAGTTTTGAAGAGAGAATGAAATGCAAACTGGCATGTAAAAGAATCAGGTATGTTCACGGGTTTTCCACACACCTTTACTACAGAGAATTGTAACCCTTACAGAGCACTTCAAAGGCCTGTACAGGCCGTGTATTTCTCGGCTGCAAAGACGCTTCTGCAGGCAACTATCCCGCCTCCTCCGCGCCGCCCAGCAGCCATAGGAAACGTATGACAACCCTAGCCCCAGGTCCCGGCCGCCTTACAATGGAAGCTACCCTGGGCCGTTGGACTGGCGCGGAGGTAGGACGGTCGGTAAGCCTACTGGCGCAAGAAGTGGGGAACACCGCAGAGCCCAGTCGGTGGCCGGGCCAAGGAAGGGGTCAGCCTCAACCTCCACCTCAGCCACCACCACAGCTCTGCCGGTCCAATGCCGAAGAGAGACCGGAAAATCCAGCTCTCCGAGGGCAGCAGGTACTCCCGTACGGCTTCCCTCGGCTTCTGGTCCTTCCGCGCCCGCCCCAGCAGCAGTTACCTTCCCATGTGACATCGTAAAGCTCTGAGACCTTCGCCATCTTCTCAGAACCTGAAGGCGACCGGGCGAGAGGGCGGGGAGATGTAGTCACACGACCCGAGACCAGGCGGCGGCGAATTACGACACCATTTCTCATTGGCCAAGAGCGCGGAGGGGGCGGGATCCGCCGCACACGTGCACGCGGCTCTGCCGAGGGGCAGTCGGGAAAGGGGGCGGGACGAGGTGGGCGGTGCGCCTCGCGTAAGGTCTGTGAGGACGCGGGGGCGGAGCCGCTGGAGCCGGAGCCGCTGGAGCCGCAGTCGCCGAAGCCGGTTTGGGGTGAGATGTCTATTTTACCGTGGATTCTTAACAAATTCTGGGTCTTTAATGTGTGCCACTCCCGGCTTTTCACTTTTTTCTACATAGGTGTATTCATTCTCTTCCCACTCCCTAATCGGTGCCTTGTTCTCTTCATGACCTGCTGCAATGCAACGTTCTGCGCGAACCCGTTATCTGTCCCCAACTTTCCTCCTTCCGTGATGGGATTCGCCTTCGATTTCCTTTTTAATGTTCGGCTGAACTGATACACTTCAAAAATTTCTGGTTAAATCTCTTTGAGGAACTAAGCAGAATTCTGCTCTGCAAGTTATGTTCCTGTGGCCGAGGACTTCTTTATGTTCACATGAATGGCTTCGTGCCAATCCAAACCCTTAGTTAACGCTCCCCGTGGATCACTGTCTGCTTGCCACTCTATTTTTTAAACTCCATAAAAGCAGCCGATATGTAAATGATTATAAGTAGATGAATTATCACAGCCCCTACACTTCGCTCCTCTTTATTCACACGGGGGAGCCTCCAGGCTAATTGCTTTCAGAAACCTTTGGACCTGGTTGGATAGAGCTAGGGAAAAAATGTCTGGAGCGGAAGCAAAAAATTTGAGGGTCATAAGGGAATATTTAGTATTTGAAGCAATGAGAACATAAAAATGTAAAGGGGGAATGTGTAAAGTGAAGAAAGAAGGCTAAAAATTCCTGCATAACACGTATACTTAAGGGTCAGTGAAGAAAAGAAAATCAACATATGAGGAAAAAGGAAAACAGAGAGTCATATCCCACATGCCAAAGGAGTAGAGTTAAAAAGGGAAAAAAAAAAAAAAAAAGGAACTATCAGTGGCACCTGCCCAAGGGAAGTTGCATAAGGATAGAAAAGACTACTGAATTTATAAACTTGGATTCAATTCTGAATGAAGTTCATTCTCTCTAGACTAGACAGACCTTTTAAAAAAAAAAAACCTTCATTCAAAAAAATTAAAAATCCTCCACACAGAAATTCACATATTCTAATACTTCAGTAAAACAACCTGGTGTAATGGAAAGAACAAGAACTCTGTCAGACAGATCTGAATCCAGGCTCCACCATTTAGTAGCTGCTTGACAGTTAGCCTATGTATCTCTGAGCATAGGAGTTGATCAGATATAGAAAGAAGCTAATCATATCGATATAAAAAGAAAATAACTCCCTTGAATTGTTATCAAGACTAAAAGAGACACTGCATGACACTCTTATGGAAGTAGCAGTCCTGTGACTATAAATACTGTTTATATGTTGATGATGCCCAAATACATAAAATCCAGCAGTCCTTACTTCTACCGTGAAACCCAGTTCTACTTTCTTGACATGTTCATTGAGATGCCTAAAATGTATCTCAAAGTTAACATCTCCCAAACAGAAGTCTGGATTCCTGCCACCATGCCCCGCAACTTTCTCTTCCCCATCACAACTAAAATTCTAGGAACTATCATTGATTCCCTTCTTTGCCAAGCCCCCTATATCCAGTCTATTAGCAAATTCTGTATTGTATGCTTCCAAAACTTTCCCCAAATCCATCTATTTTTCTTCATCTCCACTGCTACTACCTTAATAGAAGCCACAACCATCTCTCACCTGAATGACTGTCATAGTCTTTTAACCTTCTTAGTTTCATTCTTGCTGTGTAAAAATCTATTTTCTATTCAGCGATCCTACTGGTCTTAAAAAAAAAAGGCCACAGAAGTCCTCTGCTTACAGCTTTCAAATGGCTCCCCTGGCAGTAAAAATATACTCTAAACACTTTACCATGATTTACTTCATCTCCTACTATTCTGTCTCTTTTCACTAGATACCTACCATTCTCACCTATTTCTGTTTCTCAAACATGGCAAACTCCTATCTGCCTTAGGTCTGGCATTTACCCAGAGTGTGTGAAAGCCCAAGAAGTTGTCTTTTAATGACTTACAATGGGTATAACGAGTACAACTAATTGAGGGAGTAAATATTTTTCACTCACTTTAACCCTTGTATTGGGTTGGCCAAAAGGTTCGCTCGGTTTTTTCCATAAGATGGCTCTAGTAGCACTTAGTTGTCTTTAACTTCATTGAAAGAATTTTATTAAATTGCACATGACAGCTGTCACATCAGCGTGCATTTAAAAAAAGACTTATCAAAATAGGTGAATTTTTTGTAGCCATTATAACATTGAAGATGGAAGGAAAAAAGCAACATTTTCGGCATATTATTTCAAAAAGGCAAAAACGCAACTGAAACTCAAAAAAAAAGATTTGTGCAGTGTACAGAGAAGGTACTGTGAGTGATTGAACATGTCAAAAGTGGTTTGCGAAGTTTCATGCTGGAGATTTCTCACTAGATGATGTTCCACGGGCAGGTAGACCCGTTGAAGTTGATAGCAATCAAACTGAGACATTAATTGAGAATAATCAGTGTTATACCACGGCGGAGATAGCCAACATACTTAAAATATCCAAATCAAGCGTTGAAAATCATTTGCACCCACCTAGTTATGTTCATCGCTTTGATGGTTGGGTTCCACGTAAGTTAAGCGAAAAAAAGCTTCTTGACCATATTTCCGCATGTGATTCTCTACTTAAACGTAATGAAAACGTTCCATTTTAAGACAAATTGTGACAGGCGATGAAAAGTGGGTACTGTACAAGAGCGTGGAACAGAAGAGATTGTGAAGCAAGCAAAATGAACCACCACCAACCACACCAAAGGCCAGTCTTCATCCAATGAAGGTGATGTTGTGTATATGGTGGGATTGGAAGGGAGTCCTCTATTGTGAGCTCCTTCCAGAAAACCAAATGATTAATTCCAGAAAGTACTGCTCCCAGTTAGACCAACTGAAATCAGCACTAGAAAAAATCATTCGGAATTAGTCAACAGAAAACGCATAACCTTCCATCAGGATAACACAAGACTGCATGTTTCTTTGATCACCAGGCAAAAACTTAGCTTGGCTGGGAAGTTCTCATTCATCTGCCATATTCAACAGACATAGTACCTTCAGATTTCCATTTATTTTGGTCTTTACAAAATTCTCTTAATGGAAAAAATTTCAATTCCCTGGAAGACCATAAAAGGCACCTGGAACTGTTCTTTGCTCAAAAAGATAAAAAGTATTGGGAAGATGAAATTATGAAGTTGCCTGAAAAATGGCAGTGGAACAAAAGGGTGAATACTTTGTTCAATAAAAGTCTTGGTGAAAATGAAAAATGTGTTTTTTATTTTTACTTAAAAATCGAAGGCACTTTTTGGCCAACCCAATAACTGGCTACTGTTGTCTGTCAGGCAATAAACCATATGACATAAGGTTAAAAGAGGTCAATATCACAGTTTTTGAGCTGGAAACTAGAATAATTTCATTTTAGACTTAGAAGGAACTTATGATTCTTTAGAACAGTATTTGTCAAACTTTTTTGCCTACATCTTATATTAAGGAATACACTTTATATCACACTGTGCATACAGATATTTAAAACTGAAACAAAATTTGCAAACAAGGCTTTTACTGTGTCTTCTCTATATTTTCTATTCAAATTGAGTCAATTCCATTTTATTTTATAAAAATATTCGTTGTGACCCACAAATGGAGTAATGACCCATATTTTGAAAAACACTAATGAACATTGTACGCATTTCCTAATATGAGGCCCTGAAATGAAATTATTTGCTCAAGTTCTTACTACTAGTAGGTAAAAAAGATGGGAAATTCATAGGGTGGAGATGAGATGTTTAGTTCATAGGTGAAAGATGAAATATTTACAGGAAAAATGTTTGTCACCAATAGTACTCTCTGAAGCAAGGACAGTGACTTCATATTTTATAACATTTCAGATGTCCAGTAAAACTTGCTTTCCTCAGACACACTCAGGAAAAAACTGGCATGTCAGTGACAAAACTTCTGTATTCTTCTTTAACATTTTATAATGTAATTATAAAGTAAATTAAAAAATACCTTCTATAGATAAAACCATAAACTTGGCAACATAAACATCAAGCATACTTTCTGTAAATGCACCTTTACAAATGTTCTCGAAGTTTTACCTCTCACCTTCTCATTCCTTTGAAAAAGAGTTTTCATTCGTACACGTTAAAAATATTTAATCCACTTTATCTGATTGAACAACTGCCCAATATTGGTGACAAATATCAGGAAACTATCCCAGCAGCCAAATAGTAGATTATGCCATGTCCAACACCATGGGAATTACTATTTCATTAATGATCTCAACAGCAGAATGAAAAAGACACATGAATGTGATCTATTATATGCTTTTTTTAAATGTGAAGCTATCTTATGATTTCCATTTTTTGTCCTACAAAATCATGTTTGAAAAGTTAGAATAATAATACATCAGAATGAGTTAGGGTCAAAAATGAATAACTTTGAATAATCCCAATTTTCTTTGAGATGGGATAAGCTTTGATTATTTATCAAGCCAGATTGGCCCACAAAGCCCTTTAGAATGCTTCTTTCTTATGCTCATGGTTTACTTAATTAATGTCTTCAGATATTATGAAAGACTAAAGCAACTTCTTAAATTTAATAAGCCTTATGGCTTTTATAAAATGGACATTATTTAACAGGACAAAGCATAATACCATGTTAATTGATTTTTGCAATATTCAACATAGTCATCAAATCATTTATTTAGAATCTACTGGCTGCTTTGTTCTGTCTTAATCATAGTGAATTCAAATATCCTACATTATGTAGCACAGTTTATAATCTCAATTTACTACTCTGACAATTATCCATCAAAATAAATTGGTCTACTACAACTCTCATTTAAAATTCATCATAGCTTTTAAATCATGTTATTGTTTCTACTTAGTGAATCATAACTATAATCCCTTCGTGTTTAAGGGAAAATATTACTTATTTCATCTTCATTCCTTCCATGTCAATATATTTTTACTGTGACACGTTCACATTTGGAAGGAAGTTTTCCTTGGAGTTTTATTTACCAAAAGCCAGATTAATATAGAGTTGTTTTAGGAAGCTTATGAACATTGTTTTTTATTACAAGGTTATTTGTAAGAACCTTTTTATTTTTAAAAGTTTCTGTAATTTAATACATTCCCACAAAACCCAAGAGCCTATGCCTCCGTTACTGGCACAACCATAGCATTTAGGCACTTCTAGTTCTTTCAAGTCTGCCATCATTTGCAATATATATGTTCTAAAATGTGCCAGCCATTCATTTCACATCCAATTATATTATTTTAAAAAGCAAAGGAAAGTCTCTGGGAAAGATTTCCAGTGAAATCACTTAGGTCCTTTCACAGTAGAATTCACAAACTGATAATTACTCCCCTGTGCCGTAGTTGTAAGAATGAAGAGGAAAGTACATCCAGAAAGAGTACACCCAGAATTTCTCCTAGATGGGCAATAAATTAGAGCTATTTCTTTTTGAGATTTATAACCATACTTAAAAGTCCACTTTTTCAAACAATATTTATTTAATTTCCCCAAAGTGCATTTTCTGTTCTGATACACACATACATCTGTGCAAATGTAACAGTCCTTTTGCAAAAATGTGTTTTTGTAAACATCCCTTTTGGGTACCAAACATCTGGGAGTCTCTATGTACTATTACTGTGACTTGATGGTCTCTGGAGCTCATCTAGACTCCATTTTCTGCAATAGAACTATAACTGAATTCTTTACTTGAAAAACGTTCTTAAGAGTATTTATTCACAATAAATAAAACTCACACAAAAATATACTGAATGTTAACTTATGCATTTATTATTACATATTATTCTGTTGCAGATGTAATTTTCATTCTTCAACTATCCCTCTCTTTGGTGGTTTGATTTGCTCAGACCTGTAGTTCTGAGGTATATTACCTTTGCCACCAGGACACAAGGTCATCTTTTTTTTTTTTTTTTTTGTGGTGCTTGGACCTCTCACTGTTGTGACCTCTCCCGTTGCGGAGCACAGGCTCCGGGCGCACAGGCTCAGCGGCCATGGCTCACAGGCCCAGCCGCTCCACGGCATGTGGGATCCTCCCGGACCGGGGCATGAACCCGTGTCCCCTGCATCGGCAGATGGACTCTCAACTACTGCGCCACCAGGGAAGCCCTGGTCATCTTTTTTTTGTAAGGTCATGCTGACCACTCTTGGCTAAAGTTGGCTTAAAGGCCAATAATATGGCCACACTGGGCATAATGTGGCCATATTATCCTTCAGATAGTAAATCATGTGCTTTTTTACATATAGGAGGGCTTACTTAATCAACCTCATGGATTTATTTGGGAAAGAGACTGGTTTCCTGGCACAATGTCTCTAAAAAAACTGCCCACCCCCTAAATCCATTCCACCAACCACCTCCAGCACCACCTCATTCCTGAGGAAACAGCATAATATCAACTTTTTGAAAACTTTATGTACCATAATTTTTAAAATTGTACTTGGAATTTTTTATCTTAAAACTATGAAGTAAGGAATAATACGGGTATGCTGCAAAAGCTGCCATTTGGTTCAGATTGCTGCCACCTTACTAGAAGTTCTTTCAGCATTATAATGTTTTACCTTCATCTGCTCATGATGTTTCTATTATTATTTCTTTTGCATCTTTTGATAATGGGCTTGAACATTGGTCATGTGGGTGGGGTGGGAGCAGGGACAGGCAGAGGGGGAGTGATTTCAGTTGATGTAATTTTTCTAGCAATAGCAAGATTATGGAATATTAAACATAACCTCAATCTAATCATGAGAAAACATCAATAAAACCCAAATTGGGATCCATTCTACAAAAATAACTGATCAGAGTTCAGGCTTCACTAGCTCTCCTGAATTCCTCACTTGGCTCCCTAAAATAAACACTGCACTTACCTTCACCACAACTCACTGTCATTAGACTGGCTTTACTGCACGTGGCTGAGCAGACCCAAGTTTGGTTCAGTAACAAGAGGACTTAGTGATGCAATCAGTCAGCTTCCCAGTGTTGGGAGGAAAAGCATTGGCATCAGCAGTTGATAGTGATTCATTCAAGATGGCAGAGTAGAAGGATGTGCGCCCACTCCCTCTTGTGAGAGCACCAGAATCACAACTAACTGCTGAACAATCATCAACAGGAAGACACTGGAACTCACCAAAAAAGGGACCCCCACATCCAAAGACAATGGAGAAGCCGCAATGAGATGACACAAGGGAGCGCAATCACAATAAAACCAAATCCCATAACTGCTCTGTGGGTGACTGACAAACGGGAGAACAATTATACCACAGAAATCCACCCACTGGTATGAAGGTTCTGAGCCCCATGTCAGGCTTCCCAACCTGTGGGTCCGGCAATGGGAGGAGGAATTCCCAGAGAATCAGACTTTGAAGGATAGCGGGAATTGATTGCAGGGCTTCAACAGGACTGGGGGAAACAGAGACTCCACTCTTGGAGGGCACACACAAAGTAATGTGCACAACAGGACCCAGAGGGAAGGAGCAGGGACCCCATAGGAGATTGAACCAGACCTACCTGCTAGTGTTGGAGGGTTTCCTGCAGAGGCCCGGGGGGTGGGGGCGGGGTGCTGTGGCTCACCATGGGGACAAGGACACTGGCAGCAGAAGTTCTGGGAAGTACTCCTTGGCATGAGCCTTCCAAGAGTCTGCCACGAGTCCCACCAAAGAGCCTGTAGCCTGCAATACTGGGTCGCCTCAGGCCAAACAACCAATTCAGAGGGAACTCAGCCCCACCCATCAGCAGACAAGTGGATTAAAGTTTTACTGAGCTCTGCCCACCAGAAAAACACCCAGCTTTACCCACCACCAGTCCCTCCCATCAGGAAGCTTGCACAAGCCTCTTAGATAGCCTCATCCACCAGAGGGCAGACAGCAGAAACAAGAAGAACTACAATTCTGCAGCCTGTGGAATGGAAACCACATTCACAGAAAGATAGACACAATGAAAAGGCAAAAGACTATGTACCAGATGAAGGAACAAGAAAAAACCCCAGAAAAAAAACTAAGTGAAGTGGAGATAGGCAGTCTTCCAGAAAAAGAATTCAGAATAATGATAGTGAAGATGATCCAGGACCTCGGAAAAAGAATGAAGGCAAAGATCACGAAGAAGTAAGAAATGTTTAACAAAGATCTTCAAAAATTAAAGAACAAACACCTAGAAAAAGTAAAGAACAAACAGAGATGAACAATACAATAACTGAAATGAAAAATACACTAGAAGGTATCAATAGCAGAGTAACTGAGGCAGAAGAATGGATAAGTGACCTGGAAAACAGAATGGTGGAATTCACTGCAGTGGAACAGAATAAAGAAAAAAGAATGAAAAGAAATGAAGACAGCCTAAGAGATCTCTGGGACAACATCAAATGCACCACAAATCACATTATAGGGGTCCCAGAAGAAGAAGAGAGAGAGGAAGGTCTAGAGAAAATATTTGAAGAGATTATAGTCAAAAACTTCACTAATATGGGAAAGAATATAACCACCCAAGTCCAAGAACCACAGAGAGTCCCAGGCAGGATAAACCCATGGAGAAACACACCAAGACTCATACTAATCAAATTGACAAAAATTAAAGACAAAGAAAAATTATTAAAAGCAACAAGGGAAAAATGACAAATAACATACAAGGAAACTCCCATAAGGTTAACAGCTGATTTCTCAGCAGAAAGTCTACAAGCCAGAAGGGAGTGGCACAATATATTTAAAGTAATGAAAAGGAAGAAGCTACAACCAATATTACTCTTCCCAGCAAGGATCTCACTCAGATTCGATGGAGAAATTAAAACATTTACAGACAAGCAAAAGCTAAGAGAATTCAGCACCACCAAATTAGCTCAGACCTAGGGACACATACAGAGTGAAAGTGAGGGGATGGAAAAAGATATTCCATGCAAATGGAAATCAAACGAAATCTGGAAGAGCAATACTCATAGCAGATAAAATAGACTTTAAAATAAAGAATGTTACAAGAGACAAGGAAGGACACTACATAATGATCAAGGGATCAATCCAAGAAGGAGATATAACAATTATAAATATATATGCACCCAACATAGGAGCACCTCAATACATAAGGGAAATGGTAACAGCTATATAAGAGGAAATCAGGGCTTCCCTGGTGGCGCAGTGGTTGAGAGTCTGCCTGCCGATGCAGGGGACACGGGTTCGTGCCCTGGTCTGGGAAGATCCCACATGTTGTGGAGCGGCTGGGCACGTGAGCCATGGCCACTGAGCCTGCTCCTCCGGAGCCTGTGCTCCACAATGGGAGAGGCCACAACAGTGAGAGGCCTGCGTACCGCAAAAAAAAAAAAAAAAAGACATAAACAGATGGAGAGATATACCATGTTCTTGAATTGGAAGAAATGATATTGTGAAAATGACTATACTACCCAAAGAAATATACAGATTCAATGCAATCTCTATCAAATTAGCAATGGCATTTTTAAAATTTTTTAAATTTTATTTAATTTTTATACAGCAGGTTCTTATTAGTCATCAATTTTATACACATCAGTGTATACATGACAATCCCAATCACCCAATTTATCACACCACCATCCCCATCCCTCTGCGGTTTCCGCCCTTGGTGTCCATACGTTTGTTCTCTACATCTGTGTCTCAACTTCTGCCCTGCGAACCGGTTCATCTGTACCATTTCTCTAGGTTCCACATATATGTGTTAATATACGATATTTGTTTTTCTCTTTCTGACTTACTTCACTCTGTATGACACTCTCTAGATCCATCCATGTCTCAACAAATGGACCAATTTCATTCTTTTTTATGGCTGAGTAATATTCCATTGTATATATGTACCACAACTTCTTTATCCATTAATCTGTCGATGGGCATTTAGGTAGCTTCGATGATGTGGTTATTGTAAACACTGCTGCAGTGCACATTGGGGTGCATGTGTCTTTTTGAATTATGATTTTCTAAGGGTATATGCCTAGTAGTGGGATTGCTGGAACATATGGTAATTCTATTTTTAGTTTTTTAAAAAAACTTCCATACTGTTCTCCATAGTGGCTGTATCAATTTACATTCCCACCAACAGTGCAAGAGGGTTCCCTTTTCTCCACAGCCTCTCCAGCATTTGTTGTTTGTAGATTTTCTGATGAATCCCCTTCTAACTGGTGTGAGGTGGTACCTCACTGTAGTTTTGTTTTGCATTTCTCTAATAATTAGGGATGTTGAGCCGCTTTTCACGTCCTTCTTGGCCATCTGTGTGTCTTCCTTGGAGAAATGTCTATTTAGGTCTTCGGCCTATTTTTGGATTGGGTTGTTTGTTTATTTAATATTGAGCTGCATGAGCTGTTTGTATATTTTGGAGATAAATACTTTGTCCGTTGATTCATTTCCAAATATTTTATCCCATTCTAAGGGTTGTGTTTTTGCCTTGTTTATGGTTTCCTTTTCTGTGCAAAAGATTTTAAGTTTCATTAGGTCCCACTTGTTTACTTTTGTTTTTATTTCCATTACTCTAGGAGATGGGTCAAAAAAGATCTTGCTGTGATTTATGTCAAAGAGTGTTCTTCCTATGTTTTCCTCTAAGAGTTTTATAGTGTCTGGTCTTACATTTAGGTCTCAAATCCATTTTGAGTTTATTTTTGTGTATAGTGTTAGGGAGTGTTATAATTTCATTCTTTTACATGTAGCTGTCCAGTTTTCCCAGCACCACTTTTGAAAAGACTGTCTTTTCTCCATTGTTTATCCTTGCCTCCTTTGTCATAGATTATTTGACCATAGCTGCATGGGTTTATCTTTGGGCTTTCTATGTTGTTCCATTGATCTATGTTTCTGTTTTTGTGCCAATACCATACTGTCTTAATGACTGTAGCTTTGTAGTATAGTCTGAAGTCAGGGTGTCTGATTCCTCCTGCTTCTTTTTTTTCCCTCAAGAATGCTTTGCTTATTCGGGGTCTTCTGTGTCTCCATATAAATTTTAAGATTTTTTGTTCTAGTTCTCTAAATAATGCCATTGGTAATTTGATAAGGATGGCATTGAATCTGTAGATTGCTTTGGGTAGTATAGTCATTTTCACAATATTGATTCTTCCAATCCAAGAACATTGTATATCTCTCCATCTGTTGGTATCATCTTTAATTTCTTTTATCAGTGTCTTATAGTTTTCTGCATACAGGTCTTTTGTGTCCCTAGGTAGGTTTATTCCTAGGTATTTTATTCTTTTTGTTGCAATGGGAAATAGGAGTGTTTCCTTAATTTCTCTGTCAGATTTTTCATCATTAGTGTATAGGAATGCAAGAGATTTCTGTGCATTAATTTTGTATCCTGCAACTTTACCAAATTCATTTATTAGCTCTAGTAGCTTTCTGGTGGCATCTTTAGGATTCTCTATGTATAATATTATGTCATCTGCAAACAGTGACAGTTTTACTTCTTCTTTTCCAATTTGTACTCCTTTTATTTCTTTTTCATCTCTGATTGCCGTGGCTAGGACTTCCAAAACTATGTTGAATAATAGAGGTGAGAGTGGACATTCATGTCTTGTTCCTGACCTTAGAAGAAATGCTTTCAGTTTTTCACCATTGAGAATGATGTTTGCTGTGGGTTTGTCATATATGGCCTTTATTATGTTGAGATAAGTTCCCTCTATGCCCACTTTCTGGAGAGTTTTTATCATATGTGGGTGTTGAATTTTGTGAAAAGCTTTTTCTGCATCTATTGAGATGATCATATGGTTTTTCTTCTTCAATTTGTTAAAATGGTGTATCACATTGATTGATTTGAAGAATCAAATCAGTTGAAGAATCCTTGCATCCATGGGATAAACCCCACTTGATCATGTTGTATGACCCTTTTAATGTGCTGTTGGATTCTGTTTGCTAGTATTCTGTTGAGGATTTTTGCATCTATATTCATCAGTGATATTGGTCTGTAATTTTCTTTTTTTCTAGTACCTTTGTCTGGTTTGGGTATCAGGGTGATGGTGGCCTCATACAATGAGTTTCTGAGTGTTCCTTCCTCTGCAATTTTTTGGAAGAGTTTAAGAAGGACAGGTGTTAGCTGTTCTCTAAATTTTTGATAGAATTCACCTTTGAAGCCAACTGGTCCTGGACTTTTGTTTGTTGGAAGATTTTTAATCACAGTTTCAATTTCATTACTTGCAATTCATCTGTTCATATTTTCTATTTCTTACCGCTTCAGTCTTGGAAGGTTATACCTTTCTACGAATTTGTCCATTTCTTCCAGGTTGTCCATATTATTGGCATAGAGTTGCTTGTAGTAGGCTCTTAGGATCCTTTGTATTTCTGCAGTGTCTGTTGTAACTTCTCCTTTTCCATTTCTAATTTTATTGATTTAAGTCCTCTCCTTCTTTTTTTTGATGAGTCTGTCTATCATCAAATTTTATCAATTTTGTTTATCTTCTCAAAGAAACAGCTTTTAGTTTTATTGATCTTTGCTATTGTTTTCTTTGTTTCTATTTCATTTACTTCTGCTGTGATATTTATGATTTCTTTCCTTCTGATAACTTTGGGTTTTATTTGTTCTTCTTTCTCTAGTTCCTTTAGGTGTAAGGTTAGATTGTTTATTTGAGATTTTTCTTGTTTCTTGAGGTAGGCTTGTATAGCCATAAACTTCCCTCTTAGAACTGCTTTTGCCGCATCCCATAGGTTTTGGATCATCGTGTTTTCATTGTCATTTGTCTCTAAGTATTTTTTGATTTCCTCTTTGATTTCTTCAGTGATCTCTTGGTTATTTAGTAACATATTGTTTAGCCTCCATGTGTTTGTGTTTTTCCGTTGTTTTCCCTGTAATTGATTTCTAATCTCATAGTGTTGTGGTCAGAGAAGATGCTTGATATGATTTCAATTTTCTTAAATTTACTGAGGCTTGATTTGTGACACAAGATGTGATCTATCCTGGAGAATGTTCCGTGCGCACTTGTGAAGAAAGTGTAATCTGCTGTTTTTGGATAGAATGTCCTATAAATATCAATTAAATCTATCTGATCTATTGTGTCATTTAAAGCTTCTGTTTCCTTATTTATTTTCATTTTGGATGATCTGTCCATTGTTGTAAGTGAGGTGTTAAAGTCCCCCACTATTATTGTGTTACTGTTGATTTCCTCTTTTATGGCTGTTAGCAGTTGCCTTATGTACTGAGGTTCTCCTATGTTGGGTGCATATATATTTATAATTGTTATATCTTCTTCTTGGTTTGATTCCTTGATCATGATGTATTGTCCTTCCTTGTCTCTTGTAACATTCTTTATTTTAAAGTCTATTTTATGAGTAGCAATATGAGTATTGCTACTCCAGCTTTCTTTTTATTTCCATTTGCATGGAATATCTTTTTCCATCCCCTCACTTTCAGTCTGTATGTGTCCCTAGGTCTGAAGTGGGTCTCTTGTAGACAGCATATATGTGGGTCTTTGTATCCATTCAGCAAGCCTGTGTCTTTTGTTTGGAGCATTTAATCCATTCACATTTAAGGTAATTATCAATATGCATGTTCCTATTACCATTTTCTTCACTGTTTTGGGTTTGTTTTTGTAGGTCCTTTTCTCCTCTTGTGTTTCCCACTTAGAGAAGTTCCTTTAGCATTTGTTGTAGAGCTGGTTGGGTGGTGCTGAATTCTCTTAGCTTTTGCTTGTCTGTAAAGCTTTTGATTTCTCCATCGAATCTGAATGAGATCCTTTCTGGATAGAGTAATCTTGGTTGTAGGTTCTTCCCTTTCATCACATTAAGTATATCATGCCACTCCCTCTTGCCTTGTAGAGTTTTTGCTGAGAAATCAGCTGTTAACCCTATGGGAGTTGCCTTGTATGTTATTTGTCGTTTTTCCCTTGCTGCTTTCAATATTTTTCTTTGTCTTTAATTTTTGCCAATTTGATTACTGTGTGTCTTGGCATGTTTCTCCTTGGGTTTATCCTGTATGGGACTCACTGCACTTCCTGGACTTGTGTGCCTATTTCCTCTCCCATGTTAGGGAAGTTTTCGACTATAATCTCTTCAAATATTTTCTCTGGTCCTTTCTCTGTCTCTTCTCCTTCTGGGACCCCTATAATGCGAATGTTGTTGCGTTTAATATTGTCCCAGAGGTCTCTTAGGCTGTCTTCATTTCTTTTCGTTTTTTTTTCTTTATTCAGTTCCACAGCAGTGAATTCCACAATTCTGTCTTGCAGGTCACTTATCCGTTCTTCTGCCTCAGTTACTCTGCTGTTGATTCCTTCTAGTGTAGTTTTCATTTTAGTTATTGTATTGTTCATCTCTGTTTCTTTGTTCTTTAATTCTTCTAGGTCTTTATTAAACATTTCTTGCATCTGCTCGATCTTTGCCTGCATTCTTTTTCCGAGGTCCTGGATCATCTTCACTATCATTATTCTGAATTCTTTTTCTGGAAGGTTGCCTATCTCCACTTCATTTAGTTGTTTTTCTGGAGTTTTATCTTGTTCCTTCATGTGGTATGTAGCCCTCTGCCTTTTCATCTTGTCTATCTTTCTGTGAATGTGGTTTTTGTTCCACAAGCTGCAGGATTGTAGTTCTTCTTGCCTCTGCTGTCTGCCCTATGGTGGATGAGGCTATGTAAGAGGCTTTTGCAAGCTTCCTGATGGGAGGGACTGGTGGTGCATTGAGCTGACTCCCCAATGGCATTTTTTACAGAACTAGAACAAAAAAATGTAAAAACTTGTATAGAGACAGAAAAGACCCCGATTAGCCAAACCAATCTTGAGAGAAAACAACGGAGCTGGCGGAATCAGACTCCCTGACTTCAGAGTATACTACAAAGCTACAGGCATCAAGACAATATGGTACTGGCACCAAAGCAGAAATATAGATCAGTGGAGCATGATAGAAAGCCCAGAGATAAACCCATGCACCTATGGTCAACTAATCTGTAACAAAGGAGGCAAGGATATACAATGGAGAAAAGGCAGTCTCTTCAGTAAGTGGTGCTGGGAAGACTGCACAGCTACATGTAAAAGAATGAAAGTAGAACACTCGTTAACACCAGGCACAAAAATAAGTTCACAATGGATTAAAGACCTAAATGTAAGGCCAGACACTATAAAACTCTTAGAGGAAAACCTAGGAAGAGCACTCTTTGACATAAATCACAGCAAGATCTTTTTTGACCCATCTCCTGGAGTAATGGAAATAAAAACAAATGGGACCTAATGAAATTTAATAGCTTTTGCCCGGCAATGGAAGCTATAAACAAGATGAAAACCCAACCCTCAGAATGGGAGAGAGTATTTGCAAATGGATCAACGGACAAAGAATTAATCTCCAAAATATATAAACAGCTCCTGCACCTCAATATTAAAAAATTAAACAAGCCAATGAAAAAATGGGCAGCAGACCTAAATAGATGTTTCTCCAAAGAAGACATACAGATGGCCAAGAGGAACATGCGAAGATGTTCAACATCACTAATTATTAGAGAAATGCAAATCGAAACTGCAATGAGGTATCACCTCACACCGGTTAGAATGGGCATTATCTAGAAAACCTGCAAACAACAAATGCTGGAGAGGGTGTGGAGAAAGGGGAACCCTCTTGCACTGTTGGTGGGAATGTAAATTGATATAGCCACTATGGAGAACAGTATGGAGGTTTTTTAAAAAAACTAAAAATAGAATTACCATATGACCCAGCAGTCCCACGACTGGGCACATACCCTGAGAAAACCATAATTCAAAAAGATGCGTACACCCCAATGTTCATTGCAGCACTATTTACAATAGCCGGGTCATGGAAGGAACCTAAATGCCCATCGACAGACGAATGGATAAGGAAGATGTGGTACATATATACAATGGAATATTACTTAGCCATAAAAAGGAACTTAATTGGGTCATTTGTAGAGCCGTGGATGGACCTACAGATTGTCATACAGAGTGAAGTAAGTCAGAAGGAGAAAAATAAATATTGTATATTAATGCATATATGTGTAACTTAGAAAAATGGTACATATGAACAGGTTTGCAAGGCAGAAATAGTAGAAACACAGATGTAGAGAACAAACGTATGGACACCAAGGGGGGAAAGCAGGCACAGGGAGGATGAATTGGGAGATTGGGATTGACATATATACACTAATATGTATTAAATAGATAACTAATAAGAACCTTCTGTATAAAAAATAAAATAAAATTCAAAAAATTAAAACTAAAATTAAATGCAAAAAATAAAATAAAATAACTTATCATTATTCATCAGGCACTGGCAGTGGCATTATATATTGCTGTTCTGAACTTTTTCACAAATTCTTGGTTTAAGCACCCATTGATAGATTCTAATGTCATATACATGGTGGAATTAAGAGTAGACTTAAAGTTATGAATGAATCCCCAAAGTAGTTTTTATTAATTACAGATTGTACATACTATGCCGTAGAGGGTGTGGAGCTCCTTTACATTCTAGGTAACAGCAGTGGATTCTTTGCTAGTATACGTATGCATTGCTGTCTTCTACAGAACTTGCTGAGTTTGAATCCCAGGTTGAAATATATAAAGTAATTTGAACAAGTTATTTTAACTTCAGTGAACACTAGTTACCTCATACGTTAAATGAGCACAATAATATTTGATATTTAACAAGAATTACAAGTAATAAAAAATTTCTCACACAGACTCTAACATATGGCATAATAATACTCTTAGTGTTACATACCAGTTATTGAGTACTTGCTGTATCCCAGGGACTGTACAAATTACTCTGTAGATTATTTCATTTAATTTTTACAACAACCCCACTTTGTAGATGAGAGAACAGTTAGGAGAGGTTAAATAGCTTCCCCAAACACACTATGATATACTCCTTCATACAGTAGGTTCTTAGTAAATAGTAGCTGTGTCATTTGGGGCCTCTGAGAAGCAGATGTTGAGATGGGAAAGCAAGAGTTTTACTAGGGGACACTCCATGTGAAATATAAAAGGGGAAGAAAGTGGGATTGGGTAGGGAATGCTTTCAGACCATGATGCATATGTGATACATGTGAAAGGAGAGTAAGAAGCAAGATTGGACAGAACAAGTCTCATGCCATGATTTAGATCTGACCAAGTGTCAGCCAACTCAATAAGAAAAACTCCTGAGCAAAGATTACCGATTAGAACAGTCTTACTACAGTGGGCAGAAGTAGCCAGGCCTTAGGACCCCAACATGTTCAGACATTGACTGAGTTCTGCCTTGAAGGGCATTGCCTCAGCTCAGAAGCTGAGATAAATCCTGAAGCCTTTAGCAGCTAGAGGCTGTCAGCCTCTGCCCCCCTTGCAGCTGAGTAGCCAGTTCTTTCTTGAAGAGAGATTCTAACTGCACCACCGTAACTGCCACAGTAGCCATTATTATTATTCTTTCATTCTGGATGTGAGCTTCCATTTTTGATGAGAGGTAGGGCTGTGTGTTCTCCTGAAGTAATAGCTACACTCAGAAGCTATTTGACATACATAGCTCAGAAGCTATTAAACATAGCTATATTTCATATGGAAATTATATTTCAACTCCACAGAATGTCTTTTTCTAGTATATGATTAATTGCTCAGCAATGGTTGACTTGTGTTGAAGAGAAGACGTGGTAAAATATATCCAGCCCACAGAGGCTTGAAATTTTGCTTGTTTTTTATAAGACACAAATCAGGAATTATTCATTCTTTTCTCGGCTTGGGAACTAATGTTGCTACCATTGATAAATTACCTAGAACTTCATATTTCTTTCTCTTTTCACCCAGATTCCAAATATATCCAAGTAACTTAGAATTTTTAAACATCTTTCCAAGAATAACAGTATAACTCTCAGATGGACAGCTTTTCTAAAATTCTGCAGCTCAGGATCTCCATGAAGTCCTAGAAAATTCCAAAGACATGGACTCAGACATGCCCCTTGATAATTCACTGGGTAACTGCCATACTATATCATTGATGATTGTTTGTTAAGAAACTTAAGCAATGTCATATTTTATCAATGCTTGTCCCCAAAACAGATAATAAATATGAATGGTGCATAAATCCAATGACACTCACTGTCAACCTGCCCTTCTTCCTTCTGAACACCAAGGCAGCACTAATTAGCATTTGCCTTGCTGCACAGATGCCCTTCTAGGAAGGACATTATACGTGCTCCACATTCTGGGCTTCCAGAAGGAATGAGATAATGAAATCACTATTAATGGGAAGAGGCAGAGTGCTTCCCAGATTCACATTCTAAATAGCAAAGTTATTGAAGGATTGTACCTTTTAAAGAAAGAATTAAAGTGATAGAAGAGGAGTGGTGAACAAAGAAAACTTTGGCAGTTATTTTCATGGAGCAGTTACTTTCAGGGAGCAGTTACTTTCAGGGAGCAGTTACATGGAACACAGTAGCCATGAATCTCAGTACACAAATTCATGTGTGCAAGAACAAAATTTACATTTTTATAAAACCCAGCTTCTGTTTGAGGTACCATTCTTGGAGGAAGACAAAAATTTAATCTCAGTCAGGTTGGACTTTGCCCTGCACTTCTGCCTCCTCCTTTTTCAAGGCTACTCTGACTTGTGTGAAAGTGACATTCCAAGCATTTAACAACCCATAGGACAAGGTCACCGACTGTGGTAGGAGCCTTAGAGACGACTCCCAATTATTTTCACCTCCTAGTTAGTATACCCTGTGTAGTCTCTCTCACAATGAACAGGGATTACCTGTGTCATCAGTAGGATACTTCAGGAATGATGGAGTGTGTCTTTGAAGGCTAAGTCATAAAAGACATTATAGCTCTGCCTTGCTCTCTCTTAGGTCACTCATTCTGGGGAAGGCAGATGCCATGTCATTGAAGACATCCAAGCAGCTTCACAGAGAGGTCCACAAGGTGAGGAACTGAGGCCTCCTACAGCTTGCCAGCTATGTGAGTGACACATCTTAGGACTGGTCCCCCTGTGCCAGTCAAGACTGCAGACCCAGCTGACCTCGTGACTACAAACTCATGATATACCGTAAGCCAGAATAGCCCAGCTAAGCTGCTCCCAAATTCCTGACCCACAGAAACTCTGTGAGACAACAAATGGTTATTACTGCTTTAAGCTGCCAATTTTTGGAGTAAAGTGTCATGCAACGTGAGGTAACTAATATACCAACCAGTCAGAAAGGATGCAGATGCCAGGTTTAGTGCTTATGTGGCATCCTGGAGGTTCCTCTGCCATCCCAGGCATTAATCCTTTAGTTTGGGGAGGGTAGGTCATTCTGGGTAAATGGCTATCAATGAATATAAAGTACTTTGATAATTTATCAACCAGTGCAGCCATACCAGTTATATATGAGTCACACTTATGTAGTCTCAAGGCACTGGGAAGCCTGCCTAGTCTCCCAGTTAGCACTACAGACCTTGTTTCTCTCCACAAGCACCTCCAGGTCCTGTGGCTCTCCTGACTACCTTTGGATCACATGGGAATTTGAGATTCCCTCCCTAGGCATACCTTCCAACCTTTTTTTTACTGGGTGCTCTCACCTCCTTGAGATTCTGACTGGATATATGTCTCTGTCCTTGGGAACCACCAAATTCTGCTTTTATCAGCTCCCCTTGAGTATTCTCTTCCTCTCTACCCCTCCTGCCTCTACTCCCCAGCCCTGTGAGAACAATATTTTAGTCTCAGGGCAAGTTCCCCCACATCCCGAGTGCTTTATTCCCTAAGCGCGGTCTCATTTGTGATTTATCCAGAGGCACCTACTTGTATCCTCTTTGGTGGGTTTTGGAAACCAAACCCAGAAAGATGAGGTTCCTGCCCTCCCAGTTTTCTCCCCAGATACTCTCTTCTTCTGAGACAAAGATTCAGGATCTGGAGGAGGATAAGGAAAGTCTTACTCTCAGAAAGACAGACAGAAACAGAGAGAGACACACAGAGAAAGAGAATATCGCTTCTTACCTCAAAAATTTTATCCCACTACCTTTCCTCTAGAGAAATTAATATCTGGCCACTAAGGAACTGTTGTACTGGCTGGGACATGATTATTTCATCAAAGTTCAACAGGCTCTAATTATAGTCATTTGCTCTAATTCCATGGTGATAAAGCAGCCCCTTGGTTTGCTTTTCTAAGTACCTAGTTACCTCAAGGGAGATACTTTGCTCATAAAGCCAATATGTACTAGTCATGTTTTATATCTCTTTCCTAGAGAAATCCTTGCCTGACTTCCCCAAATCAGGATTAGGTGGCCTGCTCATATGCTCCAGTATTCCCTGCACTTCTGTTTCCCTAAAAGCACTTATTCCACTGTATTACAATCATTACTTATTTGTCTGTCATGAGACTCTACGTTCTATTTGACACCTGTGTGTCATGTTCATGATCTGTCCACAGAGACTCAATAAGTATTTGTGGAAAGACAGAAGATCTATTAGAAAAGTGCTCACCAATTTGGGGCTTTATGAACCAGTAAAATTTCAAGGGCAAAGGTAAGGGGACCGATATACAGTTGCCAACTTTTTATTTTGCTAAGTGAGTACATTAAAAGTAACAACCACAATTTAGCTTCACATCATTTCATCTTAAAACTGCTATTTTAACACTGAAAGAATATTAAGGATTCACTAAAGAACAGTTCCTGAGAAGTAAATTTAACTTTTTACCAGGGACCAGTGACAACTTCTACCTGAATGACAGATACATTTGAGAACTGCTGCTAACTTCTTAAATCCCTTCCTACTCTCAGATAAGGTAAGGCAGTTCAAAATGGTAATTCACCTATTTGCAAGGTGGAACTTCTATTTTTTTTTTTAAAGAAGCACTCCCTAATAGCTAAAAATTATTCCCTATCCTTATTATCTATGTCTTTAAAGAAAAAAAAGTCATTGAGCATCTTGGCACATGATTCTCAGCTGGGACTCATTACCCTCTTCAAGATTTTTTACTCTTTCCCAGTGAATCTTGGAAGGAGTGAACATATTAGAAAGTAAAACTTCTGTAATTTTGTTTATTTTAAAAATATGTTTTCAGAAGTGTTGCTCCAGTCTGATGTAAGAAAAAATATAAAATTATAGTTGAATTATCACATGCTGCAAAACATTTCATCCAAATTTATTTTGGATATAGCTCTTGGCTCATAAATTCAACAAAATTCATTATGGTTAAATTTTACAGTAAAGCAGAGTAAATGTACTATTCGTGTCTTATTTCACAAGTCACAAAAATTCTTTATCTCATTGATGAAACAGTGAATATATAAAGAGCATTTTCATTGGAACTGGAGCAGAAGGTACTGTTATCTCTGCAAGTAGATGTGGTATCAAAAAAAGGCAAAGACAATAAAGACAACACAGAAGCAGTGTTTCTATTTTAAATTTCGCTTATTTTGAGAACTTATGGGATAACTTACAGCAGCCTTTGGGAAAGCAGAGCCATTAAAATAAGGAGATGGAGAAGATGAAATCAATGATGATGTAATCTAGACCCTTGATGACACAGGACAGACTCCCTTAAAGATCTCTCCTGCATGCTGTGAGTGTTGTAATGCTTCAGGCCAGGAGAAGTTTCTGAATCTGATTTGTGCCTTCACAAATCTGTGCTTTCTCTCTATTTTTATTTTACTTTGTATAGTGACTTCCTTGCTGTCCTTAGGAAGAAAAAAAAAAAGGAGGCCTTAATAATCTCGTTTTAGTCTATTTTTTTCTTACAATAGTAATACTGAAAGCAAAAGCATGTTATTTTCTATTATAAAACAATTTTGCAGGTAAATTTCACAGCTAAAATCCAGCCTCTCAATAAAATAGTAGATCAAACAATATCCCTGTGCAGGAATTAAAATTAGTAATCTCATGAATTACAGATTTCCATACTCTAAATTCTCAGAGGGATTATGCTTTTTGTTTGTGTTTTTTGCCTCATTGGAATTCGTTGAAAATAAAAAAGTCTACGACATTTAACTGTAGTTTGAGATATATAACATGTTAAGTCAAACTTGTGAAAACTAATCTATTTTAGTGTATTGGTTGCCCCAATTATGATACCACCTAACATAAAATTTAAGGAATAAATTCACTTAGTAGCTAGAAATGGTATTTATGATTATTATCCTTAATCTAGCCTGATTCAATATGAGTAGAGGACATAAGACGTCGGATTTGCACTATATATTTAAAACAATGGAAAATAGTCTTGCAGGTTTTCACTTAGTTCATAAATAGCTAGTAAAACCTTTAACCATTAATTCTGAACAAACGTTTTCCCATTCTAAAATGCTAGAAAATTAAAAACAAAATAAAATGATGTTGATATTTTTTGAGAAGTGTTGATGATAACAGATATTTTTGAACTATCAAGAGCTAAATTTAGATTATCACTTATGAAAATAGTTATAACTGGCAGCATAACATCAATAAGTAGATACTTTAGTGTCAACACAGACAAGATTATCAACCTGAGCTGCATGCTAAGCACAATTAACTGAAAAACAAAAGTTCAACCAGAGTACATTGGTCTGATTTTGAGAGTTCTTTTCCAAAAAATTAGAGTCACATAAGAGCAGTTAAATGAAATTAACTTAGATAGGCAATTTTTTTCTAATTAGAAAAGATGAAGAATTTTTTAATTTAAGGAAGAAAAAGTATGTATTACTCAATAAAATTAAAACTCTTTTTGCTGGAAGACTCGGGTCCCTGAGTTTCTGAAATGTATCTGAGTTACCAGTGGCCAAACCTATGAGGAGACATAGATTTTGTTTGTTTGTTTGTTTTTAAAATATTTATTTATTTATTTATTTTTGACTTCATTGGGTCTTCAGTGCTGCGCGCAGGCTTTCTCTAGTTGCAGTGAGCTGGGGCTACTCTTTGTTTCAGTGCACAGGCTTCTCATTGTGGTAACTTCTCGTGTTGTGGTGCTTGGGCTCTAGGCACACGGACTCAGTAGTTGTGGCTCGCAGTCTCTAGAGCACAGGCTCAGCAGTTGTGGCACATGGACTTAGTTGCTCCGTGGCATGTGGGATCTTCCTGGATCAGGGATCCAACCTGTGTCCCCTCCCTGCATTGGCAGGCGGATTCTTAACCACTGCACCACCAGGCAAGTCCCTGTTTGTTTTTTGAGAGTAATGGATATGTTTATTATCTTGATTGCAGTGATGATTTCACAACTGTGAATGTCAAAACTATTCAAATGGTATTTTATATACATTCAGTTTATTGTATTATAAATGATTATACCTCAGGCGGTCTGAAAATGGAATAAGAACTACATGAAATTCTTTAGATTCTTCTTGAGGAGACATAGGTTTTTGAAGAAATTGTCACTAAAGGAATAGAAAGCCAAGTCAATTGTAACCATGCAAATAAAAATCTGAATAAATATATGACACAAATATAAGTACATGATATTTCTCACAGTTACTGCCCCAAAAAAAGAACTCTACTAAATACCTGTTTTTTTAAATTGCAGTTAATATACTAAAACACTGATATTCCTTGGAATTCTGAAACTTTGACTTCATTTCTGGCTTTACAAATTATTAATAATATAACTTTATGTAAGTCCCTGATATCTCATTTGATAGAAAATAATAATACCTACCTCAGAGGTTATTTAGAAAATTAAATGTGATAATTGCTGTGAAAGCATAGCACAATACCTGACACATGAATACAATAAATTTTAAGTGGTTAAAAATAATCACTCTGCTAGTGGGAAGCAGCCGCATAGCACAGGGAGATCAGCTCAGTGGTTTGTGACCACCTAGAGGGATGGGATAGGGAGGGTGGGAGGGAGGGAGATGCAAGAGGGAAGAGATATGGGGACATATGTATATGTATAACTGATTCACTTTGTTATAAAGCAGAAACTGACACACCATTGTAAAGCACTTATACTCTAGTAAAGATGTTAAAAAATTTTTTTAATTAAAAATAAAATAATCACTCTAATGAAGTCATCATTTCATAGACTAGTTCTATTTTCTTTTCCATTCATCATTCAGCTCTAGTACAAGATAATGTAGCAAACTGTGTAATATTTCCTTAGTGACAGTTAAATGGAAGCCTGATAAAGATTTGAAAATAATATCTTGGAGGAAGCAAAGGTAATTTCTATTTGTTACATTTTTATCCACACTTTACTAATCCATCTACTTTAAATTTGTAAAATCTGCAGGCAATTGTCTTGAATTTTTAGCAAGATATCCAAGAAGCCCAAATGGTTTCTTAAATTTATAAAATAAGCAACTACCTACTCGAAACCAACGTATGAAGATGTGGAATGCAATGAGATTATAATCACACCTGTCTCACATCTTTTCCCACACATAACCTAAAACTGAACCTCTTTAACCCATAAAATCATTACTGATAAACCCTGCTAACATAGAGTATTTCTCCTTTTTCTCTTCTTTTTGGAATTTCTCCTTGATGTCCTTAGGGAAAAAGCCAAGATATGAGTATCATTTAACATAATTTTAATTTTTTATTTTTTTCAGCTTTAAAAGGAAATGAAAGCAATTATCAAGAAATGAACATATGGGATATTTTTATGGGGGCTAATATAATGCTAGTTCAAATAGCTTACATTTTAAAAATCTATTTCTTCCAGCCCATCACTCATCATCCTAACCCTATTCCTCATTACTTACCTACATAGGATATAAAATAGATGGGCATGTAAGAATTGGTTTCCCATAGTTGGAAATAAAAATGTAATTTTTAATCCTTTAATAATAAGTGAAGCAACAATAGCTTGAACAATAACTTCTGGAAATTCTGGAAAACTTTACCTGTGACACAGGTCTATTCTCATACCACTAACAGCCATAATGAAAATCTTCAAGTAACAACTTACATCACAAGGTAATCATATTGACCAAAAACACTGGTCAGTTGTGGGAATGTCTCAAAGAGGGAAAATAGGACTAAGAAAGTTTCCTATACCTCCCCTGATTTAGAATTCTACCATATACATGTGAAATAAAAATTATTCAAGAATGAGAAGAGACATACATTTCTCTTTACACATTTTTTTAAATAAATTTATTTATTTATTTATATTTTGGCTGTGTGGGTCTTGGTTGCTGTGCATGGGCTTTCTCTAGTTGTGGTGAGCAGGGGCTACTCTTCATTGAGGTGCACGGGCTTCTCATTTCAGTGGCTTCTCTTGTTGCGTGGCACCAGCTCTAGGCGCGTGGGCTTCAGTAGTTGTGGCTCATGGGCTCTAGAGTGCAGGCTCAGTATTTGCAGTGCACGGGCTTAGTTTCTCTGTGGCATGTGGGATCTTCCCAGACCAGGGGTCGAACCTGTGTCTCCTGAATTGTCAGGTGTATTCTTAACCACTGTGCCACCAGGGAAGTTCTCTCTTTACACTTTTCACATTTCACTACGTCATTTGGGATACCTGTCATTCACTCGAATTTACTGAGTAGACACCCCTACTGAGTAGACACTTTTGTTTGGAGGAACTGGGATAGGGATTGAAAGAAACCTTTTGAGGTCTTATCAAGAGAGCTGAAAAGATAAAGCAAACCTGTTAGTCAGTTTGCCTGTTTGTCATCTCTTCTCTCTTCCCACAATCCTTGCTGAGTGAGCGTGGGGTCACATGGCAGCTCCCACACCCACACCATTCACCCCACCAGATAAACACAGCTGAGGCTGATTGGATCAGTTGTAGGCACCTGATCAAGCTGAGCCAATCAGATTCATCTTCCAGGCATTTGGAATTAGGACTTAGGAATTCTTGTCACAACTTCGGAACATTCAGAGAGATCACCCAAAGCTGACCCTAGTGGCCATGTTTGGGCTAGTATAAGTGAAACAGGGAGATGTGCTCCATAGAGAAAAAGTAGTGATTGAGGTGCATACAAGGATGAAGAAATGAGAGCCCCTGTGGCTCTGGAGAGAGAGAATGAAGTCAGCAGCCTTGGATTTTGATGGCATTCTCTTTCCTTGTTCCATTCTCTCATAAAACTTGCCCTTGAGTTTTTAAATAGTGTTTTACCCTTTAAATAAATTCCCCATCATTACTTAGCTAGTTTGAGTGAGTCTCTGTTCCTTACAACCAATGACTAAGGTAGGAAGTGAGCTGTTGCCTAGCCCCACTTTGAAAACAAAGTTTTGCAGAGATATACTGTTACAGAGTTACTCTTATTAACTTGGTAGAATGCTGTGTGTGACAGTTTGGATCTTTTGTTCTTGTTTTCAAAAAATTCGTATACATTTTATGTAAACTTAAAGATGCCAAACAAAAGCATAAATTTCAAAGATCAAGGCACTAACATAATGTGAAAATAAGAGAAGTATCATTTGACTGTATTTTTAAAATACGATTACAAATAGGGTCCGGCTTTACACTTAAAAGTTCTTTTATAGTATTTAAAATTTGCACATATATGAAATGTCGAAGTCTTGACTGTTCATTTTCCAGTCTCTCTTACCTTTTATTATAATCTTGATTTTTCCCTTTTGTATTAATTTTACTTTTCTTTTTTTAATTAACTTATTTATTTTTTTGGCTGGATTGGTCTTCGTTGCTGCATGTGGGCTTTCTCTAGTTGCGGCGAGTGGGGACTACCCTTCATTGCGGTGGCTTCTCTTGTTGCAGAGCACGGGTTCTAGGCATGTGGGCTTCAGTAGTTGTGGCACGTGGGCTCAGTAGTTGTGGCTTGCAGGGTCTAGAGCACAGGCTCAGTAGTTCTGGCACACAGGCTTAGTTGCTCTGCAGCATGTGAGATCTTCCTGGACCAGGGCTTGAACCCATGTCCCCTGCATTGGCAGGTAGATTTTTAACCACTGTGCCACCAGGGAAGTCCCTGTATTAATTTTAGTTAGATTTTTATTTTTATCAAATGTATGTACATAGTTTTTATTAAGGCAATTTTACTGAAAGAATTATAATAATGCCAATCCTCCTCTCCCAAACCAAACACTGAATTTTTCTAAAAATTTGTTTTCTCTAGTATTTTCATATTTCTAAATAACATATTTTACTGCTATCTCTGTGTAGCAATGTTATTTTTCCCACTGCCTCCATTCCCCTTTCCCAGTCCTTCCTATACAGGGTTTACTTTATTCTGATTGTCTAAATACATTTTGTCACTGTAGGTCAAGTAGAACAAAAAAGGATATTTTGCACAAGTAGGGCACTGCAACTACTCCTTCCTTCCTGTACAAGCCTTTATTTTTTCCTGGAATTAGTAACTGCCTAAAGTTTTCATTTGTCAGCTTTTATTTTTCATTTGCCTAAATTTACTGTAGTTTTTCAAGCGTTTAATTATCAATTTCTTCTTCCTTTGCTTTTATTTTTCTTATATCCCCCTGTTCCAATCTGGACTGGTATCTACTACACATTTTAGTTCTGGGGAATTTTCTTGTGTAATTCTATAGATGATTTCATTCTCTCCATTTTCTTGTTTGGAAATTGGATCTTTTGTTGGATCCTCTTAGTTCTTTACTTTTCATCTCTTGTTTCCCATCTGCTTAATCTTTTTGTTCTACCAGCTGGGAAATTTCTTCAATATTATCTTCCAAATCTCCTATTGAATTGTTCATTTTACCCATCTTATTTTTTATTTCCAATAATTTTTCTTATTCTCTGTTCTCTTTATAGCATGCTTGTTCTTGTTTTTTGCTTGTAATAATCATCTGTTATTTCTTTGAGAATATTCCTTAAAGTATGTTTTGCCCCTTTTAGTGTGTCTATTTTCTTTATATAATTTATTTTCTCTTTATCTAGTCTAATGTCTGTCTTTCTTGTTGAGGACTTTCCTCAAATGTTTTATGATGCTTAATTGTCTTTCATATTTAAGCATAAGAGCCTAGAATGCCATAGGGAAGCACAGTATGTTTGTGAATAGGGTGCCTCAACTGTATAATGATTGGTAATGAATCTGCTTTTCTTTTTTCATTGGAATCTCTCAATCATCTGTTTCAGTAGGTGTTTTCTTTGGGGTCATTTGCTTTTCCAGAGAAGTATTCTCTTATTCTCCCACATGGGAGGGTACACACCTCAATCCTATGTTCCAGGAACAGGTAGAGAAGGGGAGCTAGAGTCTTACCAATCAGTACAAAAATTTGGACTTAGTCATTTTGGCTTCAGCCCCATTTCCCTTACTGACTAGTGTCCAGAGCCTCTTAGATGTGGTATTTCATCTAGAAGCTAAAATATTGGTACTCTTCACAGTAGAAGGTGGGAAGAAAATAAAGAAAGATTTACTTAGAGGTGTGGGGAGTAGATGAAATCCAAGGGTCTAGCCACTTTCACCCACTCTCCTTGTTCTCAGCATTGAGCTTCACCACCACCTCCCCCAGTGCCTTGTTCTTCCATGTCCTAAACCTTTCCAGGTTTCTGTAGGGCAAATTAGACTAAAAAGAGAACAGGGAGAAGGAGGAAGAGGAGAAGAGGAGGAAGAAAGAGAGAAAGAAGAAGGAGATGAAGGAGAAGAAATGTGTTTCTCATGGATAACCGTCTGTCTAGGCACCCAGGTTATAGCTTCCTTTATTGAACACCACTATCCATCTGCTTTCCATCTCCCAAAGAATTCTGTTGAAATCCCTCATCATATCTTCCTTCTTTTTTTTTTCTTATATATTTTTTTGTCTCTTTTTACTCCTTTACTTACTTTATTGGGGCTTCAGGAGAATGAGGAAATAGAGGCATGTTCAATCACAAGTTTTCTCCTTACTTCATGTAGAATAAATTCAGATTCCCTTCTAAAAGATGCTTCTGCTCATTGCTCTTGCCAGGTCCTGAGTTCATCCTCAGGGCATAATACTTTAGGGATTTCAACCTGAAAAAAATAGCCTGAAGAATTTTCCTGAATTTACATAGAGAAACCTCAACTATAATGTCCTATAGCTTCTCACCCAAAAGCATGGTATTAGCCAACAGGAAAAAAACACACCATAATAGTGGAAGCCACAGTTAACAGAGTTGTGAATTTTGAGGCAGTGAACACACAGGCTCAATGAGTGGAACAATGATTCAGTTAATTTGATCAATCTGAGTGATGGAACTCTAGGGACATCCCCAGAGGAGGAGAATGCCATGTGTTTGCCACTGATCTTATGAAATGTGGCTCTGCTCTTTAAACTGCAACCTTAAAAATACAGTACAGAATTTTAGTTTACTAAAGTCACTCTCTACCACTGGGAGCGACCTGGACTTTTACACATTGGCCAAAGCTTTCAAAGTACTTTATCAGAGTCTGAGAAAAGTCTGATTGTAAATTATTTGCTAATGTAAGTATTCAGATTAGTTAGGAAGATAGCTTAGTCTAATTTACCAAAGCCTGTCCTTTCTTCTTAATTTCACCCTGCTTCTGCCACCGTATTGTAGATGCAGGCAAACATTCTCATAGTCCTTGAAAAAGCATTGTGCAGCTTTAGGCTTAGGATATTCTTTTATAAAAACTTATACTGACTTTTTAAGTCTCCAAAATCCTCATACACATGAATTTCCTCCTGCTATTTTCTTTTGTAGATGTCACATGGTGTAGTTTAATGGCCATTGAATGAAGAATAAGAAAAGTTTTAGATATAGCCATAGTTTCTAATTTCTATGAGTGTCAATTTCCCAGGAAAAAATATGTGAAAGTGCCTTGTAAATTGTAAAGAAATTTGTATAATCCATTCCACCATTTTTAGTTTTTCAAAGAACACTGAGTGATGATTCTGTTTAAAATGATAAGAAATAAACATTTAATCATTATAATAAAAAGAATTTCAGTGGATTAATTTGATGGACCTGCCTTTTAATTATTATGACTATATAAAAGAAAAATACCCTAAGGCCTTCTCCAAGTTACACATTTTCCCTGTAACTAACTATAGTGTTTGGTATATGCTGAATTATGCCCCCCCACCCCAAATTTATATTCTGAAGCCCAATCCAGTACCTCAGAATTGACTGTATTTGGAGATAGGACCTTTAAGGAGGTAATTAAGTTAAAATGGGTTTGTTAGGGTGGACCCTAATCCAATAGGACTGGTGTCCTTACAAGAAGAAGAGATTAAGACACAGAGGGAAAACCAGGTGAAGACAGGGAGAAGGTCACAACCGACAAGCCAAGGAGAGAGGCCTCAGAAGAAACAACCCTGCAGACAACTTGATCTTGGACCTCTAGCCTCCAGAATTGTGACAAAATAAATTTCTGTTGTTTAAGCCACTCAGTCTGTGACATTTTGTTATATCAGCACTAGAAAACACATACACTATTTAAGGCAAAAAAAAGAAAAATGTAAGGCCACAGCACATGTTGTCCCGGGATAATATATAGTCCTTCTTAGAAATTTTACTAATATATATAGGGTAATTTTTCTAGAAACATGAAAAGGGTGGTAATTTTATTAACTTAATGTTGTTTTTCACATTATTCTTAATTGCGTTTATTTTAGTTTAAATTCTACTAACAGGGAAGTTGGCAGTGTTTTGTATTGCATTGGCCAAAAAGTTTGTTCAGTTTTAAATAAAAATAAAAAACATTTTTCATTTTCACCAAGAATTTTACTGAACAATGTATTCACTAACCGAACAAACTTTTTGGCTAACCCAATACCTCAGGAATAAAACTGCTATATTGTCACACATTCAGTAGCAGCATCAAAACACATGTGGGATTTGCTTTGGTTTTTTTTTTCTGTCGTACCAAATAAATTTACTGGACGAAAAGCTCAAATATAGCTAGTATGCAAGCCATTCTGTTGGCTTGCATATATATTTCATTTTATATATTAAATATATATTTTTTTATATTTATATATACATATATAGTCAATAAATTACAAATGTAAATAATAGAGAGTAACAAGAATGGTGTCTTGGCATATCCCATTAATAGAATGCCCTGATGAAGTATGATGGTTACTTTTTTCTTAGTTAAGAAAAACAGTAAAGAGACTTGGAATGTCTACAAAGGACTAGGCAGGAGATATGAACTTAGAAGTCACTGTTTTTGAAAAACAAGGTAGTTTCTCATTTATATTTAAGACAACTTGAATTTTTGAAACTGTATTGTAGTTCCGATATTTTCATTATTAATAATATTTAGCTTATTTATTGATAAGTCAATGAAAATATTTGTAACATCTAAATAATTTACTAATATCCTCTTACTTGTTCCAAATTATGAATCATAAGAAAGAGGACAAGTGTATTTTATTTAACCTAAATATAACAAATGCTAAATACTGTCTTCCTGAATATTGAAATATAATCTCCCTGCATATTCTTTACCCCAGGGTGTTACCAGAGTAGTACCCTAGGTTAAAGAGTATGAAGGGAGATTATATTTCACGTAAACAGTATGGAGTAAAAAGAATATTATCTTGGCGTATCCCTGTTAATGGAATGTCCTTATGAGGTATCCTAATTACTTTTTTCTTGGTTAAGGAAAACAGTAAAGAAGGCTTGGAACGTCATATATGAATCTGAGTTATTTCTGCCATTTGGATGGTATTGCAGCACACTGGAATTGCTTGAGCTGCAAGCAAGTTTTTTGTATTGAAAGGAGATATTCTCAAATCTAGAAAATACTGTTTAGTATGTATAAAAATAAAATATGTACAAAAATAAAACAAAATGGAGTTAACTTACTTTTAAAATAATGAACTCATAAGTCAAATATAAAATATGAACCTAAGAAAAGTAATAGTAATAAACAAGCAAAAGCTGTTTTCTGTAAACAGTATATATTCTGATTTCTCTCTTGTTCCTATTTGTGAGTTGTTCATGCTCCTAAAGGCAACCCCTGCACTTGATCACTAGATTCCATGCCCTTTCTTCAAGTCAGCTTGTCATTCCAGCAATTCTTCCTTCTCCATCGTTATTTCTCTTTTTTATGGATTGTAAGTACAAAACTTGTAGTTTCTCCCATCAGACTTTTGTAAACCTCTTTCCCCTGATATCTCTTATCAAGGACGCAAATGACCTTCACCTTTCTAAAGCCAGTGGTTCATTTTCAGTCCTCATTTTACTTGAGCAGCATTTTAAACTGTGGCTTCCAGGGCACTCACTCTCTTGGTTTTCCTCCTACCCTACTGGCTGCTTTTTCTGAAACTCCTTTATTTGATCCTTCATACCTTTTTGACAGCAATGTTCGAATGCCCCAAAGCTGCGTCATTGAACATCTTCTCTATAATCTCATCCAGATACATAGCTTTAGATACCATATATCTGCTGGTGACTTCTTAGTTTGTATCTCCCCTCCTAGATCTGCCCTCTGACTTCAGACTCATATATCTAACAACCTACTTGACATCCTTAACTGGATGTCTAAAAATCATCTTATACTTGACATGATTAAAACTGAATTCCTGATATTACATTCTTCAATCTCCATCTAAGACAGCATCTCCCATATTCTCTTCTTTATCAGTAATAGCAACTCCATCCTTTCAGATGTTCAAACCAAAAAACCTTATAGTCTTTCATATCTCACATCCAACCTGTCAGCAAATCCTGTTGACTTTGCCTTTGAAATACATCCAGACTTTAACCACTTCTCACCACATCTGTGTCTCACCTGGATTATTGCAACTGCCTTCTCACTGGTTCCTGCTTAACCCCTTGCTCTCTTATAGTCAATATAAAAGTCCAAATGGGCCTTTTAAAAGATAAGTTAGATCACATCATTTCTTTACTCAAACATCTTGCAACAGCTTCTGTTTCATTATAAAGATAAGACCTTACAGCAAGCTCCTCTTCTAATACCTTCCGATTCTATTGCATGTTAATCCTCCATCCCTCTGCTCTAGCCCCATTGGCCTTCTTGTTCTGACCTCTTGTTTATGAAACCTGCTAGAAATGGTACCACCACAAGCTTTTGTACTTGCTTTTCATTCTGCCTAAAAAGATCGCTTCCCTGCATCCCCCTACCTTCCCACCATGTCCCTGTCCCCCACTCCCCAATCATTATGTGGATTATTCTTTCTGTTTCAAATCTTTGCTCCAATGTCACCTTCCTAGTGAGACCTTCCCCAATGACCCTATTTAGGGTAACTCTCCCTCTACCCAACTCTTGGCAATTAGCATACTTCTCTGTTATTCCATACCACTTCTCATCATCTGATGTGATGCATAGTTTTGCTTATTTTGTTTTGTATTCTCTGTCACCCTTCACTAGAATGTGAGCCCAGAAAGGAGGAATTATTGTCAGTTTTGTATCGCTTGTATCCCCACAGCCTAGAAGAGTTCCTGGTAGACCGTTAATAATTTTTTAAATAAATTAATATACACTGATATACTCTTTATTTTTTGCCTCTTCATAACTAGATTTTAAATAATCATAGTCTGCTTTTATTTTGATAAATTACATTCAATTTATTTTGTATTTTTCTCTCTATTACCCATAATCTAGTCATAGATTTTCTTTTTAATCATAGGATAATAGATTTTTAGAACTAGAACGGACCTTTTAAGGTGAAGAAAATTATTTGGTCACCGTGGACTGTTACTGAACCTCTTTGGGCCTTAGTTTCTTTATCGGTAATTGAATAAGTCAAAGTCAGGTTGTAAATCCAGCTCAAGTTTTAAATCAATATTCAACTCGTATATCACATCACTAGGAAGGTTCATATTTAGTTTTTTTTGTGCAATATACCTGAAAGTCAGTCACTTTTCACTAGAAATCATTTTCCATGAAGGAAAAATTCCTTCCAGTAGTTTGGGAGGGACAGAGGAGAGTGAGGGAGTTCAGGCTGGATGTCTTTATTTCGTTCGTAAACTGGGAAGTGAGGTCTTCAACTGAAAATAAGAAGGATAAGAATAGGAATGGGCATTTGAACAGAATGGAAAAGGTTAATGAGTGTGAACAGTAAGGTGGAGAATTTACTGAGTTACTTTTGTTAAATGTGTATAAATCATGCAAATGCTTTTTCACGGGAAAATCTATTGAGAGTGGCATGGACATAAATACACCACCAGATGTAAAATAGATAGCTAGTGGGAAGCAGCCCCACATAGCACAGGGAGATCAGCTCAGTGCTTTGTGACCACCTAGAGAGGTGGGATAGGGAAGGTGGTAGGGAGACGCAAGAGGGAGGAGATATGGGGATATATGTATACATATAGCTGATTCACTTTGTTATACAGCAGAAACTAACTCAATATTATAAAGCAATTATACTCCAATAAAGATGTTAAAAAAATAGCAATAGGAAATTACAGTAGTTCTTTATAAGAAAAATACAAATTAAAATATTTTTAAAGATTTAAAGAAATTGTACACCTAAGTAACTTTGATATCACTAAAAGAGATTCATATTTTTTATTATTAACTATCTTCAAATTTTTAACATACTTTAGGTATCAAAAGTAAGATACTGAGCTTTTAATCTTACAAAATCTTTCATATGTTTTGACAATTACAACTTTGGATGGAATTGTACTTTCTGGGCCTTGGAAACAATTACAGTTTCTTGAAATTCTATTTAAAAAATTCTCTCATCTGCCTATTCCCAAAATCTGAAATTATGAACATTTAATTCTCTACTATTCTAATTCTTTCATTGGTCAAGCAGTTTTTGAGAATCTCCTGCCTTTTTCATACTGCAGGGTATTGTAAGAAATAATAATGTATAAATATTGTTTTATGTGTCATGCTAGTAATTTGAGAAGGATTCTTATCTGGAACAACACTTAAATGTTTTCTTAACAAAACCCAGAAAGAATCTCTCCTTCAATATCTCCTCACTCTCAATGTCCACTCAGTCTTCAAATAATATCAAATCTACCTTCTAAATATTTCTATCATATGTCTTCTCTTTTCCATGTCCATTACCACTACCAAGTTTACACCCTATTTATTTCCCACCTCAGAGACCACAAGGGCCTCCTAACTGGTTTCTCTGTTTTAGTCTTACCTCTTCAGTAACCTCCACATTGCATCTAGAATTTCCTTGTAAAACTCAAATCTGACATCATTCCCCTGATTAAAATCTCCACAAACTCTTTGTATCCCAACAATACTGAACCACTTGAATATTCTTTCAAAGATGTCGATAATATAATCTCATGCTTCTCCTTCTGCTGCAGTGCTTCTCCCTCCCCCTGTCCCACATTCTATGCCCAGCTAAATTCAACCCAGGCATCACCAAGGAACCCTTCCTTGAGCTATTCCATGACTGCCCCTCTCTGAATTAGAACTGTATGAGCCTCTTAAGTGCTTCCTTATCACTATGTAAACACCTATAACACTCTGTGTATCATGCTGAATTTTCAATAACAGTTGACCTGCCTATCTCCCACATTTATTTCTGAGCAACCTATGGGCAAGAATCTTTCTTTGAACTCTGTATTCTCAACATCTATTGCAGTATCTAATAATAGACATTATTTAAATGTGAAACACTTTTCTTCTGGGAACTCTTCTATACTGCTTCTCTGAGGGGTAGTACTCAAACACATGGACGTTTGAGTCTCTATTAGGATTTGAGTCCTATTAGTCTCTCTAATACAATGTTTTGTCTCTATTATGTCTGTGGTCCTCAAAATTAACTTTAAGAAAGTTTCCTTCATTTCTATAAATATAAAGGTACATAACTATTTATAAAATATAAATATATTTAAAATACATTATAAGATATAAATATATATCTCATATATATAGTGTAGAGCATAATAAAGACTTCTATAGGATGAGAAAAGAAGTTGCAAAATATTTTCAGTAAAAAATAATCTTAGAAAACTTTAAGTTAAAAAATATTTAAACCATAAAGATGCAGACGTAGAGAATGGACTTGAGGACACGGGGAGGGGGAAGGGTAAGCTGGGACAAAGTGAGAGAGTGTCATGGACATATATACACTACCAAATGTAAAATAGATAGCTAGTGGGAAGCAGCCGCATAGCAAAGGGAGATCAGCTCAGTGCTTTGTGACCACCTAGAGGGGTGGGATAGGGAGGGTGGGAGGGAGACGCAAGAGGGAGGAGATACGAGGATATATGTATATGTATAGCTGATTCACTTTGTTGTAAAGCAGAAACTGACACACCATTGTAAAGCAATTATACTCCAATAAAGATGTTAAAAATATATATATTTAAACCAGTTTCTTACTAAAGTAATTCTGAGAGACCTTTTTTTGCTTGAGTTAGATTCATTAAGGTTTAATTTACCTGCAGTAAAATTTACCCTTTTTAAATGTGTAGTTCTACCATTTTTGACAAATGTATGCAGTTGTCTAACCACTCCGTGGCCAAGATATAGGACATTTTTCAGAATAGCTATCATCAAAGAGACCACAAATAACAAATGTTGGCGAGAAAAGAGAACCCTAGTACACTGTTTGTGGGAATGTAAATTGGTGCAGCCACTATGGAAAACAGTATGGAGAGTCCTCAAAAAACTAAAAATAGAACTACATTGTGATCCAGCAATTCCACTCCTAGGTATATAGTCGAAGAAAATGAGAACACTAACTCAAAAAGATACATGCACCCCAGTGTTCATAGCAGCATTATTTACAATACCCAAGATATAGAAAAACCTAAGTGTCCATTAACAGATGAATGGGAAAAGAAGATATGTGATATGTATACACACACACACACACACACACACACACACACACACACACAAGCCTTGGAATATTACTCTGCCATAAAAAAGAATGAAATTTTACCATTTGCAACATTGATACCCTAGAGGGTATTATGCTTAGTGAAATAAGTCAGAGAGAGAAACACAAATACTGTATGATATCACTTACATGTGGAATCTAAAAAATAAAACAAACACATAGATAAAACAGACTTACAGATATAGGGAACAAACTAATGATTACCAGTGGAAAGAGGGAAAGGGGATTAAGAGGTACAAACTACCATTTATAAAATAAATACATAAGCTATAAGGACACATGGTACAGCACAGGGAATATAGTCAATATTTTATAACAATTTTAAATGGAGTATAATCTGTAAAGACATTGAATCACTGTGGTTTATACCTGAAACTAATGTAGTATTGTAAAGCAACTATACTTCAATTTAAAAAAATTTTTTTAAGATATAGAACATTTTTATAACTCCAAAAAGTTCTTCCATCTGTATTGCAGTCATTCCCTTCCCCCCAGCCTCAGCCCATGGCAAACACTGATCTGCTTTCTGTCTCTATAATTTTGTCCTTTTCAGGATGGCTTATAATCATACAGTTTGTAGCTTTTTGTGTCTTATTTCTTTTACCTAACATAATGCTTTTAGATTCATCTTGATGTTGCATGTATCATGCATGTAATTAATTCCTTTTTATTGCTGAGTGGTAGTAAATTGCATATGTGTACCGCAGCTTGTTTATCCTTTCAGTGATTGGTGGGTTGTTTACAGTTTTTATAGCATTAGGAATAACACTGCTATGAATATTTGTGAACAGGTGTTTGTGTGGACATATATTTTCATTCCTCTTTGAGAGACATTGCTTGGTCATATGGTAATTGTTTGAAAAGACTATATAGCCTTTTCAAGCAGTTGAAAACAACTGAAAATTAAATTTCCCCATTGGATTGCTTTTGTCAAAAATCAACTAGACTATCCTGTTCTATTTATTTATATGTTTATCTGTAGGCCAATGCCACACTGATTACTAAAGCTTTATAGCTTTATGATCTTGAAATCAAGTCGTTGAGTCCCCCAGTTTTGTTCTTTTCCAGAATGATTTTGGCTACTCTGGATCCTTTGCATTTCCATAAAAATTTTAAAATCAGCTTGTTAATTCTAAAGAAAAGTCTGTTGGGATTTAGTTGGGATTTTGTTTAATCTGGAGGTAAATTTTGGGAGAATTGACATCTTAACAATATTGAGCTTCCAATCCATGAATTTGGTATTATTTGGGTGTTCTTTAACTTCTTTAATTAATGTCTTATAGTTTTCAGCATACAAATAATTTACATTTTTAAAAGATATGTCCCAAAGTGTTTTATGTTTTTATGCTATTGTAAATGACTTCTTTTAATTTAAAATTGCAATTGTTTGTTCCTAGTATTTAGAAATATAATTGATATCCTATCTGCAGGTCCACTGTACTCACTTATTAGTTCTAGTGACTTTTTTGTAGACTCTGTAGGATTTTCTAAATTGGCAATCATGTCATCTATGAATAAAGAAAGTTTTACTTCTTACTTTCTGATCTGGATTAATTGTATTTGTTTTCCCTGTTTTGTTTCACTGGCTGGAATCTCCAGGACAGTGCTGAACAGAAGTAGTGAAGGGAACATCCTTACCTTGTGGTGATGTTAGGGAGAGAACATTCATTCTTTCACCATTAAATATGATAGGTAACTCTAGTTTTTTTGTAAATTCCCTTTATCAGGTTGAAGGAGTCCCCTTCTATTCTTAGTTTGCTGAGAGATTTTATCATGACTGGATGTTGAATTTTGTCAAATTATTTTTTCATAGCTATTGAAAAGATCATATTGGTTTTCTTTTTCAGGCCATTAATGTTGTTAACTCTCATATCCTTTATAAGGTATGTGTTAAATCTCCAAGAGGAACAATGATACAGATTTCAACCACAGAGCCCTCTTTTTCACTGAATATTTTTTAGAACTAATGACCTATGGAACATACTGGGAAATGCTAATATAGAAAATAAATGTATAACATGGACGTAATCCTTTTTAGACCCATAGGATTATTAATAAGAGGTAACCAAGATAATGTAGAGAAAGCACTTAGCTTAATGCCAAGCACATAATAAATGAAGAAACATTCAAAATTAAAAACTAAATCATATATTAATTTGAACATGAATTCTACATTTATTGTATGCTTACTCTTTCAGAGTCACTGTTAGTGATATTACAAATATTAACATGAAAATTAAGATGACTTGTATAAAATATGATTAAGTTACTTTGGGTTTTTCTTACCTGATAAGGAAAATGATGTACATTCTGTCAGAATTATAAAGAACAGTTGTTTTCAAAGCTCAGATTCACCAGATTTTAACCTTACCCTGCAGAGAAGCCTGACTGAATTAAAAGGTGTTCCTCAACACCCACATGCTTATTATTTTAAATTATTTTGCAGGTTGGAAATAGCTTTTATGAAATTCCTTCCATGTGCCCATTATGCACATAGGAAGGCTTCAACGGTGTGAGAAATCGTGGAGATCAATATCTGGGTTTAAGGGTCACTTGTTCCAAAGGGAATACAAACATTTCTGTGGACTCATGGAAAGCAGGTTATAATTGTTGAAAACACATACACACACACAAAAGTCAATGCAGCCTTACCTTATATTTTATTTTGACTTGGAGAATCCCAGACTTATTGTCTGTGCTAGTGTTATGTAGCCACAGATAATTTGTTGATCTATCACAGACTGAGTTTTAATTTGCCTGGTGTGAAGGGCTTGTTTGTTTTAGTATAAGAATTCTCAGGAGAGAAGAAGAACCAGACAATTGGAAGTAACACACCAAATATCTCTTTCCTGTTACAAGTTTTGCTTTACAACTAAGTAATTACAGGGATCTAATGATTTGCTGTCACTGGGACAGTAGTTTCCTGACATTTCAGATAGCAGTTTATAATAATGCTTATATATGGGTTTGATATTGCATGTTATTAAAAGAATCAGCAGGTCTAGACTGGAGTTTATTTTTTAAGTATATGGTAATGATGTGCTGTATCCCAAACAGAAGGGCATGGGTGCTACCTCAAAGCAGGAATAATTGGGTGCCAGGAAGGAGCCATACTGCCTTTGCTATTCGGAAGGGAGGGAGGGTAGTGATGAGGAGAAAAGATTTGTCAGGGCTTCCTCCCCTAGTTTTGGGAATGCATAAAGGAAACGTTATTTGGGTCAATAAACATCTATGTACTTGTTCTGATTCTGCCTCAGAGTGATCATAAAGGCCAGGAGACCAGCCTTAAAATCAGGAAACCTAGGTTCAAGTCCCACTAATGCCACTTGTTTTAGAAAATTTACTAATTTCTCTAAGCTTTCTCATTTGTAAAATTCTCATCTTCATCAATCTTAACTCATAGTTTTATGGTAAAACTACAAAGGTGACCTGCAAAATATTTTATAAGCTACAAAGCACTATAATATTGCTATCTCTTGCTCAAATGCAAGAACTTAGAAATAATTGCTGTGGTCATTTTTAATAACATTCAAAGAAAGAAAAAGGGCCAAATTGTTTTTTTGCTTTGAGGTTTTTTTTTTTAATCCATGGTCTGTAAATGACTATAAATCTATTTCTTTGAAATATGTACCAATATTTTCTGAGTTATGTAGTTGATGTTATGAATCTATAGCTTCTTTTTTTGAATTTTTGAATTTTATTTTTTTTATACAGCAGGTTCTTATTAGTCATCAATTTTATACACATCAGTGTATACATGTCAATCCCAATCGCCCAATTCAGCACACCACCACCACCACCCCCCGCGGCTTTCCCCCCTTGGTGTCCATACGTTTGTTCTCTACATCTGTGTCTCAACTTCTGCCCTGCAAACTGATTCATCTGTACCATTTTTCTAGGTTCCACATACATGCGTTAATATACGATATTTGTTTTTCTCTTTCTGACTTACTTCACTCTGTATGACAGTCTCTAGATCCATCCGCGTCTCAACAAATGACGTCTCAACAAATGACTCAATAACATTGTTATTTTCCATCCTTGTAGTTATTTGCACTTATAATCTAGCCCATTGGTATTTGGCAAGTCTCCCTGGGTCTTGAAAATAGTTATTATTTAGTGGCTTGTGATCACAACTTCAGTTAATTCCTTAAGAAACATAGAAGAAAGAATTGGAATTTATAATTTAGAAACCTCTCAGTTTAGAAAAATATCTATTTCCTCATATATTTCAATGGCATCTTTGGTCTTTTATCCTTCTAGCTACCTAAATGATCAGGTCACAAATGAGTTTGTCTAAAACAGAGATTAAAAGTAAGTATTAACACTTCAATCTAATCATTAGTATAGTCGCAATATTCTTTTTATTTCTCATACTTAATATGTTTAATCAACATCTTTCTATGTCTTTTATTTTTCTGTGTAATTTTAGTGTATTTCTTTTGGCATCTCATTTGTTTTTTCGGGTTTCTTTTGCCTGCACCGTGTGGCATGCGGCATGTGGGATCTTAGTTCCCTAACCAGGGATCAAACCCGTGTCCCCTGCATTGGGAGCGTGGAGTCTTATCCACTGGACCACCAGGGAAGTCCCTGGCATCTCATTTGAATCCTACAAGAATATCCTAATATACATTCAGTAGTCTTTAAAAACTTTATTCCCTATGGACATCTTAGGGACAGAGCTTTTTGAGTCTCTTTTAATGTTGGCTTCCAAGTGCCATTATACTCCATGCCTGATTTATTTATGAATATAAAATTCATAATTCTGTGTTCATCGGGTTTCTAAGTAAATGCTTTTAAAGTGTTGCTATATTTTTAAAAGTACTGTCATCAGAGCATTTCTATTGACCTCACGAAGCATTGACCCTTTTCATTGAATTAAGAACTCTTTAAGTAGGGTTCTCCTGAATTTATAAATACTATCTTAAGAAGATGCTTTACCAATCTCTTAAAACAGAGAACTACTTTTTGACTACCATGTTATTACATACTGGGCATACAAAATTTCATATTTTTATTGCATAGTTATGGATTTTAAAATTTAATAGTGAAAATTAAATGACAGTGCATGGTTTCTATTAATGTTTTGGATAACTCATCTAATCAGTGAGATATTCTTAGACAAATGTTTTTATTTTTATTATGCCATATTAAAATGGTTAATGGTTAACTATAAGACGTATGCCAAAGATTTCATCTAATAAATGTCTCACATAATTTCATTTACTTTTGGTAAATTTGGCCATTCTTTCACTCTGTGTAATCTTTTAGTTTTATTTCCTATTTCATCAACGTTATGATCATAGTCAGTTTCAGGATTCTTACATGTTTTTCTCCATTTCATTCTCCACATAGAAATTCCAAGGTAAAGAAAGGATGCTTTACTCTTAAGTTTTTCCATTTAGAAAGATATTGGTCACAAATATTAATCTAATCAAAATTACCATGAAATGGGGACTTCCCTGCTGGCGCAGTGGTTAGGAATCCGCCTGCCAAAGCAGGGGACACGGGTTCGAGCTCTGGTCCGGGAAGATCCCACATGCCGCGGAGCAACTAAGCCCATGAACCACAACTAAGCCCGTGACCCCGCATGCCACAACTACTGAGCCCGTGTGCCCAGAGCCCATGCTCTGCAGCAAGAGAAACCACTGCAATGAGAAGCCCGCGCACCGCAATGAAGAGTAGCTGCTGCTTGCCGCAACTAGAGAAAGCCCACGCACAGCAACGAAGACCCAAGGCAGCCAAAAATAAATAAATTTATATTAAAAAAACACCATGAAATGGTAATAACAGAAGAGATGTTACAGGTATTACACAGGCTTAGAAATTTCAAATAATAATTAATGTAGCCAATAAATAGCAGAACTGGTACTCAAATCCGGGTTATTAAACTCCGAGACCTAAGCTTGAATTCTCTCCTTGACTTCTCAAAAAGGAACCCTTATTCTTTTCTCATCACATATGTAATATATGTTCACTTGAAACCTTAGAAATTAAAAAGGCAAAAGAAAGAAAATAACAGTAAATCATAACCACTGGTAGTATCATGGTATATACCCTTCCTGATCTGTGCTGCCCAGTATGGTAGACACTAGCCACATGTGGTATTTAAAATTAAATAAAGTTAAAAATTCAGTTCCTCGGTTGCACTAGCCACACTTCAAGCGCTCAGCAGCCACAAGCAGCTAGAGACTATTGTACTGGTCAGCAGAGATTCAGAACATTTTCTTCACCATGGGACATTCATACACAGTGCTGTAAATGTAGACATTTTTCATGCATGAGAAAGTGCATACACACACGTACACAGAGGTTCACATATAAATTCATATTTTTAAAATACATATTGGTTATACTATATATAATATTTATAATCTGACTTTTTTCATTAAACACATGTTAATATGTGTAACCTGCATAATAATTTTAAAGTATTAATTATTCATTGTAGCTATATACCATAATATATTTAATCAAGTTCTTCTTTTTACACTTTTAGATGATTAGCATTATTTTAATACGATATACAGTGCTACAGTGAACATTCCTTATATGCAACTTTATACTTTTATCTAATTACTTCTTTAGGATAAACCTCTAGAAGGGGGAATTTTTAGATAGAAAAGGTGTGTACAATTTTAAGACATTTGCTATGAAGACCAAATTGACCTCCAGGAAAAAAAAAAAGCAATATACATCTTCCCTAGTAGTGTGAGAAGTCACATGTTACTTCCTACCCTTACTAACATAGCTGTTAGTTTATTTGCTTTTTAAGTTCATGAAGACTTCATTTACCTTATTTTTGGTCCATCAGTCTCCTCAGAAGTTTTGTATTTAAGAAGGAGGACACCAATTAAATAAGTTACATGGAGAAAAATATATGAACTAAATCTGGAAAAAGTTGAGATGAGTTTTAAATTATATATACATATATAATTATATATATAATCATATGAATTAATAAAGTATATTAAATTATATGTTTTATATATATATAAATCCTCACACATGTTAACATTTGTAATTAGGAAAATTTTCACTGAATACTTTAATAGGCATGTTATTATTTTCTGCAAAACGTCTTAATTATGACAAATTTGCCACTATACAGATCATTTTACAACCACAATAATACATTCCAGGGTGTGTTATGCTGGAAAATTGCCATTCTAGGAAGAATTAAGTCACTTGGCCTTTAGGTTGGTGCGTCAGAATATGCTCAAGGAAAGTACTATCTAATGAGAAGGCATGTATTACAATAGCCACTTAATTATAATTTGTTAACTTTTAGTTCCAATAACACCTATTTATTCCATGAGATTTTTATTTTTGGCCACGCCACGCAACATGCAGAACTTCCCCAACCAGGGATGGAACCCGTGCCCCCTGCATTGGAAGTGTGGAGTCTTGACCACCAGGGAAGTCCTCCATGAGATTTTTTTTTTTTTTTTTTTTTGCGGTATGTGGGCCTCTCACTGTTGTGGCCTCTCCCGTTGCGGAGCACAGTCTCCGGACACACAGGCCCAGCGGCCATGGCTCACGGGCCCAGCCGCTCCGCGGCATGTGGGATCTTCCCAGACCGGGGCATGAACCCGTGTCCCCTGCATCGGCAGGCGGACTCTCAACCACTGCACCACCAGGGAAGCCCCCATGAGATTTTTTTAAACATTGTGTTCTCTAACTGAAGGATTTTGCTAGTCATTAAATTTATTTTCTTTAAAGTACCAAAACTTAAAATATATACCATAAGCTATAAAACAAACCAGAAACAAAGTTTTTTCCTAATCGTGGTAGAATCTGACCAGCTGGTTCCAGTTCCCATGCCTGGTAACTGATGATCTCTGCCTTCTGAGCTCCTATATACTCAGATTCTGTATTTTATACCCTATCATATGACCATAGGCACTACTACTTCAATACATTACATTAACTGAAATTAGTTTCTCAGATGATTTAATCGTCACTCTAAAGCCCAGAGGGAATGGAATGAAAGACAGGTAAAGGTTGATGAGAAAATAGAGGCTAAAGACCATTAAAGGACAGACCTCTATAGCAGGAGTGGGCGTTGTCAGGGTGGAGGAGGGGGATGGGTAAAAAAAGACAAATTAACGTTTTTACATTAAACTGGCCCACTTTGTGAGAATTAAGTTGAAAAGCATTATAGTTTTGTTGACATTTAGTTTGGGAAGTTTGGGGCATAAGGTTAGATTTAGGGGAGCTTTGTTGCAGAAAGGAAACACCAAGGTGGGAAAGAGAAAGTGTTTCATAAACAAAGACAAAAGATCCTAATTATATTAATAAAACTATTTAGATCACTGATATGTTAACTTCTAGGACTAAAGATGAAATTCATCATTTTACCAAAATAGATTTATTGTTTGGAGATTTAAATTACAGCTGAATCACTCTCATTGATGATTAGAAACTTAATCTCCAGAGTTGTTTTCTGATATATATCAATAGCAATCTGTTAGACAAATTATAAAGGATTCCAGAAATAGTAGTTATTGATTCAACATGTATTTTTAAAAGCCTCTATACAATAAATGATTAGTAGCAATCTTGTAAGGTAGAAGGTATGTAGGGCACAGGTTTATAATTTATCATTTCTTTGACTTATGGTTTATTTTACTGTTCTTGCACCATTTGTGCTAATCTGTTATCTAAGTATAGCCTATGAAGCAAGCCTGGAATGCTAACTAATTTTTCCATGTGCACTTAATTAGTGTGATTTCGAGAAGTTCCCACAGTGAATGTGATATACTTTTAAGTCATGCAATCTCTCAGAGGGAAGAAGTCATGGCAACATGCAATTGAGAATAATTGGAATATGATTTCATGTTCTTATAATAATAATGCCATAAGTATATGATGAGGACATTAACATTAGATTCAGAATGTAAGAAGGGTATACTGCCCCTCCCAGTAATAAATCACTTAGAGGAATTTTTAGTTTATAAAAGTTTAATGCTTGAGAATAGCATATAAATTCTCCTCTGAGCTCTTTTTTTTAAATTTAACAGTGTGCCTGATAAAGTTCCTTTAGGAAAATAAACTTTACCTGTAATTTAAAATTCTACAAATCCACAATTTTATTTAAATATATTTCTAAGAAATTACCACTACAGAAACCTTTGTTCCTTTAAAAGGAATTGGAAGAAATTGAGAAAAATTTAACCTATCTTTATCTAGTTAACCAATTTTGGATAGGCAGTAAATTGCTTCATGAGACTGAGTAATTCAAGTAGTTACAAAAACAGAGGTGCAAATACTTTGAGTACGTTATTAGGGGAGGAGGGGTTAGAAAAAGGATAACCTTAAAGTCTTCAAAGAGAAGATGAGGCCTAAACAATTTTAAACAATGAACGAGAGGTTGTTATATAGATATTAATGAAAACTAGTGAATACTGAGCTCTTACTATGTGTTAGACACTGTTCTAATTGCTCTATATGCATTAACTACTACTTTAATCCTCAAGAGTCTATGAGGTAAGAAATATTATTATCTTAATTTTATGGAAAAGATAACTAGGGCATCTGGCTCATAGACTCTCAGCTAGTAGACAGGAAAGCTAAAAGTCAATCCCAGAAAGTCTCTGAGTCTCTGTTAGAGGCAGGGGGAGTGGCCTTCAGTCTGTGAGAATGGTCGAATTAATTAAAGCTCCTCACCTCTACCCCACTTAATCCTCATTTATACTTTCCACAATGCTTCATTTTCTACAACAACCAATACTTTTCAATCTACTTTCTTTAAAAACTATCATGTATGGATAAACTGAAACTCCTTCAGAACTTTAGGAAAAGAAATTTTCCTCCTCAAAAACACTTTTCTTTTTTTTATTATTACTATTTTTTTAATTTTTAAAATTTTATACAATTTTTAAAGGTTACTTTCCATTTACAGTTATTACAAACTATTGGCTACATCCCCGTGTTGTACAATACATCCTTGGGCCTATCTTACACCCAATAGTTTGTACCTCCCACTCTCCCACCACTATGTTGCCCCTCCCCCACACTGGTAACCACTAACTTGTTCTCTGTATCTGTGAGTCTGCTTCCTTTTTGTTATGTTCACTGGTTTGTTGTATTTTTTTAGATTCCACATATAACTGATATCATACAGTATTTGTTTTCCTCTGTCTGACTCATTTCACTTAGCATAATGCCCTCTAACTCCATCCATGTTGCTGCAAATGGCAAATTTTCATTCTTTTTTATGGCTGAGTAGTATTCCAGTGTGTGTGTGTGTGTGTGTGTGTGTGTGTGTGTGTGTGTGTGTGTATACACCACATCTTTATCCATTCATCTTTTGATGGACACTTAGTTTGCTTCCATATCTTGGCTATTGGAAATAATGCTGCTATGAACACTGGGGTGCATGTATATTTTCGAATTTGTGTTCTTTGTTTTTTTCAGATATATACCCAGGAGTGGAATTGCCAGGTCATATGATAGTTCTATTTTTAGTTTTTTGAGAAAACTTCATACTGTTTTCTACAGTGGCTGTACCAATTTACATTCCCACCAACAGTGTAGGAAGGTTCCTTTTTCTTCACATCCTGGCCGACATTTGTTATTTGTGTTCTTTTTGATGAGAGCCTTTCTGACAGGTGTGAGGTTACATCTCATTGTGGTTTTGATTCGCATTTTCCTGATGGTTAACGATGTTGAGCATCTTTTCATGTGTTGACCATCTGCATTTCCTCTTTGGAAAAATGTCTATTCAGTTCTTCTGCTCATTTTTTAATCAGGTGGTTTATTTTTTGGATGTTGAGTTGCATGAGCTATTATATATGTTGGATATTAATCCTTTATCAATCATATCATTTGCAAATATTTTCTCCCATTCAGTAGGTTGTATTTTTGAAAAACCCATTTCTTTTTAAAAAGCTCTTATAAAATCAAAAGGCTTCATGTTTCCTAACTGCTGTCACTGAAATAGGCAGAACCCTGATTCTGTCTTTTCCTCGCATTCATGCTGTAGCAACCCTAATCCTTCCTGAGACAGTGGAGGCCGCTAGCTGAAGAGGGAGTAGGACACAACTAGGAAGGGTGGGAGAACAAAAGTGCATTTATAGAAGTCAAAATGAAGAGAGTTTCAGATTGTCATTAGTACTAAGATGAAAAATAGCTGGGTGAGGAGGAGAGCAAATGGGAAAAGAGACTTTAGGGAGGTGGTCAAAGAAAGCCTCTGAGAGGGTGGTCTTTGGTCCTTGACTTGAGGATAAGCAGCACAGGGGAATAGCTGCAGGAAAAGCAGAGCAGTCCAGGAGCTAGTGTAAAGGCCTGAGAAAAGTAAAGATTTCATTCCTGCCAGGAAAAGAAAGAAAACCAGAATAGCTATGAGCGATGAGAGAGGACATGAAGAATTAGAAAGAAATCATCAGGCAGGGCCTTTTAGACCATGGTAAGGAATTTGAATTTTATTCTAAGAGAAATGGAAGTCACTAAAGAAATTTAACCAGAAAATAAGTATGATCTCGTTCACATTTTTGAAATATGACTCTGTCGAGAATAGATTCTAAAATGGACATGTAACATCCAAGTGAAGTTGTGAAAGGCAGTTAGAGATTGGGTGAGTGGTCTGTGCTGTAGAAGTTTTGTAAAGCCCTGTATGGGGGTAAGATTACCTAGGGAGAGAGCCTAGACAGAGAAAAGAAGATGATCCCTGACCAATTTCTGAAGCTATCTAAACTCAAGAGCTTGGGTAGAAAAGGAGAGGCTAGGGAGGTCCAAGCAAAACTTAGAATCTCTCTGGCCAGCTAATTGTCATAGAGCATGGAGTGCTGATGCCTATAACTTTTGAACTTTCATGCTCATCTAGTCTATTATTATTAAATGTGACTTTACCAATATGAGATTTTTGAATTTGTCTTTTTGTCTTGTAAAAACAACTGAACAAACATGGATTGGATTGAATTAATGGTATTAGCAATCAGATTTTGGCCAATACAAATCAGTATATATTATGGAATATAATTATTAAAGAAGTAGGGCTACAGTAAATATTCAATGCCTTTTTAAATGTCCAAATCTTGAACATGATGATTCTAACATTAAAGACATCCATTATATCAGGCTGAAGTTAATGAGTTTAATTATTCTTGCTATTATATAATAATTTATATTTTATATAATATAATAATTTATATTTAGGAGAATATAACCACAGTCTTTCTAGAAAGAGACTGTAATATGTCTGGTTGTCCAATTAGCCCGGTCCACCCAAAGTTTAACTGACAGTTTTTCCCTCAAGCTAAATTTTATTACTTTCAAAAAGTTTATTGTTTTAAAGTTAATCTTTTTATTTTTAGATATGCTTGTTCCTTATCTGTTTTTTTAAATTAATTTATTTACTTACTTATTTTTGGTTGTGTTGGGTCTTTGCTGCTGTGTGTGGGCTCTCTCTAGTTTCAGCAAGCGGGGGCTACTCTTCGTTGTGGTGCACAGGCTTCTCATTGCGGTTGCTTCTCTTGTTGTGGAGCACAGGCTCTAGGCGCACAGGCTTCAGTAGTTGTGGCATGCAGTCTCAGTAGTTGTGGCTCGTGGGCTCTAGAGTGCAGACTCAGTAATTGTGGCGCACGGGCTTAGTTGCTCTGTGTCATGTGGGATCTTCCCAGACCAGGGATCGAACCTGTGTCCCCTGCATTGGCAGGCAGATTCTTAACCACTGCACCACCAGGGAAATCCCTAAAGTTAATCTTAATATGAGATAGATTGTACACAGAAAACACAAGGACACAAACAGCAAAAGTAGTTTCATTTGATGCCTTAATGTCAGCATAGAAAAAGCAATATGTTTATCCTGCCTCATTTTTTGAATTTCAATATCAAATTAAGCTGGATAAAAAGTTCCAAATTTTCTTCAGGCAAAATTTTTTTGTTTTCTTAAGCAGCAGTTTTCACTTAACACAAAATAACTTTGTGGCAAATGCCCAGATTTTATATTAGCATGCGTAATTTTCCAGAAGAAATGTCAAATCCTATTGCTGGCCCTTTAATATGGATTGATTGGATGCAGTGTCAGAGTTCTATTAGGAACATCTGAAATGAAGAACGCCTAGAAAAGTGGGTGCATCAGTGGTAACATTAATATTTTGTTTCAAGGAAAGGAGTGATTTTTGCTTAAGCTGCACATTTCTCTGGGCTTGAATGAATTGGATAGAATTTCAGACTGAGTGATGAAGTACAAACACTTGTATTCAGATTCTTTGTTATTTTACACATGTATACATGGCTGTCAAGGGAGTTTCTGGTTGCTTGTAATATTCATTAGCTTTGGGGTCTCTTAAATCATCTAGCTGTAACATAGAGCAATAGATATGTACATCCAATTCCAACACCTCCAGGTCATCCTACATCTCCCATGGGTCACATTTGTCGGAGTTAGTCTGTGAGGCTTTTGGACCTGGAGTCTTGTCTTCTTCAGGGCTGAATTAACAACTGTATTGCTTTTACTGTTCTTGATTACATTTTAATTTTATACTGGAAGATTCTTTCTCCTTTTCATGTAAAATGTTCCAAAACTGGATCCTAAATATAAAACAACCAATGGTATTTACCTTTTTAAGTCATAAACTAAATAAAATGACAACTATTTTCACCATAAATTGACCTTGAATCTGATTTCTAGACACTATGGCCACAATTTAAAGTTTAATATATATACTCACCTACAACTTAGAATTTCTTTATCTCTTCTCTTTTTCATCAGGGTCAGATGGAGAAGTTGGTTTCCCAATTTTTAGACATGAAGCATTGGGACATTTTTTTAAAATGTGCCTGCCTCTGTGCTGCACTGCCTCTCTTCTTTTTTTTCACCTACAAAATTCCTCGTATTTACCTATCATCTTCCATATGGAGATACAGTGTTTTCTATGGTACTAGCTTAATTATTTACTTAATATCAAGTATTTGTTGAGCATCTACTGTGTGCCAAACACTGCGCTAGACCCTGGGGATTGTAACCAGAACTGTAAACAAGTTAGACTGACTTCCTCTTGGAGCTTGTGAATTCATGAGGGAAACAGACAGATGGTCAATTACATTCTAGGATGGTAAGTGCTATGATAGTGGGAGTACAGGTTCTAGATGAACACATGGAGGGAATTCTCTCTTAAACAATCTCTTCTCTTTCCTGTGGGATCACATTCCCTCTGTATAATTCTACTTTATTTTTTAGGAGCTTTCAGTAGCTGTACTACATCATTTCCTAAATACCCACCATTTCTTTTCTGTAATAACTTTGCTTTTATATATAAGTTTACTTTCATGATACCCAAAAGTAGCGTGTCATTTAAAGTCCTCTTCTCCTGTAAGCATACTGGGTTTTTCCGTGTGCAGATTCAGTAACGTGGAACAGTTTTGCTGTGAACCAACAGCCAAGTGACCCGATGCTCTGTCATTTTTCAAATGTCTTCAGAAGGAGCTGATGCTTATAAGAGTTTTTCCTTGAACTCTGAGCAGGCTTTTCCAAAATGCCATGAGATAGCAGTGTTCCAGAGGTGAATATAAAGATCAGGCTCACCAAGGAATCACTCTACATTCTGAACCATTATGTTTGATGTTCCTTGTTATTTACCATCAGTATATCCCCATTTGTGGCCCAGTAGGCAGAGGCACAATACTCATTTATCCTTATGACCTCTTTATCTCAGAGTACTTGGGAAATGAATAGGTATTTAAGGTTGTATAAAAGTCCTTCAGGGTAACAATTGATTTAAGTTCCAGACTGTTTTTGCTAATGACATCATTACTTTTTTTTAATCATTACTTTTTGTTTTAAAGCTGCCATTTAACAAATCATTTTCTATATCAAGCGCTTTTACATTGTCCTAGCAACCATGCTATTTAGGTATATTTGTATCCACATATTCTAGAAAAAGAAAGTGAGGTTCAGAGAGGTTTATAACTCATCCTCCAGCTAGTAAGTGGCAGAGAGAACCCAGGCTGTGAGTCTAGGTCCCTGGGCTCTTTTGCATGAGAACACACCACCTCCCTACATTAAGCAGTCTCAGGGGACTTCCCTGGCGGTCCAGTACTTAAGACTTCGTCTTCCAAAGCAGGGGATGCAGGCTCGATCCCTGGTCGGTGAGCTAAGATCCCACATGCCTTGGGGCCAAAAAACCAAAACATAAAAAACAGAAGCAATATTTTAACAAACTCAATAAAGACTTTAAAAATGGTCCACATCAAAAAAATCTTTAAAAAAAAAAAAAAAAAGCAGTCTCAGATTTGCCCAGGCCCAGAGACCATTGGAACCAAGGCTTGCAATGTGTTATGTATCCCCTTTCCCCAATGGTTGGGATATTTAATTAGCATTTTACCTACTTGCAGTCAGAATACCCAAAATGCAACCTTGGGTACTTGTGTTATGACTGAGTGTGTTAAATTCCTTAACTTCCATCATGGATTTTAATGAATGACCCAGCCTGCCAGTGTTCCTTCTTTCTGGTGCCTCCCCTTCATTCCCACCCACTTAGGACCACATATCTGACTCTAACAGTGCTGACTAATGATTATATCAGAACATACATGACATCAGCCATCATACCCCACCTTCCATATTAGGCTCACTGAATACCACTGAATCATATCCAAGCCCAAGTTGCCATGTTCAGTGTGATTTTGATTCTTGTCACCTTCCCTTGGGTCTCCTCCTACAGCTAACCCTAGTTCCAGCTGCATTTATCCTGGTCTTGCTCTCTATTTCTCCCTGGCCTGATAATCAGAGAATAACACAACCATTGCCAGGTTTATCTAAGTTTTAACTGGAAGTAAAATAGGAAATGCATATTCTACTTCAGACTGTATTTTGTTGCTCAGATTTTTCATATTACTTTTTTTTTTACTTCTTTCTCTACTTTAAAATGGATCCTCTCTTCACATTTCCACCAAATTCGTGTTTCTGAAGATTTATTTCCATTACATCATGCATATGACATTTTTAGAGTCTCCTATTACCTAAATGTTTCTTGTCTGATGTGCACAGTCCATTACAGTTTGATCAGAACTTAATATACCTCAGTCAGGTGGGCATACTCCCTATCTTCTCCCACTCCAGCCCACTCAAAGCCTTTTCTCATTTCATTGCACTTACCATGAATGCCCTTTTCTTATTCTCTCCCCTGCTTATCTAATTTTACCCATCATTTAAAGTCCTCATTTTATCTCCACGCAAAAGTCCCCCTCTCTATGATCAGCACACACTAATCTCTAATTAATTCTAATAAATATGGAATTTATTATCTGTGCTACTTCTTAAAGCATATAGCTTCTTAAAACATGAACTGGGGCAAATGATTTTCCAAGCTAACACTTTTTGATGGATTTCCACTGTATTAAAATCAAAATTCAGTCTCCAAGTCATTGGCTTCAAGCCCAGGTATATTCTGGCCCCTGTCCACATACTCTTTGTCAAGTCCTAATTGATTGGTTCTTTCATTAAGAAGTGAAATGAGGATTTAAAACTCCAAGTGAAAGAAGTCAGTGAAAATATTTTTACCAAAAGTCCATTTATTGTTTTTATCCAACTTAATACTGAGTAATGAGATTTTACCCATATAGTTCATCAGACCTCAGCTGGTGAGATTTCTTTCTTTATTTCAGAAGTCTGGACAGTTGCAATTGCTCTTCCTGTCCCACTCCACCTCTGTCTTAAGAGGGGAAGATAAAATAAGTTTCATCTGTTATGGTTAAGGTCAGTGGGGTAACTTCTTCCAAAGATGGGGTAGAGTACAGCCTTACTCATTCTTTTATAACCCAGATGAATGATAGCATTGGTATACAATTACAATATTTCTTATGTGGGACACTAAGAGGTAGGTTTTCACCATTTTCTAACTTAATAAAGACACAAGCCAGCAAAGATACATACTTTTTTTTTAGAGAGAGAATGGAATATAAGAACTTTATAAAACAATACATACTTAATTTTTCTTCTTTTATACTAACTTTTATAAACCATCTCTTGGAATGCAATGGTTGGATCTTGTGCTACTTGTACTACTGTGGTCTAAGAACCAAGGTCAGTTTTCCAATCCCATCACTTCCCAAGTTACAAAGGAAATGTAATACGGCAAATACTCAAAAGTCTCCATCTGCAAGCAGAATATACCAAGGATCTTTTTCCTCATCTCATGTCTCTGGCCCCGTACTGTATTTACCCACAATAGCTTCCCTTCTGTTGCTTAATAAGGCCAAGCTATTTCCTACCTCAGGTCTTTACATGTCTGCCCAGAATGTATTTCCTTTCATCTTTCCTGGCTGATAATTCTCTCCTTTAGATGTGTCACTTTCTCAAATAGACCTTCACTGACTACCCAATCTAAAAGAGGTTTCTTCTTTAATTTCTGTTTTAGCAACCTGGTAGGTTCTTTTAGAGAACTTTTCACAATTTTAAAAAATTTCTTTCATTTATTATTCATTTATTTGCTTCTTAAATGTTTCTTTCCTACTGGACTGTAGGCTCCATGAAGGCTGATCATGTCTGTTTTAATAAATATTGGCTACCCAGTGCCTAGTGCAGTGCCTGGCACAGAGTTCATAATTAATAAACATTTGTTAAATGAATAATTCCCATTTTCAATTTTAATTGCAATAGTTATTTTTACGTGCCTATATCTTGATTTCTCAATTACATGCAATACATTTAAAGAGACAGCATCTTAAACATCTTGATCAGGGTTTATAAGTACCTGTTGAATTATATGGTTCATTTATCTATTTATTTGTTTGTTTGTTTGTCCGAATTTCAGTCCTTCACACTCTCTTTTAAACTGGTATTTCATTACAATGTTGGTTGATATCTTTTGGGAGCCCCTTAAAAATTAAATTTAACTGGCAGGGAGAGATGTAGGTACTTTAGAGCTCAGAGCTCATACAATTTGGGGAGACCTTTTGAAAAAGAAAATGAATGTAAATTAAGTACTGGTCCTTAGGAGGGACTTCTATACGTGAAGGGAGCCTAAAACTTAAGCTTAATTTAGTTCCACAATAAGTCTGCCTCTGTTAACGGAATTGAAATCTTGATTACAACATGTTTCTTCTTGCACCATGTCCAACATTTGCAAGACATAAGGGTAATATTTGAGCCACACTTATCTTGCAGATCATTCTATCTGACCCTTGATGCAGCCCCACACTTTCTCCCCACTTTCATTGCTCCTGTTTACTGCAGTCAACTAAATGCCAACTGGATATCAGTTTGAGAAGCCAACTTCACCACGACAGCTGTTAATACACTGATATTAATCCAATGATGTCAGTAGTTATGTTGGCATTGCTCTAGCTTCACATTGGCCTGAAAATCTCATTCTTCCCCTCTTTCTCAAATTTTACCCAAAGATCCAAGTTTTCTATTTTTTCTCCTTTTAACTGTCACTCTCCATCAGAAATTAGCATCTATTTTATTGACAACAGTAACTATTATTTTGTTTATTTTTTTCTCATAAGACTTGAATTTCTAAAAAGGAAGGGGAAGACAAATGCATAGCAACCACTACACTATCCATGTGACTTTCATTTCCTAGCTACTCTCTTTCAATTCTTGAAGGCAGTTTCAGTTTTACTGATGAGGCAGTAAAGTTAAGGGAAAAAATGGGAATATACTAAATATGTCACTAAGAATTAGAGTTTCTCAAATAAAATTTCCTTGCAGCAGCAGAAGGGCAGCCCTCTGCCCTGCTGCCCATATTTTAGGCCAGTGAATTATTGGCTTTCATAGTGAGCTGGAGTTCAGTGGGTCTGGACAGGATCTGCCAGCTGTGAGGCAATGTTTAGGTTAAAAGATCTGTCTTGGAGATTGGGAATGCTGAAATATGGGTAAAGAAAATAAATGTCTTGGGGGGCATTCGCTTATAGAGAGCATATTTATCCCATATGAATACCTTGCTAGCCTAGAGAAATTCAGAGATTAAACCTCAGAGGCAGCAGCTGAATCAGAGAGTAATGGAAGTGATGAAAACAAAAGGGAGAAGGGAGAGCCATGACTGGGGTGCACAAAGGATCGTGATATTTTGGTTTTTGAGAGGAGTCCCCAGGTAAGAAACCACATAGTGGACTCTGTCAATGTATTCAACATTTAGTCAGTATGTACTATGTGCCGGGCACCTATGCTCAACAATAGGAATGTAGCAATGACTAGGACAGTGTAGAAGGAAATAAACACACTTAAAGTGTGCTATAGTAGGGGGTTATACAATATAGTGGTCATACAAAGGAATAAGTAACTTTTTATTGGAGACCAGGTAAGACATCACAGAAGAGCAGCTCATGAGCTGACAGGAGACATTGTTGACTGCTGACCTTGTTGAGTTCTTACAAAAGCAGAACCAAGACAACAATTTGGGTGTGACCCCAGGGAGCACTGTGAAGAAGTGAGACACTGAAAGGAGGAAAGTCAGTGAGGTACATGAATGAGTGTATTACCACTGTGGGCAAGGGGGGCACCATTCAACTGGCGAGTCTTTGGGAGATCGTGTGGAATATGCTCTGTTAATTGGGGGAGGCTGGGGTATTTACCCATCACCTTCTGTCTTCATTAGTTGAGGATTCCTGCTGGCAGAGCAAACTCTCATAGGCAAAAAACACTTTCAAGTAGAGTGAAACAAGTGTGTGAGAGTCCTTCAGAGTAGACCTATGTGGTATGGTTGGGACACGAACAGTGTCTGCTAAAACTGTCTATTCAACAGCTATTCTTGCTTCTATTCCTTGTTAATAGAATTCTGATTTTGTTCAGGTATTTGAAAGCTTAAAAACCAACGGGCCCCCTGCAACCCCAGAGAGTGAATGTTGACTGGCGTAAACCAGTCATAATTATTTCATTTCTCTCATCAGTGATCTTTTAAAGCATGAAACACTGGCCAATAAGATGTAATGGGATGTTTGCTGGGAGCCTTCTGGGAAATTTTTTCTCAACTTTAACATGGACAGAAGCAGGGATTCACCTCTCTTCTGCTGCTTGATATGTATTGGTGAGAATGTGATGCTTACAGCCATCTTGCAGCCATGATAAAAAAGAAAGAAAGAAAAAAAAAAACTGACAAGATCTACATATAAAGGATGGCAGCAGAGGGGAAAGAAGAAAAAATCCCAGGCCCTTGACAATTGCTTTGAGCTGCTAAATTTATAACTTTGGAACCACCTGCTTCTGGATGTCTTAAAAACTGAAATAATAAGGCTGAGTTTACTGCCCAAATGAAGGGCATATGACAGAGGAAGGGGTTGAGGCTCACTTGTTGAACTGGTTGGATGTGCATGGTATATGATAGCTTCTCAACTGTTTATTACCTGTTCTCTTGACAACCTTAACTAATGACCTCTACATCAATAGACATAATGGAAACATTTGCCTGACTTCAAGTGTTGATTGTCTCCTGAAGCTTCTCCCTCCCCATTTCTAGAGTTGTAACATAGGACAGAATGGCTTCCTGGACCACAGTGGACTTAGTATGTTGTTTGGACCTGCCTTCAGACCTCTCTGTTGAGTTAGTTTCTCTGGTTTCAGCCTCCACCCCAAGCCTTACTTCTTCTCCTACCATGCTAGCTTACATATTTGAGGTCATAGCATAATTTGCTCCAACTCTTGCCTGGTAGAGATAAGTATGCATTTGGAGCAGGATATGAAGTCTCCAGAGAGGGAGTGAATGTCACTGTGTTTTTAGGGTCTAGACTTTCTGGGGTCTGAAGGTAGTATACAAGTTTTAGGTTGTAAAGGGCTGGGATTCTAAACTACTATCTTTTTGAGAACCATTATTTTCTAGAAGTGAAATAAACTTGAATATTTGTGGGAGAAAGCCTATAGAAGGTAGAGGAATTTCTTGAGGGAAGACACTGAAAGGGAAGAGGCAATAAAACATGAAACAACTTTCATGTCCTGAAAGTCAGATACTAGGGCCCCATATCCCACAATTATCCATAGTCAAGAAAGGACCTAGACTTATGGGACAGTGGTAGAACCACTGTGAGAGGCATAGTTCTATTGCCAAGAAATCATGTTACCCTAGAGAATCTAGGTTAGACTAGAACCTGAGGGCCAACTCACCTGGAAAGTCTGTCCATCCAGTAGAAATGCATTTGCTTAGCTTCCTAAATTTAGGAAAGAATGATACACCTTTTAAAATAGCTGTCTATAAAAGTTTGAACTTTATTCTTATTCTTGATAAATTTTCCAACATCTGATAATTTTCTTCTTTGGAATCAAGGCAGAGCCAGACAATACAGAGCTAATATGTGGAATAATTATGGGGCAGAAGGAAGAATAACTATTTTTCATTTATTCATTCCAAAAGTATTTATTAACACCAACTATGTCTAAGTGCTGGAGATACTAGCATGAACAACACAGAGAAGTGCTCTGCCTTCATGAAACTTATACTCTAGTTGAAGACAATAAACAACTAAGCAAATAAACAAAATAATTTCAGAATGTGAAATGTGCTAGAATAGAAAATAAACAGGATGTGTTTTAAAGAGAAACTGTAGTAGGAGAGCAGGATAGAGTGGAGGGACTATTTTAAATAGTGGTAAGGGAAGTTTCTCAATAGAGGTAAAATCTCCAGCCTTGGTAAGACCCAGGCATAAGAACTGAGAATGGAGATTAAGCATTAGAAGAAGTTCAGATTTTACTGTATAACACAGTGGAATGTCATTGAAGAATTTTAGACAGGGGAGTGTTGCGATCTTACTTACATTTTTAAAAAGTCACTTATGTGGGGACAAAAGCTGAAGTAAGAAGATTGTTAGGATGCTATTGTAGTCGTCTGAGTAGCAAGTGTCTCTTAAGGTAATTAATTAGTTAAACCGAAATAATTCAGAGAGGTTGAAAAATACCAGATAAGTTTATTCCTTCATCTTAATAAGTCTTAGCTCAAGTAAAATTTCAAAATTGCATGTATGCTAAAAAGGTAAGAATACCTACTAATGCTAGTTCTATAGAACTAGTTCTGTAGTTCAATAGGACCAAAAGTTTACGGCTAGAAAAAGGAGAAATAAACTTCTTATCATACAAAGATGATTTGATTATCTTAATAGAAAATCCAAGGACTCTATAAACAAACTATAATGACTGATAATAAAAATCAGGAAGGTTGCTAGATTCAAGATCAGTTCCCCAAAATTGGTTGAGAATCCTTTTGTCTACCCCCCAGAAAAGAGTAGAAATAAGTTATAGAGGGCTTTCCTCGTGACACAGTGGTTAAGAATCCACCTGCCAATGCAGGGGACATAGGTTTGAGCCCTGGTCCAGGAAGATCCCACATGCTGTGGAGCAACTAAGCCTGTGAGCCACAACTACTGAGCCTGCGCTCTAGAGCCCTCATGCCACAACTACTGAGCCCATGTGCCACAACTACTGAAGCCCACGCTCCTAGAGCCCGTGCTCCACAACAAGAGAAGCCACTGCAATGAGAAGCCCACGCACCACAACCAAGAGTAGCCCCTGCTCGCCACAACTAGAGAAAGCCCATGCACAGCAATGAAGACCCAATGCAGCCAAAAATAAATAAATAAATTTATTTAAAAAAGAAGTCATAGTAATTTTTTAAATGTATATTTAAAATAGATTACATTTTATAAGGAATCTAGGCATTAAAGTTTTAAAGATGTGCAAAATTTTATGGAGAAAATTGTAAAACTTTATTGACAATTTCCTATATAAATGGAGAATATACCATGTTCATGAATAAGACCCTCTTTTGTAGACATTTCCATTCTCCCCAAATGCATCTTGAATATTCATTGCAATTCTTATCAAGATGCAAACGGGATATTGTTTGTTTGTTTTAGATAATTGAAAAGGTAATTTATGTAGAAAAGCAAAACTAAAGAATGATCAAGATAATTTTAAAGGAGGAGTGGTAGGAGAAAGGAAAGGAGAGACTTTTTCTACAACGTATTAAAACTTATCTTAAAAGTACAGTAATTAGGACAGTGTGATACTGACACAGAAACAGACAAATAGACCAATGGAACAGAATTGATAGCCCCAAAATCCTATATATTCATCTGTGGAGAAAACTTGGAGAAAGCGTGGACTATTCAGTAAATTGTTCTGGGACAAATGGATATTCACTTGGAAAAATTAAATAAGATTAGCTTCTTATGTTCAAAGATAAATTCTAAGTTGATTAAAGACCTAAATATGAAAAGCAAAACTTTTAGAAGAAAATACTTAAGAGTATTTCACGACTCAGGCTTACATAAAGATTTCTTATGCAAGACCCCAAAAGCACAGATCTAGAGAATGAATTGACAGTTTTTACATTATAATGGAAATTTGCTGTACAAGTAAAAGGCATCAAAAGTGAAAGATGAGCTAAAGCCTGTAATAAGATATTTTCAATGCATATAATCAACAAAAGATTTGGTATCCAAAATGTGTGAGGAATTCCTCCAAATCAATGAGCAAAAAAAAAAAAAAAAAAAAAGAAAGAAAGAAAAATGAAAGAGAGCCAAGTAAATCTCAGATAGAGTGAAAGGCCAATAAATTTATGAAAAGATGCTCAGTCTCACTAGTAATCAACAAAATACAAATTAAAACAATAACAAAATACCATTTACTTCCATTAAATTGGCAAAAAATAAAAAAGTGACAAGTATTAGTGTGGAAGAGGAGTATCAGGAACTCTCATAGACTGCTGATAGGGTAAATTATATAAAATAATATTGGAGAGAAATTTGGTGATATCTGAGAAAATTGAGGATATGTACACCTCAAGGCTCAGCAATTCCTTGTTAGGTATGTCATAAAGAAACTCTTGTACATGTGCAAAGGAAAATGTGCACAGGAATGTTCACAGCAAGATTGTCTGAAATAGTGAAAAATTGCAAATGACATAAATTTTAGCAATAGAAAAATGGATAAATAAACTGAGGTGTACATTCAGCCCTTTGTATCCACAGCACTTTGAATATATTTGGGGAAAAATTTTTCAGAAAGTCCCAAAAAAGCAAAACTTGAATTTGCAGTATGCTAGCAGCCATTTATGTAGCATTTACATTGTATTTACAACTATTTATATAGTGCTTACATTGTATCAGGTATTACAAGTAATCTAGACATGATTTAAAGTATGTGGGAGCATGTAGGCAGGTTATATGCAAATACTAAGACATTTTATATAAAGGACTTGAGCATCCTCAAATAGTGGTTTTATATATATAGCTGGAGAAAGAGGGTTGAAATTTGGAGGGATAAACAGGGAGCTTGAACTTATATGTTATGTTTTACTTCTTTAAAAAACAAATCTTAAACAAAATAGGAAAGTGTTGCTTAAGCAAGCTAAGAGGTGGTTATGTTCTGTGTAATATTTGTGAATGAAAAACGTTGCCTGCCATATCAGTAAACAAAGGATGTTGCAGCCATCAAGCCACTACAGCCGCCCCAGTGGTGAGCCCTGAGGGAATTCATGTTGGAAACAAACAGGCTGCCCACTACCAAGCCCTCAGCCACTGCAGCCACCCAAAATGGTACACGCTGAGGGGACTCAGAATGGGAAAGAACAAGATACTGGCCCTAGATAGCTGAGGTGCATATCAAAGGAATGATTTCAATGAGCCGAGACTCTTGCATCTTCCCATACATGGAAAAGTGCTAAATTTATTAACTTAAGATATCTGGTTTCCTTTAATTAACGGTAATTTTTTGATGTTCCGACTACCTGGGCTTTGTTGCAAAAACCCCTGTATACCCTGGCTCCTCCTTTACCTCCTTGGAGCAGTCCCTCAGAGCTATATCTGAGAAGCTGTCTCCCGGGCTTGAAGTCCTCAGAAAGTCTGCCAAATAAAACATAATTCTCACTTTGTTGACATATCATTCCTAATTGTTCTTTATTGTTTGTAATCTGTGTTTTAAAGGCATGTTCTTTTTAGAGTGGTTGCTAATTCTAGTGCCTAGTAGTGTTAGTCAGGGAACGTGAATGCAAGAGGCCTTTCAGAGGGGCTCTGGCATTTAAGACCCATATCCCCTCCAAAGAGGGTGGCTGCTACCCAGCCCCAGTTATCTGTTGCCAAATGGGAGCTTAGACCTTGTGTTGCCATATCTGACTTTTCCAGAGAGATCAATAATCTGAAAAAAATTTTTTTAAACGTCCTGATTTTTAAAAGTTGGCAACTAATTCAAATTAACTAAACAAAGTAAAATGAAACACTATGAGGATCCAAACCAAGGGGGAAAAAATGCCTGTGCATTGGATTCAGTCCACAGGTTTCTAGTCTGCCACCACCTCTGCTGTGCAGTCTTATGTCGTAATCTATTTGTGTGGCAAATGTAGGCAAAATATTGTAAAGTCTTTTATTGTGGAAGACGTTATTCATGTGAAGAAGGTGAGAATGTTCCAGGGCTCTGCAGAAAAAGTGTACTAACCAGACTCCCTGGAGCCCTGCAGAGAAGAGCTTTGGCTGTGCTAAGGATGATTCTTAGCTTCTTGTATACTTTACAGTCTGCAAATCCTTCACTATGAGGACCTCAAAAGAGAAGCCAGACTTTTCCATTGATTCCAAGGCTGTGTCAGCAAATGCCAGACCCAGCAGGCCCTTTGTATTGTATGTTAAGACTCCAAACAGCTGTAAATAGTTTGTGCCAAGATCTCTAGGAGTGTGACACACACACAGCATTTTACATACCCCAGGAGGCCAATTAAAGCTAGGAGACTGAAGATCACAGTCTTTGAATACAGTCAGCACACCTCTCAGGGCTGATGGCCATGACGCTTTTTTTCTATTCTCTCCTCATCAGAAATGAAGACTTGGATTGAAGGTTATTTATCCATAGGTTTTGGTTTAATTTTTAGCAGAGCATAAGAAACCAATGCCTAGATGTCTAGTCCACATATTTTCTTATCAACATGTTCTCATGTGAGTGAATTATATACCTTCTTCTTATAGGTTACCCATTCTATTGAAGAATTGGGTCAGTATATTCTTTGAACAGAAACTGCTGATCTTAAAACCTCCTCAAAAGTGCTGAAAAATCCTTATGTTGTAGAAGTCATTTGTGAAACCTTTTATGGAAATAAATCATGCATCTTAATTTACCAGAAAATCATTCCCTCCTAAAGGAACTTGATTCTGTTTCAGTACTGACAAATCTCTAATATTTTTCAATTCTTTATCACAGTATTCTTTTGTCTTTGGACCAGGTTCATATAGTAACATATTGTAATATAGTATTAGCTACATGGGGTTGGAACAGCCAGGTGGGGATAAAATGAACTAATGATCATATGATGTTCTCATGAACTTTTGTATCACTGACAGCTGCTATGATACCTTAGAAACAATTGGTGTAAAGGGACATCCACAACAAACTGGGGGTGCATTATGCCAAAAGCAGCAGTGGGTAAAATAAAGAATACCGATGTAGAACTCCTGCCTAATGGAAAATAAATACAAAACCTAAGGGTGAATCTAACAATTTTTACTCTGTGAATAGAAATTTTTATTTTTAGCTATTATTCACAATGAAAGGTAATCAAATTCTTTGCATTTTTTAAAGAACTAAGTCCTCAAATTGACTACTTGCATTATTTCCAAATTAGTAAGGTTTTTCATTCTTTTGTTTTACATACAATTTTTATCTACATTTTCATCCATTTAACATTCATTGCTGAGTAAGTCTCTTGGAGATCAGCTGTATGCAGAACTTCAAAAATGAGAGAGTTGGAAGATATCTTACATGGTTAGAAAAAAATTTTTTTTGTCTCAGATATGTACATAATTTATACTAGGTGGGGCTTGTTGGCCAACTTATTTTTTTAGAACACAAACATAATAAACAAAAAAATCTGTCTATACCTATGTTGAGAGACTGTGGATAAACATATAGAATATAGTTAGAAATGGAAACATTAACCTGGATCATTCAGGGAAAATGAACAAACCACCACTGAGGAAAAGGTCCTATCAACACACAGTAAATTTCCTTACACAATTTTATAGACCTGTTCTTTACTCTGTTGTTTAGAAGAAAAAGCAAATAATAAGTCCTGGCCTCCTTTTGCTATTTTTTGAAATGACAAAGAACTTCAGACAGGTAATAAGTCAGCTCTACGTTGTTAGTCAAGCTTTGTCACAAAAGACCATGGAAGGAAACTCAGTCACCCTGTCCTTTGTCTTGTTAATACCTTTCCACTCTTCTGCCTTGCAAACAAAACTACATTTTTGTTTGAGTAGCAATCCCCCAGCACCAGGCCCAGGGGATAATTTCTTATTAGTCTCTATCAGTCATAGGAATCTCATTTTTTATTGGCCTGCAAGTGAGCATGCAACCCATTTCGGGAAAATGAGACATAAAGAGAATCTCCTTGGGGAAAAACGTTTCTTTTGCTGCCTGTTGTCTTCCTTTCTGCTTTGGATACTCTCATGTAATGGTGTAGCCATGTGATTGTGGACAAGGGTTGGAGGTACAGAAACCAAAAGAATTCCAGAAACATTGACTAACACCCTAACATTGTTGAGCCTCTGAGGAAACCGCCTAATCTCCAGATTTCTTATTAAGTGAGAACACAAACTTCTGTGTGTTTAGACCACTCTAACTTGTCCTAAAACTTACAGCTAAAAACATAATACATTCAGCATGAATAATTATGCTATTAAACAAAAACCCAGAAACAATAAATAACAAATGTTGACTATGCGCCAAGCCCTATTTTCACCATTCAGTTTCTCATTTATACCTCACAATAATCCTATGAGGTTTACTGTCATTATCTTCATTTATCAGTAGGGATGGTGAGATATAAAAAAGTTAGAGATATGACTAGTAAGTGGTAGAATTAGGCGCTTATACTCCAGCAGTCTTGTTTGATGGGATTGCCATTTTGAGATTTTTATACATCAACTTTTAAAAAATAACTTGTATTCGAATTCAGGTAAATAAAATGACTATAGATGAAATTGTCAGAGAAGAATATTCTCAGGTAATGAAATCTAATGGAAGAATCACAATGTGTTCTGTAGTTGTTGCTCACTCCAGTCTGTGTTTGTTCTGCATTGTTGCTAATATGATGCTGTGATTGTACAGGTTTTGGGCTCCATCGTTACATAATTTTTGGCATAATTTTTTTAGCAGAATGGTGCTTTGTATTCAATAGCACTAAATATTAATAAAGCACAGGTACAAAGAATCTTTCACACCATGTAAGCAGAGAAAGCTATTGTTTTAACATAAAATGGTATCAGATTATCTCAAATACAATTTAATGGGAAGACTGACAGAACAGGCAAAACACTAAGATTACCATCACCGTGTTCAATCAATGGATTTTCATTTTGATTATGACTAGAAACCAGGAAGCAAGGAAAAGTTGGCTTTTTCAACACCAAGCATATGAATAGCAACCACCACCAATGGGGGGAAAAACTGCATACTTGGGAAATAGAAATTTAGTACCCAAATTGTCTCAGATATGTATGTAATTCATACTAGATAGGGATTCCAGTGGGTCACCATAAGAAAACCAAAATTTAAAGACATGATGCAGAACCACATATTGGGCACTCATTCATGCATAGTCTTTTGAATGCATCAGCCAATATATTTCTATCATGAACATAAAATTTATAAACTGTAGTTGTCTCTTTTCTTTAATGGTTCACTTGCTAAGTTCAATTTATTCTGGCTTTCCCCAGAGTATTTGCTTTTAAAATGCATTAAATTCCTGCCCCATTCTTGTGTTTAGACCCCATAGTTCCATCAGTACTTTGATAATAAGATGGTATATTTCCAGACTAGCTTTTATTTCATTTTGGCTTAAAGATTTCCTCTTTATGGAACTGGACTTATTAAAATAATTTTTCTTTTATTAAAAGATCATGGGGAAAAAGAGAGAAGCAAGATGGAAGGGAATGTGTCTCCTTATAAAAATATTGATAAAACAATCAAGCTCAAGGGTAATGTTGACTGGAAAAAAAAATACACAATGTAAGAGCTGTGAGTTGAGTTTTATTCAATGTCTTACTGAGGACCATATCCCAGGAGACAGCCTCTCAGGTTGCTCTTAGGAACTTTTCCAAAAAGATGCAGGAGAAGCCAGTGTATATGTGATTTTGGCTAAGGAGTACATAAAATCCAACCTATGTCTTGGTAGAAAGTTAGTGCTAGTCATGAGGAACAGATATCTCAGTTAATAATTTTATTGCTAAGTATGGGAAGATGCAAGAATCTGGGTTCATAAAAATTTTTCCTGAATATATATAACTAACTATCTAAGGGCCTGTTTTGTCTGTTTTCCCAAAGCTCAGAGTGCCTCATCCTGTTCTTCATCCTGAATTCAGGGACTGCAGTAGCCAGTGACTTAATCCTTGTAGAACTGGGTGGTGAGTGACATTCTCTGTTTTACAGTAACTTCTTTTAGAATGTGCATTAATTTTTGGAAAAATTTAAAAACATCCTGGAGTACCAAAACCACACTCATTAATGTCTTAAAATGGCAGCTGCAATAATACTAAGCATATAATCAATTTTTGAGGTGATTTATCTGTTCAGGAGGGATATTGGGCAAAATTTGAAATAGGTCAAATTTGTCTTCTCTCTTTCCCTCTATGGTTTGGATTTTTTGTAGTGTAATGGAAAGCCTATACTCACTGTGGTCCTTCGGACAAGTTCCTTAACATATCTGAGTCTACTTTTCTCATTAAAAATAAAAAGGGATTCTACAGTCTCAGAGTTTTTGTGATAATTGATTAAGCTACTGTTGTAAAACAATTTTATAAACATTAAACATTCTAAACTTTTTTATCCATTCCCCCTACATCATTAAAACTTACCCATCATGTGTCATTGTTTAGTGAACCACAGTGGCTAGTTATCATCTGTCATAGTTATTTGTGTTTTAAGTTATTTTAGCTAAATGAAAGAAGAGCAGCTGATTTAATTCTAAAAAGCCCAAATTCTCCAGCCTTCTAGAATAATCTTAACAAGTTTTCTCAGCTCCCTACTCTGTAGACACTGGAAATTCAGGCCCCTCCACAATTCCCAGGTGTTTCTTGGGACGGTGTAGGGATGTGAGAGGCTTGCAGGATCCAGACATCTCTCACTCCCAGGCCCAATCTCCACTCACTGCCTTGCCTCTGTGACGTTTTTTTTTTTGTCTGTATCCTTATCTGCCTGTTCATTTCCCAAAGCTCCACTAACAAAAGACTGTTGGGTAAATAGCAGTTTTTTTTATTAAACAGAACATCTGGGGAGGAGTAATATGCCCAACATAGAAAAGGAAAAAATAAAATTAATCATTAGACGATTGTTTTGAACTGTGTGTCTCCCATCTTTGGATATTTCTCACTGTCTTTCCTCTTCTACTGTGCTCCTTTCCTCCCTGTCCAGAACCCCTGAAACCTCCAGCCTTTACCCCCATGCCCAACTAATTGAAAGTTCCTGTTAGTATATTATGCAGAGCAATTATTCTTCCTTTTTTCTCCCCCTTCAATTTTTTCCTTCCAGACTATGCCTAAGGACCCTGCCATCATTTAAAAATATTAAGGTAATTTTCTAAACAGAAGAACAGTATAGAGAACTAAGCAGAAGCATTGAAATTAGAGTTTACCTTTAAAATGTTTTCAAGGGCTATGCAAATTGCTTCCCTGCACTATTGCATTTAACCTTCACAACAACCTTATGAGATGGGTACTATTATCCTACTTTTACAGAAGAGGAAACCTGAGGCCAAATCCATATTTACTCACTTGTTTCTGTTCTTTTAATATTTTGTTAAGGAAGAAAGATTTCATATACACTAGATTTAAATGATATTTTGATCTAAAAACATGAGCTGAGGTCCCATCCAATCAAGAACAGAAATAATCAGTCCCAGTAATGGAAATAATTGGAATAAAATGTTGGTGTATGTGTGTGTGTTTAGCTTTCTCTACCCTTTGTTAATTCCACATTCTACTGTAATTAGCCTTGAACCATATTTACCCACATTATATACTTGATCTTATCACTCATTCTGCTACTTATATTTATTCATTGTGTTACCAAGTCTAAACTCGTACTACTCACTGCAGAACAGGCCAATAATCAAGAGATGAGCTGTTGGGGCAGGGAAAAACGACTTTATTCAGAAAGCCTGCAAACTGAGAAGATGGTGCTCACGCCCCAAAGAACCATCTTGCATGGATTAGAATTCAGGCTTCTTTTATACTAAAAGGGGAGGCCATTATGTATAATTTAAGCTTATAGGCAACATCCCTTTAGCGATTAACTTGTAATAGAATACAAAAGATTCTTCCCTGTTACAATTATATTCTTTATTCAACTGTGGATTGCCACAGCTTTGGAGGAAATTGATTTCTCTACTTTTGGATCTGACAAGGAATTCATGAGTCTTTGTCGAATATGCATAATTAGCTTACAATGGTGCCAGCATTGTTACTTCTTTTTTGCTTTTTGGCATTCTCAAATTATTCGGGTTTTTTGTTTATTATTTTTAAAATATTTGGGAAAATTCAACATGATTTTGTGGCATGATGACAGAGAATTGGGAATATTGTGTTCTGATCTTGTTACTCTCCCAAAATTCCTAAGGGATCTTGGGCGGTTTGAAAATTTTTTCTCAGTCTCTGAAACTTCACTTTAAACTGGGGAAAATGCCTAGCTCCATAAGTATACAGAATCCATTAAGTAAGAGATGATTTTAAAGGGATTTTAAAGATGGTTTAACAGGATTTTACAATATGCAAAATTAAAAGATATTTTATATATAACAATAGTATGTGTTCTACTTATGAATTGTTGCATGTAAATGCTCTAATTACACAATATAAGAGGACTTTACACTCGAAGTAATCTTAGTCACAAGAAAATTCTAATAATCAAAAGTGAAGGAATTTTTTTTCAGTTATTCATACACATAATAAAAGAGCTAAATTATTCTGCAATTACCATGGAAAATTTATTATGAAAAGCAGTACTTTTAGAGAATATATTTGTTATTTACTTCCATATCTCTGAAAATACATCGTTGTGATGCTACTTTTGCTTTTTTCAGTATTAGGCATCATCTACTGACATCCTACTGGGGCTGAGGATGTAGCTCTCTTTTCTCCACCCATCGCATCATACATACACTTGCTTCCAGTCCCTTATCCTTCCAATATAGTTAAAGCACAATGTTAGTTATGTCATTGTTCAATATTCACATTAGTATAACTTTCTAAATGCTATTCAAATCTGTGTCATTGAAAAGACTAGGATTACTTTGACTTTATTTCTAATCTTTACATTTTTCCTTGAGGTTAATGTTGCCTTGTTGTTTAAAATTTTAATTTTTAACATGTTTGTCATAAATTTAAATTCAAACCTTGAACTACCTGCCAATTGTCTGAATCTCCACTTAAGGGTTCAGATACATCAGATATTCTGTTAATCTTGTCTCCTTGAAAAAAATCACTCCTGGAGCCTCTGGCCTACACTTACATGGACCGTTTACACCCCTGGAATTGATTTCCTTCACCTCACCTCTTTCCAAGTCTCCTCTTTTTTCTTCACTCTCATAAAGCTTTTCTCCAATAGCTTCCTGACTAAGGTACATGAAAGGAAATTTTTTTGAGACCTTGCATGTCTTACAATGCCTTTATTTCATTCTCACTGTATTAATAGTTTATATAATAATATAATTCTCCATTTGAAATCATTTTTGCCTCAGAATTTTGCAGGCATTGTTATATTATCTATATCCTGGTGTTTATGTCAAGAATTCCAATGCCTTTCTGATGCCTGCTCTTTGGTTTGTGACCTGTTCTTTTGTCTTTGGAGATTGTTGGATCTTTCCTTTATCTCTAGTTTTGTGAATTTCACTGAGATTTGCCTTGGTAGGTGTGTCTTTTCCTTTGTTGAGCTGGATGATTTATAACTGTTTTCTGAGAAGGATGTTTTCTTCACCTGTTTTCCTATTCTTTCTTTCCTGAATTTTGGAAAAGCTAAGTGGTAAAATCCCCAGGATCTGAAGTCAGACTGCCTTGGATTGAATCCTAGACTTTCTACTTATCAACAGTGTGACAATTTTTTTGTCTCAGTTTTCCCAATAGGATAATTGTATTTGATCTCCTGGACTGTTGTTTGTTCTTTTTCTCCCCACCTGGAAATTCTTTGTTTTTTTTGCTACACTCTGTAGGAGATTTTCTCAACTGTATCTTCCACCTATTTTTTTTTACCTACTATCATGTCTTTAACTTCTAGGAGCTCTTGCTTGTCTCATTTTTGCACTATCTTCTTATCCCCAGAGGATATTAATGATTGTTTATCATTTTCTTCTTATTGTATAGCCTCTGTTTCCTCCAAATTGTTGCTTTTCCCCCTCTTTTTTTTTTTTTCTTTTTTATGTTCTATGTTAAAGCCTTTCCTCAAATGGCCAGTAATCATGATTATCTGTTCATATGTAAGGATAGGGGACTGAGACACTGATTTGAAGATATGAGCATGAAGGATAATGATCAAGCATGGACCTCACAGAAAGATCATTTGGCTAGGACATTTTGTTGATTTTCTCCCAATTTCAGAATCTTTAGATATTTACATGTCTTTGGGAACAATTTCCCCTGAAGAGACTCCTCCAGTTTCTTTCTTGGAGGATAAAGGCCTGGCTTCTGGTACTCCAGGAGTCAAATGGGCAGAAAGGACGAGACATCTCAGAATCTTACTTTCAGTAAAGTACCCCTTAATCAACAGCTGTCCAGCGTCTGCATCTACCAGTCCTGTTGTATTATCCCTTCCAAGCAGTAAACCTCTGGTCTTCTATTGGAATGAAGGGGGCAGTCTAGCACCTGCATAGAGAGAATGCACTATGTGTCACTAATTGCTGACATTTTAGAGGATTTTGTGAAATAAACTAAATTCATTCTTTACTGCTCCCACTGCAGACGAGATATAACTTTCTCAAGTATGCTAAATCAGTACCACTTTTCCATCTGCTTTCCAGCTCTCCCAAAATTTTGTGTATTTTCCCTCTTCTGTTTTCCCCATCCTTTTGGGTTTATTTATTTTTAAAAATCCATTTTCTACACTAATTAGAAAAGATACATGCACCTCAATGTTCATAGCAGCATTATTTACAATTGCCAGGGTATGGAAGCAACCTCTGTCCATCAACAGAAGAATGGATGAAAAAGATGTGGTATATATATACAATGGAATACTACTTGGCTATAAAAAAGAATGAAATTTTGCCATTGATGGCAAACATGGATAGACTTGGAGGGCATTATGCTAAGTGAAATAAGTCAGACAGAGAAAGGCAAATACTGGATCATATCACTTATATGTGGAATCTGAAAAATACAATAAACTAGTGAATATAACAGAAAAGAAGCAGGCTCATAGATAGTGGTTGCCAGTTGTGGGGGGTGATATAGGGGTGGGGGAGAGGGAGGTACAAACTATTGGGTGTAAGATAAGCTCAAGGCTATATTGTACAACATGGGGAATATAACCAATATTTTGTAATAACTATGAATGGAAAGTAACCTTTAAAAGTTTTATTAAAAAATTAAATGCAAAAAAATTAAAAAGAAACTAAAAATAAAATTTATATTAAAAACATTAAAAATCCATTTTCTGATTTTTCATGGTGGGGCTGTGAAGGGAGTAAAATTGGATGTGTGTTCAATCATCCATTTTTACCTGGAAGTTACAAAGCAAAGGTTTCAATGGATCTTTGAGATTGCCAATCTATCTAGAGCCACTAGAGACAGATTTTTCCTCAACTCCTTAGAGAAACCTCATGAAAATTAGGGAATTTGATAGAGATTTGTCCCCCCACCAACATGGTACTGCCATCTACACAAGTAGATTGAATAATTGCTGTGACTCTTCAGACTTAGAAAATTATTTCTTGACACCTAAGCTTTTTGTACTGGAGAAGCTTATACACTTAGTGAATGGAAGGAAAGAAGAGGCAACTTAATCATCATCCCATCTTCTCTACGCCTTATGGACCTTTTGTTTTGCAACCAAACAAATGAGAGTGGAGATTCTGGTTGTGGGAAGTGAAAATAAAAATCAATTAAGCACAGACAAGTAGAGAGATGAACAGAATCCTAATGGCAGTGAATCCCATCTCCAATTCCGTTCTTTCTTGATTTGTGACTTATCTTTATATCCTTTCTAGTTACGTGTATCAATGAAATATAATTTGTTTCCTCAAAATCATTTGGTGTATGATTCTGTTTCTTACTACTGAAAAAGTCCTGATTAATTCACTAAAGAATCAACAAAGTTTCCCAGTACTAGGAACATGGGAGTGATTTTCATCAATATAACTAGCATAGAATTTATAAATTGCCTAAGGAATTATGGAGAGATTTTATTTCTACTTCAATATTTTGCTCCTAGAAAAAAACCAGACCCTAAATACAATAAATAGTTACTGTGCATGTCTAGAAAAAAATACACGTGAAGAAAGATACTTTCTATCTCAACTTTTCTTCCCTTATTCAAATCCCAGTGAATTTAATTTAGTGAATGGAGTTTCTCAAGGTTAAGTTTTTCTAGAACACTTTCTTAAAGTTTTTGGTGCCTGCTTCTCCTTATCTTCTGGCAGATATCAATATAATTTGACACAAAATAATTAAATTTAGAATTATTACTCAACCAGTAAAGCTCATCCTTCATATTACATTGGGTGAGTAGATGGATAGATAATATCCATCCTTCTAAACACATAATTTTTAAATAAATTTTATGTACTATTATTTTTAAGATTCAGAAGCTCTTATACATAAAATACAGTCCCAGTTTCTGACAATAAAATTGTTCCTAGTCATATAATGGCATAAATGTGTAACTATTTGGGGATAGAAGGACAGAGTACCAAGGGTTATGGCTGCTTGATTAGCTGAACAAATTGAAAATCACTGTCTTGAAGACTCTTTCTGTTTTCAATTTTTTAGAACTTAGCACTCAACTGTAACTTAATAGCCACAGCACACGTAACTGCCTATGCAGTACCATCTCAGGCTACATCATTGCTTATCTTCCCTTATCTTTACCTTTTCAACTTTCAAAATATAGACTGTTACTTTGTCATTTCTCACCTTTGTCTCTTTTCTCTCCGTATGCTCCTGGTTCTTATGAAAAGCTTTCCATTTATAACTGGTTTCAAGATCCCCTAAACCTGTGGGATAGGGAGGGTGGGAGGGAGGGAGACGCAAGAGGGAGGAGATATGGGAACATATGTATATGTATAGCTGATTCACTTTGTTATAAAGCAGAAACTAACACACCATTGTAAAGCAATTATACTCCAATAAAGATGTTAAAGAAAAAAAAAGATCCCCTAAACCTGGATAGTGATCATTTACAGTTTCACCAAAATTAGTCATTAAAATTTTTTGTAAGTTATTTAATATAGCACACTCAAAGAGTACTAAATCTTCAATAGAAATCAAATTAAAATATTAAATATAACCAAATCATCAATTTAATTCTTCCCTCACAGTTTCACAGTGAGTGTAAGAGCCACTTGCGTTCACCTGGAAAAATAGAATTAACTAGTTGGAGAACTCCCTAATCTTCAAGCAATCATAATTTGGTTTTATTTAACCTCCAACATGCATCACTTTCACCTTCTTACCTGCCTCTCTGCTCATGCTCCAGGCCCCAGTGTTTCGATATATAGGAAAAGGGCCATGATACACATAAGCACACCAGAAGGGTTACTTTTTATCTCATGCCAAAAAAAAAATGTTCACGGACATTTGGGTATCCTTAGGTATTTTCACTTCCACTCCCCTCACTATTAGAGATGGGAGGGGGATCAATGGTTTAAGTAATTAGTTTCTGTGTGTTACTCCTATTCATGTCCTATAGCTGCCCTACAGCATCTCAGCTGAGAAGCCTGAGTTGGCGTCTTTTAGGTGGAGTGAAGCTCACTTTTAAGTTTCTCAAGTTGATCTTCAAGGGAGTCAGAAGATCCCTTGAAGACCATCGGAAGTCCATCGATGTCTTCAACTTCATGCTTCGAAAAGTTATCAACCTCATAACAAATGGTATTCAATAAGCACCACTATGTCATTGACCCTTCAGCTTCTGGAACAGGAGCAAAGGGAATAGGAGTGTATATATAGCAACCTGTCCAGCAAAGCTTCTGTTGTATAAATATGATTTAACACAGGCAAAAAAAAAAAAAAAAAAAAAAAAAGACCTTGGATTGCTAAGGTACATGTTTTTTCACTTTACACTGATTGTAACAACTGGCTTTTCTGTCTCTGAAAAGAAATAAACTAGTAAGAACTTGTCAAATGCTATCATTTATTGTGCATGCCACTTGTAGAATGTGTTTGTACAGGACAATTTGCTCTTTCCATATGGTTTAAGTTATTGGCAGTGTAAAGCTAAACAAGTGCATTTTGAAAGCATGGTGTAAATGACTTCCATTTTGGTTATTTACAGCTGTCCACAGCTATCAATGTTTTTATATTAAAATTATTAGAGGGACTTCCCTGGTGGCACAGTGGTTAAGAATCTGCCCACCAATGCAGGGGACACGGGTTCAATCCTGGTCCAGGAAGATCCCACATGCCGCGGAGCAACTAAGCCCATGCACCACAACTACTGAAACCCCGGTGCCCTAGAGCCTGTGCTCCACAAAAAGAGAAGCAACGGCAATGAGAAGCCCGTGCACCGCAATGAAGAGCAGCCCCTGCTCGCTGCAACTAGAGAAAGCCCATGTGCAGCAACGAAGACCCACCACAGTCCAAAAAAATAAATTTAAAAAAATTATTAGAGCAATTATTGGGCTAGAGGTGTGCACTGAGCTTGAAAATAAGACCAAGAACGATTCACATAGTGAAGACTGTATACAAAAGTAGCTTCCTTGAACAAGAAGAGTTATCCTTAGCATTTCATTTTATCCAAGGATCTTGATATAGCTTTGTCCCTGGAGAAATTCCCCATCTTTTTCTTATTACTTGGATGTTTTTCCTATTTTAAACAATGAAATTAGATGAGAAAATTAAATAAAAGGTACAAATATTGTAAGAGAGGAGGTAGTATTTGCAAGTAGTGTAGTGGCTGCCTAGACAACCCAATAAAAGCAAGTTAAAATAATGGGAAACAATTAAAATTCACTAAGCATACTAGTTAAAAAAAATAAAGAAATCCTTAACTTTCCTAACACACCAAAACATTAGCTTGAGATTATACAGAAAGAAAAGATCCAATTTACAATAGAAATCAATAATCAAAAATCTAGGAATAGGTACTTCCCTGGTGGCGCAGAGGTTAAGAATCTGCCTGTTAATGCAGGGGACACGGGTTCAAGCCCTGCTCTAGGAAGATCCCACATGCTGCAGAGCAACTAAGTCCGTGCACCACAACTACTGAGCCTGCGCTCTGGAGCCCACGAGCCACAACTACTGAGTGCATGTTCCACAACTACCGAAGCCAACGCCTAGAGCCAGTGCTCTGCAACAAGAGAAGCCACCGCAGTGAAAACCCTGTGCACCGCAAGGAAGAGTAGCCCCCACTCACCACAACTAGAGAAAGACTGTGCACAGCAACAAAGATGCAACACAGCCCCCAAATTAATTAATTAGTTTTTAAAAATCTAAGAATAAACTTTATTAAAAAACAAAGAAAAAATTAAAATTCTACTGAAGATGTCAATATATAAGAAGGCATAACATTTTCTTATATAGAAAGATTCATTATTATATCAATTTTCTAATTTATGAATTCACTGATTCCAGTTAGAAAATGATTTTGTGAAATGTAAAGAAATAATTCAAAAATTTTTATGGCAGATGATTGGATGCATCAAATTACTTAGAAAAATCTGAAAGAAAAGAGTAACAAAGTGAGACATACCTGCTAAATATTAAAACATAAAGTAATTAAAATAGTATGATACTAGAACAGTAATAAAAATATCAGTGGAACTGATCAAAAAGTCTAAAAATGGATGCAAGTACATTTGAGAATTTAGTATAATCTGTGGAAGAAAGACTGATTAGTCAATAAATAGTGTTGGGATGACTGGCTAGCCATTTGGAAAATAATTAAGCTAGATTCCTACCTCACTCATTACACTAGAATAAATTCCAGATGGATCAAAAAAATTTAAAGTAAAACCATAAAAGTAGTTTTTAAAAAACTCAGATGACTGTTTTTAATAAAAATTGGAATAGGAAAGACTTTTAAAAAGTGACACAAGACCCAGAATTCAGAAGGAAAAGGCTGATAATTTTGACTACATAGAAATGAAAGTTTTCTCTGTATTTAAAAACATCAATAAAGCCAAAAGATACAAACTGGAAAAAAGTGAGCATGACAAATATGGTAGAAAAAGGACTAATTTATTTAATATGTATTTTTAAAACTCTTAATTGAAGGTCCATAAAAACAAATAAAAACTCAATAACAGAATGGACAAAGGACTCAAAATGGCAAGCCTCAGAAAATGAAACACTAATCATACAAACCTGTGAGAAGACACTGAGCCTCACTGATAATTTTTAAAACTGCAAAGTAAAGGAGAGCAATACAAATTTCTGTAAATAGGTAATAAACAAGGATTAGAATTTGATAATATTAAATATTAAAATTTCTATGTGCATATAGACAAAGGTGAAAAAATTATATTATTAATGAAGTTTTCTTAGAAGAAGAATAAATTACTTTTTTGAAAGGCAATTTGGCATTATTTATCTGAATATAGATTTCCATTGATCTGGCAATTGCATTCTAGCTATTTAGACAACAGATAGACTCACATACACGTTAAGGTTTATGTATAAGCAGAATTTACATTCAACCAGCAGGCAAAGTTATAGCTATACTGGTTGTTAAAACAACAGAAACTCTTTTGCAAATGGTTGATGCACTAAGCTCCTTGAGTTCCTCACCCAATACCTCAGCCATCCTACCCTCTGCAGTAGAGTTCTTTGTGACCCAGCAGCAAATGATTAATACCTAGTCTAGCAGGGGACCACTACAATCTCCATCCAGCACTAAAGTTGGGATCCATTTTTATTGGTCAGTGTCCATGACATAAGGATTATTAAATATTTTCAATATCACCTCTGTGAATAGGATGTTCATTGTAATTTGTTTGAGAATATATAAATACCCATTAATAGAAGACCAATTAAATAATTTGTGGTATTACATTAGCATGAAATATTATGACACAATTTTAAAAAATGAGGTAAATTTATATGTAATGATATGGAGAAATATCCACAATATATTGTTAAATTTAAAAGCCATGTTGTTGAACATTTTGTATATTCTTATTCTGTTTATACATTTTAAAAGACTCTATAATAAGATATTTTTAATATGCATAGAAAATGTCAGGAAGGATACACACCAAGGGTGAACTGGGTGGTAGGAGTCTGAAGGTAACAAGGTACTTCTGCTTTTTATTTATACGCTTCTATACTATTTGCTATTTTTTTCTCTTCTTTTAAAAATTATTTGATAGTTTGAGCCTCCTTAGTCAGGTACCTTGAAATTTCATTCCATGTACCCTCTTTCAGTCTAGTGAAGCCAATGAAACATTTCTCACAATAATGTTTTTAGATGCCTAATGTAAAATACATAGTAGCACAAAGGAAACCAATTACATTGGAGTAAAGTTATCAAAATATTAAAAAGAAAACAAATTTGTGATATAGTAATATAAAATCTTATTTATTGACACAATAACAATATCCAGGAGCAGGTCTAATAACTAATGTAATTTCAAAGATGTAATAAGCATAAATGATAGTTTTAGATATATGCAACAATTATAATGTGATAGAAATATGAGTTCCTGACACTACTGTGGTTTATTGTTTACATTCATAATTAGAGAAAATGCTAAATTTTAGTTGGCTGTTAATAAAAATAAAGATATAATCTTTCCTATCCAAGTTTACAGATCCTCAGAATTCTATCCATGGACCACTTAGGAGACCATGTATTCCAGATTAAGAAACTCTGCCTATATAAGTTTGAAAATATTAGTCCCTTATTTGAAACAAGCTTCACATCCTTTAATGTAGCTATGTAACCTCATTGGTTAAAGAAAGCCATTTACAATTGTGTGGTAAAGAGAATGGAGTCCTCAAAAATGATTTCTAGATCACTGTCTTTTAAAATAGAGCCTTAGTACAATAGTTTATTTGAAGTTAGCTCAATTTTCAAAGTACAGTGCATCTACAATATTTCATTTCTCTTTTCTCTCTCTATCTTCCTGTTCCCTTCATCCTTTATCTGGATACTGGCTTTCTTTTCTAACTCTTTTCTTCATACTAGCTTTTCCCTACCAGCTGCTCTGTTCTCTAGTCTTTCCACATATTTAGGTTGTCTTTTAGCTTGTTTCCATTCCAGTTCTTGATCTTGTTTTCAATGGTGGTTATAATTAACTCTTTATAAATCAAGATGTTAACCGTTACCCACTATAGGGCATGCAATTTGAGATAGTATTTCAGTAATAGGAGCGGATTTACATTGATCCATTCACACTACAACAGAGTCCCCCCTGTGACTAATGATACAAAGGGTCAAGGTGACTGGGATTAGTGGTTATAGCATCAGTAGTTAAAGAATAGATCAAATTTTTTTTTTTGGTTTTCCTAATACTACTCCATCCCTTTCCCTCAATTTTACAGCAATTCTTAAATTTACTTATTTTTTATTTATTTATTTATTTTTGGCTGCATTGGGTCTTCGCTGCTGTGCACGGGCTTTCTCTAGTTGCAGACAGTGGGAGCTACTCTTCGTTGTGGAGCGCCAGCCTCTCACTACGGTGGCCTCTCCTGCTGTGGAGCATGGGCTCCAGACGCGTGGGCCTCAGTAGCTGTGGCTCACGGGCTTAGTTGCTCCACGGCATATGGGATCCTCCCACACCAGGGCTCGAACCCGTGTCCCCTGCATTGGCAGGCGGATTCTTAACCACTGCACCACCAGGGAAGCCCAAATAGATCAAATTTAACAATCCTATATAGGAACATTGGATTGACCCTATATTTTGACATAATGCTTTCTAATCTGATATTTAAAAAATATTGCTGTCAAAAATTACTCTTTTTCTGAAATTATACCAAATTTTGTTAGTTCTACTTTTCTTTGCCAGTTGTTTAAATGGTTAGTGTGTGTGCATGAGTGTGTGTGCGGATGTATTTGGTGTGAATACAAAGTTGGCTGTGACTGCTCAAGGTAGAGGATATATAGATTTTATATTTTGATTTCAGAAAATACATGTTCTAAAATCAAAGAGATTGGGAAACAGAAAAGTAATGGTCATGTGGAGTGTAGCTGAGTCATATTTATAGTAAAATACTGGAATGTAGCCTAAGTGGGTTCCCAAATTAGTGGAGCTCTATATTAATGATTCAGTCTCTTGCTTCTGAGGTCCCCAGTGATCTCATCCATTCAGAGACTTGGTTGTGTAGCTTTTTCTTGTTTGCTATAATATCTGTCATTATAATGTTAGCTCTTTATTTGAGCTAGTTTTTGTTTCTTGCTACAAAATGTGCTCTGGATAAGGTAATTGTTTTGAGAAAAATTCCTAAATACACGTTTGTTTTGTGATGATTCTGTTTGGGAATCCTTACTAATTTTATTCAGTTTGTCAGGGTACGTATGTAGTCAGTACATACGTACTGTGGTGAGATGTCCCCAAAAGTTGAAAACAAAATTTTCTTTGAATGAAAGAATAATAATCATACATAATCATGGAAGTATAGAAGTAGTCCACTCTAAAAAGATAGTTTGTAAATATGTGACTTCCAAATGAGGACATTTTGGAAGCCCTCCAAAAAAAGTAAATCCTTAGATTTAATCCAGTTATAGAAAGAATGACTTAAGAAAGTGACTATTAAGTGCAAAATAATATATTGAATAAGAATGCTAACATATCTTCTCCACTATCCTGGGTGAGATGGGAGTGCCCCAAAAGGCTTTCCTAATATATTCCTAATATATTATATCCTGACAGTGGACATGGGTGCATTGGCCCTCATAGAATATTTTCCTTCACTTAAACTCATATTTACAAAGCAACACCTTTCTTATTATTATTATGTTTCTTATGTAGATTTTCCATTGGGGAAAAATAGCAATACAGTGGTCAGATGATAAACAGTGTTCCAGGGCACTTGATCATTATATTTATCATTAAAACTTAATGAAATGGACTTCTGGGTTGTACATCATTTTCTTGTGAGCCTGGTTAGCAGGAGATTTGCTGAGCCTAATCTTTTCCTTCTTAATCTACTCTCTTATTTTCTGGAAATTACCCCAGAGTGATTTCCTGGAAAGGGTGCATTTAAATTTTTTTATCTTGCATATCTGAACATTCTATTATGTGCTCATGCTTGATTGAAAGATTGGTCAGGTACAAAATTCTTGACTGAAAATAACTTTTACTCATGATTTTGGATGCCTATTATATTGTCTTTTAGCTTTCAGTATTGCTATTGAGAATTCTGATACCATTCTGATTCCTGATCCTTGGATGAGACCTGTTTTGTTTGATGTTTTTCTCAGTGGAAGCTTTTGGATCTTTCTGGGCACTGCATAGTCATTTGATAGCTTTTCAAGAGAAGTATTTAATTCTTAAGACCCATCTTATTAATTAGAAAACTGAGACTCAAGGAAATTAAATAAGTTGCTCAATTATAGAAGAACTAGAAAGTGCCAGAACCAAGATTCAAACACAATCTAACTCAAGAGTTTGTATGCTTTTTATATGCTTTACATTACACTAAAACAGTTAATACCTTAAGGTTTTAAGGAAACTGAGAGTTCAGTTAGTCCAAACACTTGACTTTTTTTTTTTTTTGCGTTTTTTCCCTAATGTAATTGTTTTTCTGAAGAATTACACTGATTCACAGTATGGGTGCCAAAATACTACTTTTTATTGTGGAGGATAAATCCAAATTATTATAGATAAAATAATTTTATTAGTTACTTAAGGAGTCTATTGTCACATTCAAAATATCAAGGACTATGTACATCAAGATAAACAATCCAATTTCAAATTTCTTATGTATTTCAAAATCTCAGTCAATACACATTTAATGCAGCTATCTATTCCAGTTTAATTCTCTTTAACACATGTTCTAATTTCTTCTCACACAAGACAGCCTTCTTATTTTAATGTGCTCCAGGATGATTAACATCTTAACATCAGTTGTCTGTCTCCTAAAGTATTGCAAATGTGACTTGTCTTTTATGAGGTGTGCTAAATGTATCTTCCGTTTCTTTGGGCTGTTTGTGTTAAATCTGTGATTACTTCTTTAAAGGCATCATTCTGAAAAACAACTGGTTCAGTGACTGTTACATTAACACATAAAGAAGTATTATCTTAGCAAGATGTAATACAATACTTTTACAGATGGCAAAGCATTAAGGTTGAATTTTATTTGTAACAAGTGTGCTTAAATAACATGCTGACTACATTTTACTGGAGGCTGATATTATCACCAAATTACATACATTATGCTCTTATGTACTATGCAAAATGAATATGAATTGAATTCCCTTTCCTCTATAATGCTTAGGTCAGAAAAAGCAAAGGTATAGACAAAAGATAATATATGTAATATGTAAAATATGATATTCAAGGTGGATGTAAATCAGTATGCAAATCCAAACTTAGCAAGTAGTATCCATTCATCCTTATCTTTTACCACCATAGTTCCACAACATTCATTTCATCTTTTTATATTTGATTCATTATAGACACTAAGTATACTTTAAAATAAACAAACAAAGGAGAACTGGGACTTCTATATTACCCATTATAGGTTACCTATGTCTCTATCTAGCTTCCCTCCCCCAGAATCTGTCATGTAGCACACACACACACACACAAAAAAGCAAACATAAAAAATTTATTAGTTCTGCTCTGTCTTCCGTGGTTGTCAGAAAAAAATAATTCCAGAATTGGTTTCTTTGGGGAAAAAGTACTTTAATAAATCCTATCCCAAAGGGTGCTTTATGGGATGGTAATAGATATCAGAGGAAACTAATAAGTTGGTGAAGCATTCCATAGCCAAATTGGTTAAAATCTGGGACTTTTTTTCATTGCAGAACTTTTAAGACTTTAATATACTATAATATATTCATTATACTCTCTATAACAGGAATGACCTATCGTATAAAAAGTTCCAAGACTAATCTGACTGGAGAAGCTTTTTTAAGTCATTTTTTCATATAAACATCAAGTGGTACACTTTGGAAAACACTGTTTTGACTCTTATAACACATCAATTATAGCCTTTTAAAAATGCAGTAGCAAGTTGTAGTGGAGAATAACCCCTCTTCCTATTGTTAATGACATATTCATCTTATAAACAGTTACAACAAACAGGTTTCAAACTTACATATGTGGATTTGAATAACTAATCCATAGAAACACTGGATGTATGGAGAATGGTTCTATAGAGAAAAAAATTATGAAGCCAAATGGTTTTGCATAAAGTGTCCAGGAAAAATGTGCTTCTCCAGTGACCTGCTTTATAATGATAACTTCATGTACTCTCTCCCTGGTGGTCTAGTGGTTAGGATTTGGCACGCTGTCTCTCTCACTTACTCTAAATTCTTTATAAAAGTGTTCTATATGAAAATATATTCTCCTTTTTCCTCAAATGAATTGTTACTATCTCCTCACTACCGGACATCCCAATAGGAGACATAGGTTTCCTGTTGAGATAATTTAAAGCTAATTTAATACTCAAACACTATTCAGTTTTTCAAGACACTCAGTTCATTTTAAGAAAAGGATTTTAGGTCATTCTAAATTACACTGAAGCTGTCCTGTTTAGATATTTAAAAGCTAGTGTTCTCACTCCCTCTTTTGAGAGCACCGGAATCATAACTTACTGCTGAACAATCATTGACAGGAAGACACTGGAACTCACCAGAAAAGATACCCCACATCCAAAGACAAAGGAGAAACCACAATGACATGGTAGGAGGGGCGCAATCACAACAAAATCAACTCTCATAACTGCTGGGTGAGTGACTCATAAACTGGAGAACACTTATACCACAGAAGTCCACACACTGGATTCAAGGTTCTGAGCCCCACGTCAGGCTTCCCAACCTGGGGGTCTTGCAATGGGAGGAGGAATTCCTAGAGAATCAAACTTTGAAGGCTAGTGGGATTTGATTGCAGGACTTCGACAGGACTGGGGGAAACAGAGACTCCACTCTTGGAGGGCACACACAGAGTAGTGTGTGCATCAGGACCCAGGGGAAGGAGCAGTGACCCCATAGAAGACTGAACCAGACCTACCTGCTAGTGTTGGAGGGTCTCCTGCAGACGCGGGAGGTGGCTGTGCCTCACCATGAGGACAAGAACACTGGCAGCAGAAGTTCTGGGAAGTGCTCCTTGGCATGAGCCCTCCCAGAGTCAGCCATTAGCCCCACCGAAGAGCCTGGGTAGGCTCCAGTGTTGGGTTGCCTCAGCCCAAACAACCAACAGGGAGGGAACCCAGACCCACCCAGCAGCAGTCAAGTGGATTAAAGTTTTACTGAGCTCTGCCCACCAGAGCAACAGCCAACTCTACTCACCACCAGTCCCTCCCATCAGGGAACTTGCACAAGCCTCATAGATAGCCTCATCTACAAGAAGGCAGACAGCAGAAGCAAGAAGAACTACAATCCTGCAGCATGTGGAACAAAAACCACATTCACAGAAAGATAGACAAGATGAAAAGGCAGAGGGCTATGTACCAGATGAAGGAACAAGGTAAAACCCCAGAAAAACAACTAAATGAAGTGGAGATAAGCAATCTTCCAGAAAAAGAATTCAGAATAATGATAGTGAAGATGATCCAGGACCTCAGAAAAAGAATGGAGGCAAAAATCGAGAAGATGCAAGAAATGTTTAACAAAGACCTAGAAGAATTAAAGAACAAAGAAACAGAGATGACCAATACAATAACTAAAATGAAAACTACACTAGAAGGAATCAATAGCAGAATAACTGAAGCAGAAGACCAGTGACCTGCAAGACAGAATGGTGGAATTCACTGCTGTGGAACAGAATAAAGAAAAAAGAATGAAAAGAAATGAAGACAGCCTAAGAGACCTCTGGGACGACATTAAACACAACAATATTCGCATTATAGGGGTCCCAGAAGGAGAAGAGAGAGAGAAAGGACCTGAGAAAATATTTGAAGAGATTATAGTCGAAAACTTCCCTAACATGGGAAAGGAAATAGCCACCCAAGTCCAGGAAGTGCAGAGAGTCCCATACAGGATAAACCCAAGGAGAAACATGCCGAGACACATAGTAATCAAATTGGCAAAAAGTAAAGCCAAAAAAAATTATTGAAAGCAGCAAGGGAAAAATGACAAATAACGTAGGGAACTCCTGTTAGGTTCACAGCTGATTTCTCACCAGAAACTCTACAAGCCAGAAGGGAGTGGCATGATATACTTAAAGTGATGAAAGGGAAGAACCTACAACCAAGATTACTCTACCCAGAAAGGATCTCATTCAGATTCAATGGAGAAATCAAAAGCTTTACAGACCAGCAAAAGCTAAGAGAATTCAGCACCACCAAACCAGCTCTACAACAAATGCTAAAGGAACTTCTCTAAGTGTGAAACACAAGAGAAGAAAAGGACCTACAAAAACAAACCCAAAACAGTGAAGAAAATGGTAATAGGAACATACATATTGATAATTACTTTAAACGTGAATGCATTAAATGCTCCAACCAAAAGTCACAGGCTTGCTAAATGGATAGAAAAACAAGACACATATATATGCTGTCTACAAGAGACCCACTTCAGACCTAGGGACACATACAGACTGAAAGTGAAGGGAGGGAAAAAGATATTCCATGCAAATGGAAATAAAAAGAAAGCTGGAGTAGCAATACTCATATAAGATAAAATAGACTTTAAAATAAAGAATGTTACAAGAGATAAGGAAGGACACTACATAATGATCAAGGGATTAGTCCAAGAAGAAGATATAACAATTATAAATGTATATGCACCCAACATAGGAGAACCTCAGTACATAAGGCAACTGCTAACAGCCATAAAAGAGGAAATCGACAGTAACACGGTAATAGTGGGAGACTTTAACACCTCACTTACACCAATGGACAGATGATCCAAACAGAAAATTGATAAGGAAACACAAGCTTTAAATGACACAGTAGACCAGATAGACTTAATTGATATTTATCGGACATTCCATACAAAAAGAGCAGATTACACTTTCTTCTCAAGTGCGCATGGAACATTCTCCACGATAGATCATATCTTGGGTCACAAATCAAGCCTCAGTAAATTTAAGAAAATTGAAATCATATCAAGCATCTTTTCTGACCACAGCGCTATGAGATTAGAAATCAATTACAGGGAAAACAACGAAAAAACACAAACACATGGAAGCTATACAATACGTTACTAAATAACCAAGAAATACTGAAGAAATCAAAGAGGAAAACAAAAAATACCTAGAGACAAATGACAATGAAAAACACGACAATCCAAAACATATGGGATGCAGCAAAAGCAGTTCTAAGAAGGAAGTTTGTAGCTATTCAAGCCTACCTCAAGAAACAAGGAAAATCTCAAATAAAGTCTAATGTTACACCTAAAGAAACTAGAGAAAGAAGAACAAACGAAACCGAAATTTAGCAGAAGGAAAGAAATCATAAAGACCAGAGCAGAAATAAATGAAATAGAAACAAAGGAAACAATAACAAAGATCAGTAACACTAAAAGCTGGTTCTTTGAGAAGATAAACAAAATTGATAAACCTTTAGCCAGACTCATCAAGAAAAAGAGGGAGAGGACTCAAATCAATAAAATTAGAAATGGAAAAACAGAAGTTACAACAGACTCTGAAGAAATACAAAGCATCCTAAGAGACTACTATAAGCAACTCTATGTGAATAAAATGGACAACCTGGAAGAAATGGACAAATTCTTAGAAAGGTATAATCTTCCAAGACTGAACCAGGAAGCAATTGAAAAGACTAATAATCACAAGTAATGAAATTGAAACTATGATTTAAAATCTTCCAACAAACAAGTCTAGGACCAGATGGCTTCACAGGTGAGTTCTATCAAACATTTAGAGAAGAGCTAACACCCATCCTTCTCAAACTCTTCCAAAACACTGCAGAGGAAGGAAAACTCCCAAACTCATTCTATGAGGCCACCATCACCCAGATACCAAAACCAGAAAAAGATACTACAAAAAAAGAAAATTACATACTAATATCACTGATGAATATAGATGCAAAAATCCTCAACAAAATACTAGCAAACAGAAGTCAACAGCACATTAAAAGTATCATACACCATGATCAAGTGGGTTTTATCCCAGGGATGCAAGGATTCTTCAATATATGCAAATCAATCAGTGTGATACACCATATTAACAAATTGAAGAATAAAAACCATATGATCACCTCAATAGATGCAGAAAAAGCTTTTGACAAAATTCAACACCCATTTATAATAAAAACTGTCCAGAAAGTGGGCATAGAGGGAACCTACCTCAACATAATAAAGGCCATATATGACAAACCCACAGCAAACATCATTTTCAATGGTGAAAAACTGAAAGCATTTCTTCTAAGATCAGGAACAAGACAAGGATGTCCACTCTCACCACTATTATTCAACATAGTTTTGGAAGTCCTAGCCATGGCAATCAGAGGATAAAAAGAAATAAAAGGAATACAAATTGAAAAAGAAGAAGTAAAACTGTCACTGTTTGCAGATGACATGATACTATACGTAGAGAATCCTAAAGATGCCACCAGAAAACTACTAGAGCTAATCAATGAATTTGGTAAAGTTACAGGATACAAAATTAATGCACAGAAATCTCTTGCATTGCTATACACTAATGATGAAAAATCTGAAAGAGAAATTAAGGAAACACTCCCATTTACCATTGCAACAAAAAGAATAAAATATCTAAGAATAAACCTACCTAGGGAGAGAAAAGACCTGTATTCAGAAAACTATAAGACATTGAAGAAAGAAATTAAAGATGATACCAACAGATGGAGAGATGTACCATGTTCTTGGATTGGAAGAATCAATATTGTGCAAATGACTATCCTACCCAAAGCAATCTACAGATTCAATGCAATCCCTATCAATTTACCAATGTCATCTTTTATAGAACTAGAACAAAAAATCTTAAAATTTGTGTGGAGACACAAAAGACCCCGAATAGCCAAAGCAGTCTTGAGGGAAAAAAAAGAAGCAGGAGGAATCAGACTCCCTGACTTCAGACTATGCTACAAAGCTACAGTAATCAAGACAATATGGTACTGGCAGAAAAACAGAAACATAGATCAGTGGAACAAGATAGAAAGCCCAGAGATAAAACCACACACCTATGGTCAACTAATCTATGACAAAGGAGGCAAGGATATACAATGGAGAAAAGACAGTCTTTTCAAAAGTGGTGCTGGGAAAACTGGACAGCTACATGTAAAAGAATGAAATTAGAACACTCCCTAACACCATACAAAAAAACTCAAAATGGATTAGAGACCTAAATGTAAGACTGGACACTATAAAACCCTTACAGGAAAACATAGGAAGAACACTCTTTGACATAAATCACAGCAAGATCTTTTTTGATCCACCTCCTAGAGTAATGGAAGTAAAAACAAAAATAAACAAATGGGACCTAATGAAACTTAAAAGCTTTCGCACAGCAAAGGAAACCATAAACAAGATGAAAATACAACCCTCAGAATGGGAGAAAATATTTTCAAATGAATCATTGGACAAAGGAGTAATCTCCAAAATACATAAACAGCTCATGCCGCTCAGTATTAAAAAAAACAAACAACCCAATCCAAAAATGGGCAGAAGACCTAAATAGACATTTCTCCAAAGAAGACATACAGATGGCCAAGAGGCACATGAAAAGCTGCTCAATATCACTAATTATTAGAGAAATGCAAATCAAAACTACAGTGAGATACCACCTCACACCGGTTAGAATGGGCATCATCAGAAAATCTACAAACAACAAATGCTGGAGAAGGTGTGGAGAAAAGGGAACCCTCTTGCACTGTTGGTGGGAATGTAAGTTGATTCAGCTACTATGGAGAACAGTATGGAGGTTCCTTAAAAAACTAAAAATAGAATTACCATATGACCCAGCAATCCCACGACTGGGCATATACCCAGAGAAAACCATAATTCAAAAAGACACATGCACCCCAATGTTCATTGCAGCACTATTTACAATAGTCAGGTCATGGAAGCAACCTAAATGCCCATCGACAGATGAATGGATAAGGAAGACGTGGTACATATATACAATGGAATATTACTCAGCCATAAAAAGGAATGAAATTGGGTCATTTGTAGAGATGTGGATGCATCTAGAGACTGTCATACAGAGTGAAGTAAGTCAGAAAGAGAAAAACAAATATCGTATATTAACGCATATATGTGGAACCTAGGAAATGGTACAGATGAACCGGTTTGCAGGGCAGAAATTGAGACATAGAAGTAGAGAGAAAATGTATGCACACCAAGGGGGGAAAGCGGACGGGTGTGGGGATGGTGGTGTGATGAATTGGTCGATTTGGATTGACCTGTATACACTGATGTGTATAAAATGGATGACTAATAAGAACCTTCTGTATATAAAAAAAAAGCTAGTGTTACTAATATTAAAAGTTCAATCTCAAATATAAAAAAAAGAAAGAAAAAAAAATAAAAGGATTTTTAAAATAGCCATTCATCTGTGATTAGGTTTTCCTATGCTTGGAATAAGCTTTTGGTCAGCAATAGGAATGCCTAAAGGAAAGTGCACCTTAATTTTCTTATTTGTTCATTCAATTGATTCTACTTTGTGCCTCTTACTATTCTAATACTAGGATGAGGGTGAAAAGAGAATGACAAGACAAGCCGCAATCTGGAAGAAAATCTTTGCAAAACTCATATCCAATAGATGACTGGTGTACAAAGTATATGAAGGACACTTAGAACTCAGCAATAAGAAACCAAGCAACCCAGTCTGAAAGTGTGCAAAAGATCTGAACAGGCATCTCACCGAAGAAGATATACTTACAGATAATTATGTGAGGTGATGCTCAAACTCATGTCATTAAGAAACTGCAAATTAAAACAACAATGAGATACCACCATACAACTGTTAATGGTTAAATCCAAAACACTGATAACACCAAAAACTGGCAAGTATATGGAGCAATAGGAATTCTCAGTCATTTCTGTTGGAAATGCAAAATGGTATAGCCACTTTGGAAATCTGACAGGGTCTTACAAAGCTAAATGTAATGTTACCATAAGATCCAGCAATTGCACTCCTTTGTATTTATCTAGATGAGTTGAAAACTTATGTCCATACAAAATCCTGCACAAAAATGTTTATAACAGCTTTATTTATAATTGCCAAAACTTGGAAGCAATCAAGATGTCCTTCAACAGACGAATGGATAAATAAACCATGGTACATACATTGAAGGGAGTATTATTCAGCAATAAGTAGAAAAGAGCTATCAAGCCATGGAAAGAAGTGAAGGGATCTTAACTGCATATTGCTAAATTAAAGAAGCCAATCTGAATAGGTTACTTACTATATTAGCTTAACTGTATGACATTCTGGAAAAGGGAAAACTATAGAGCCTATAAAAAGATCAGTGGGGGCTTCCCTGGTGGTGCAGTGGTTGAGAGTCCGCCTGCCGATGCAGGGGACATGGGTTTGTGCCCCGGTCCGGGAGGATCCCGCATGCCGCGGAGCGGCTGGGCCCGTGAGCCATGGCCACTGAGCCTGCGCGTCTGGAGCCTGTGCTCCACAACGGGAGAGGCCACAGCAATGAGAGGCCCGCATAACGCAAAAAAAAAAAAAAAAAAAAAGATCAGTGGTTGCCAGGGCTTTGGAGGAAGAAAGGGAGGGATGAATAGATGGAAAATAGAAGATTATTAGTATAATGAAACTATTATATGTAATACTGCAATGATGGATACATAACATTATGCATTTTTCAAAACCCATAGAACTATACAATACAAAGAATGAAACTTAATGTAAATTATGACCTTTAGTTAATAATAATGTATCAGTATTGGTTCATCAGTTATAGCAAATGTATCACTGTTATGCAAGATGTTAATAATAGCGGAAACTGTATACAGAGTAGGGGGTGGGGAGAGGAGGTAGATGCAAACTATACTTTTTGCTCAAGTTTTCTCTAAACCAAAACTGCTCTAGAAAGTAGAATCAATTCAAGTTTGAAGACCACTAACTTTTAGAATTGCGTTTTGGCAAGGACCAGTCATTCCTGGGCCATTTGTTTAAAAAAAAAGGACATAGTTTGAGTTAAGGGCATAAGCCTCTGTAAGAGACAATAATAGTTTATATCACAGGTCTGTCATAGTATAATACACTATTTTCTGTATCATTCATTTTCTATACAGAAGACCCTTCCTGAATGGACCATGAATATGACTTTGATATGGACCCCTCTATGTTAATAGTAACTCTACAACTTCTTTTAAATTATCTTTTCTTCCCACAGTTTCTTTTAAATCACTTCAAATATAAAAATAATGGGAAATGCTTTCACGTTTTTGTCAAAATTAATGCACCCTTTGCCCCCCTTTATGAGGCTTTCGACTGGTACTTTAATTCTAAGGGAATGTACCCACCAGTTCTGGGATGTCTGCCCTGGGAGATTAGCTGGTGGTTGACTCCTTATTATACATACTCAGTCAGTCTATGATTGGCCAGAAAATTTCACATTATTTTTTACCACTTGAAAGCAAAAGGGGAGAAAAAATCCCCCAAACTCCTCAAATTGCTATTTCCAAGTGTCCAAGTGAAATTTCAACTAACAATTGAGTTTGACCAGTTTAGTGCAACCCTGAAGCTCAAGCTGACTCTAAACCTGTCTTTAATCAAGTTAACCACAACATGCAGTCAGGGGTGAAATAGGCATTTGCTGTTATGTCCTTCCTTATCAATACAAAATGCTACTCAATTTCATGACTTTCCACAGCACTCAGCAGCCCCAACTTCCTCTTTTGCACCTCCCAACCCACTGCCAATGTAAATTATTTTGTAGTACCTGTATTTTTCAGGAGGATAAATCATGAGAACAGAATTTTTTAGTGAGAACTTTTTTTCAGAACAACATGGAATTATTTTAAGGTGTGTTTCCAGCCGATAGTAAAAACGACTAACTAGAAACTTAGCTAAGTGGGTGCTATGTTCCAAGAATTCAAGTCCTGAAGAAGGTTATTTTAATATCAAAAGAATGTTGACAGCATCTCTTAGTGACACAGATTCCACTCAAATCTCCCCTTTGCCGTGGGTTTGAAGTTGAGCCTCTGGTGACATTGAGATTTGTAATATCAAACTTCTTTTAAACGACTAGGCAGGTATTATAATTTTCTTTTTTCCTGAAGGAGATGGTAAAGAGTTCCCCATCAGCTCATTTATAAAAACGCCATTAGGAGAAGGAGGAAAGGAAGAATGGGGATAAAGCCCTTTAAAAAGAGGTAATAAATGATCACATTAGAACAGTAAGATGTAAAATAAGGTCTCTGAATTTCTATTTTTAAAATAGCTTTATTTTTAACAATTAAAAAATAAATAGCTTTATTAAGATATAATTCACATTCAATACAATTCACCCATTTAAAGTATACAAGTCAATGTTTTTTAGCATATTCACAGGATTGTTCAACCATCACCACAATCTAGTTTTAGAATATTTTCATCCTCACTAAAAACAACCCCATACTCTTTAGCAGTATATCCCCATTCTCCTCTCTACTTCCCCGCCACCCCACCCCATTCAATTCTAAGCAACCGTTAGTCTACTTTCTGTCTTTATAAATTTGCCTGTTCTGGACACTTTATATGAATGTAATCATACAATATGTGGCCTTTTGTGACTGTTTTTCATCCTTATCATATTGTAGCATGTATCAGTACTGAATTTCACTTTATAGATGAATAATATTGCATGTTACGGAATATCGAATTTTATTTATCATTTCATCAGGTGATGGACATTTAGGTTATTTGAACTATTTGGCTATTAAAACTAATGCTGCTTTGAACATTTGTATACAAGTTTTTGTGGGAATGTATGTTAATTTTAGGGGGGTAAATACTTAGGAGTAGAATCACTACATCATATGGTAATTCTGTTTTTATTTAAGGAAATGACAAATTGTTTTCCAAAGAAGCTGCACCATTTTACATTTCCACCAGCAATGAATGAGGGTTCCAATGTCTCCACATTCAATCTCTTTTATAAATTAACTTTCTCAAAAACAGAAAGAAATGAAGGAAGGGAGGGAGGGAGGGAGGAAGAGGGAGGGAAGGAGGGAGGGAGGAAATAAGTCAGCTGATGCTTTCCTGCTGATAAGGTCATTCTAATGATGGACTAGACCTTCTGGAGTCAAGTATTATAAAAATAAAGGCAGAATTGCACTGACCATTTTTTCCCTACATTATCAGCCATTTTGCCTATGAAATCATAGGCAAATGATTCTAAATATTTTTTATGATATATGAGGAAACATAAAAATGCAAGAAAAAAATAGTGTTTACATATTCACACATATTTTCACACAGCCATGCACAGTAAAGAATATGGAAGAAAATATACCAGGGTTTTAATAATTACTATATCTAGAAATCAAGATTGCACATGGATTTTTTTCCCCCTCCTTTTGCTTATCTGTAGGTATCTTTGTAAAAACAATAAGCATGTGTAGCTTTTTTGTTTTAAGGAAAAAGTATGATCCTTCTACCAGTGGGTCCCATAGCACTGGTTCTCAACCTGGCTGAACATTAGAAACACCAAAGGAGCTTTTAAGAAAAATACCAATGTCTTGACCCCCTTCCTTAGAAATTCATATTCAATTGATCTGGGATGATTCCAGTGTACAAGCAGAGTGAGAACTACACCCTTTACCTTCAGTTCTCTGCTATCTCATTTGTTGAGTTTTGCTAGAAGGAATAAAGCTTTCCTACAGGCTGATGGTCTCCTGTTGTGAGCTTAGTTGAGGCCATTTTATTTATGGTTTGCAAGGTATTATCTTTACTGGGTTACATCTGGAGAGGCTCCTTTAGTATCAAGAGGCTACTTCAAGAAACATGTGAAGAGGTGTCCCAAACTTTCTTCTGGCAAGTGTCATGGGAAGATCAGTAACTTAAATGTTGAAATGAAACCATCTGGCACTTAAGAAGTTTTATACACATAGTAAGGTGCAGTTTTTAAGCCAAAATAAAGCTGTCTTTGGCTTAATGAATAGTAATATTTAGACAATGATTTGTCATGCAATCCTCTGCTGCATGGTAATGAGAGATGCATAGAAGTGGTCTGGGGATGGGAAAGAGAAGATGAAAGTAAACACTGAAGGCCTCAGTAAGGATATGCATCACTGAATATTCTATATCTATTGCCTTTTCCTTTTTATGTACAGTAGGTAGTTGGAGAGAAACTGGGTCCATTAAAATTCTTGATACTGGTATCTAGTGTGAAGTAACATACTTCTTGACTGAAGAACAAAGTAGTTAGCTTTCTGGCTGAATAATGGGGCAGTGTGACTTTATGTGTCTGATACCTTCAAAACTAGGGATATTTGATGTTCCTGTCAGAAGGATCTACTCCTGAAGCATCTGAAGGCTTTTAACTTAAAAAATTGGAAGCATACATCCTTTGACAAATCTCACTCTTAGCTCCTGGCTGGTCTCTGTTTGGTGGGGCAAGAAAATGGGTAAAAAGAATAGTTGTCTTCAATGGATAACCAGCAACGACCTACTGTATAGAACAGGGAGCTCTGCTCATTGTTTTGTGGCAGCCTGGATGGGAGGGCAGTTTCGGGGGAGAATGCATACATGTATATGTATTGATTTTGCTGTGCACCTGAAACTATCACAACATTGTTAATTGGCTATACTCCAATATAAAATTAAAAGTTAAAAGCACCCTCCCCAAAAAAAGAGAATGATTGTCTTTCTCTATGACAAGGGGGAAAAGTAGTACTGAATTAAGCAGTTCTTTTCACAAATGTCAGTTATTTTTAGAAGAATTATTTTCATCTTTTCATCCACAAACCAATTTTAATGAGTTTCAAGGTACCTGGTAGGTATGTGGGGAAAGCCAGTGATAAATGCCATTATTCAGGCCTTTAAATTCTTATGATCCAGAAGAAAAAATACAAGTCCTTAAAAAATTAATAAACAAAGTAGAATTCATGAAAATGACATACAGTTCTCTAAAATTTCTAAGAATGAAGAGAGCACCTTTGGATGTTGAAGAGGTTTAATGTTTTTCTACTGTAATGTCAAAGCTGAGTTTTCCCCCACCTTTTAGAAAGTGGTGCCAGCTTTCAAATGAATCTGCAGTCCCTTCAGATTCAATTGCAAGACTTTTGTTTATTCTTTTTTTCTCACTGCATTGTTTACCATTATTATTTCTACATGATAAATGTCAGAAGTGTTTTGTTGTTTTGACCTTCTGGCTTCGGCTAAAAATAGCCAAATTACCAGTAGATTTAGAATGTTAATTAATAATCACATTGGCTATTAATATCAAAGAAGATGCAAGATTCTTATCCTGGATAACTTTGAAAGTTTAAACTTCTTTTTTTTAATGTTTTCCATATTAATGACTGTCAATCATGCTTTAGCCATGGTTTATTTATTTATTTTGTATTGAAGTATATAATTGACTTACTATATTAGTTTCAAGTGTACAACATAGTAATTCAGTATTTTTATACATTATGAAATGTTCACAATAAGTCTAGTTACCATCTGTCACCATACAAAGTTATTACCATATTATTGACTATATTCCCTATGTTGTATGTTACTGAAGTTTAAACTTCTTAATGTTTAAACATAATAGTAATGATGTCTATCATTTATTGAGCTCTTTCACTTTGTTCCTTCCTCTGTGTTTATCTTGCTATAAGTGTATTACTTTATTTAATATTTAAAAACATCCTATGTATAATTCTTCTAGCTTCATCTTCATTATAATTCCTGAAAATGCACATAATACCTTGTTTTTATTGACATATTTTTGTAAGCTACAACAACCGATGAAAAAACCCAGACAGGAAAGTGGTTGTTTTCTCTATTGCACTGGTTGAATTTATTCCCATCCTCACCTCATTCTTTTAAAGGTATCTCTTGGTTAAGTTTGTGCACTATTCATTCTATTTCTATTCTTCTAGTAGTTACTCTTAAGTAGTAATATATACATACCCTAATAAGTTTTGAGGTGAATCAATAATTCTATCCTTCTCTTGAAATAAGGCAAGGACCTTAAATCTGTCTATGTTATTTTTTAGTCTATTTTAGTGTACACATACACACACACACACACACACTTTTAAACATTTAAACCTAGATTTATCAACAAACTTTTGATTTTGTTTTTCCATCATTGGTTCTTCCACCACACTCTTTCCTTTTATATTCAGTTTCCTTCCTGCTGAAGTATATTTTTTTAGTAATATTTTAGTAAGAATCTGTAAATATAACTTGTCTCAGTCTTTGTACAACTTAAGATTTCTTTAATTCTTAAAATTTAATCTTTGATATTCTAAAGTTTCACCATGGTTATCTAAGTGTGTGTGTGAGTGTGTGTGTGTGTGTGTGTGTGTGTGTTTTAAGTTACCTTCCTCAGAACTGTCTGCTCCTTGAGTATGAAGATTTATGGTTTCTTTCATTTTCAGAGTATTGCCTCACTTCCAATCTCTTGTTCTGAAGAGAATTATTAGATTTATTAGACATATGCTAGAAATTCTCATTCTATCCTCCATGTGTCTTTTATATTTGTAATAAAATTTATCCATTTACCAATGAGTTTATAATTAATTAATTGAGGACTAACATGAATACAGTACCACGTAACTACATACGTATGTCTGTATACACACACACACACACACACACACACATATATCTTACTGCATTTTAGGTGAATTTCGTAGATCTGTTTTCAAATTTCCTAATTTCCTCTTTATCTGTGTTTAATATACTAGAGTTCACATATTGAGCTTTTCCTTTCAATTATAATATTTTTCATTTCTAGGATTTCTTACTGCATCTTCTTTTTTAGGATATGCTGTCCTTGTAATTTTTATTTCCTCCTTATTTATTTCTTTGAACATTTAAAGCAAACTTGTTTTCATATGGTTCTATTTTCTAATAGTTTTAGCATGTGAATTCTCCTGTTTGTTGAGACTCCTGGCTCTCAGGAAGTCTCCTCCTCTCAGGAAGTCTATTTCCTTGATGCTTCAAATTTTAGACTGACTCTATCTTCTGACCGTTTTTGAAGGATGTGTCATGGTTCAGGGTTGTGAAGTCATTATTGTGGGTGGTTTTATTATGTCTACCTCTTTCAATCCCATGGGTCTCACAACCAGTTTTAATGATGATTTCTTGACTTCAGATTCTTTTGCCAAACATAATATGTGAATTCAACCCCTATCCCCATATAGTTATCAGTTTTGATTTCTCCCAGATGATTAATTTTCAACCATGACCTAGGACAGGCAATCCATTTTTCTTGCCAAATTTCCAGTCCAGTGGAAGAAACTTTTCTAGTCCCTTCTAGGCTTTTGGTTTTATGCTGAGAGTGCATCTATAGCTTTCCACAACCCCAGGCCTGAAAATTCCTGTCTTTTTCCCCAACTCTCTACTCTTAGGTTAAAACCTCAGTGACTTAGAATATCCAGGTCCAGTAGCCTCATGGCCCATTTGGCTTTAGCTCCCATTCATTGCTCTGGCTTCAGATTGACTGTTCATTTCACGTGGTTTTTCTTTTTTGTTTTCAAGCATAAATATGGATACGTATGTTTTCATGGCTGTTATATCCCATTCAGCAGTGCTGTGTTTGGAGCAAAGGGGAGGGAGATGCTGATCAGTCGTAATGATCAAAGACCTCAACTTCATCTGTATGGTACCACATAGCTAATTTGACTTTCTCGGTATTTTCAGTTTGCTTACTTTTTTCCCATTAAAGAAACCAGCAGGTCACATAGTCTGTCTTGAAAATGTAGCCTTATACCTGTTGCTCTTTATATGTCATGGTTGTCAGAGATGGCAAACTCGTGGAGGACAGGCACTGTACTACATGCAGACATGTATTAGCATCACTGGAAAATGAAAATAAATTTAGTGTCCACGGTATTTCCAAGGATCCTATTTGCAAGGAAAAATATCTTTTTCTAAGTTGGCAACTTTATTTCATAGATTCAGACTCAAAATGCAGCTTTGTTTTTGGTTTGGCAGTGGTCATTGGTATCTTCATATTATTTCTCTGCTTCTTTAGAAAAAACAAGAAGTTTTGCTCCCACTTTTGCTTGCTGTGACCAAATCTCAAGAAACCGGAGGATCCTTGGGCACTAGCCCAGCCATTAGCTGCAGTTGCTTGACTTAATAGTTGGTCAAATGTCACTCTCAAGCCAGAAATATAATAATGAGAATTTTTGTGTGTGTGTGGGGAGGAGGGGTAAAATTATGAACTATAAAACCAGAGTGACAGGAAGGTGCTAGGAGAAATGTTCAAAACACTGATGTGATTTATGAACATGTGGCAAACAGATGTGGTAGAGTAATAGGGACCCCATCTCCTTTTATAAATTTGGATCATATTTGTGTCTCTCCCGAATTCCCCCACCCCTAGGTTCATAATATGCTTTATTAAAATTCTCTCCAGGGCATATGGATGATTAATAATTTTTGATGACAGAAATTTGGTTTTGGTAAGCTGCACAGTGAAAGATAAATACAACGAGGCTATTTTAACCTCTGTATATTAAGCTTATTAGAGTGAGGCTTCTCTGTAAGATGGCCTGTGTTGAGATTGTGTGTGATTTATGGAAATGTCACCAATGACCCTGGTTCTGGAAAAACTCTTAAAATCTCTTTTGTTGTAATCATCACTTGGGTTTCAGTTGTCACTAGGGAAAATCATTTTGGGAAAAAAACATAATCAAGAGTAGTTAAAATATGCTTCAAATAAAATAAATATTGGGTAGCTATCTAGGAATAAAAATACAAAGAACCTCTGAGAAGAATGTTGGAAACAGAAATTTATTTGTAACTAATCCTAAATGTGGTGTGGAAGAGAAGCAAATGGATAGGGAAACACTGGAATATTGGCTTTTGATTCTCTCCCAAAAGCCAGTGACATGTCTGAAACCTTTACATAAGCCTTTTAATTCTTTCAAACTTTGTTAAGAGAGCAAGTGTTCTGCATTTAGTGTCTGTAATACAGTTTGAAAAAAAATGTTTTAATAAAACAAAAAATTTTAAGACACTGCATCTGTGTGGCAAGAAATTCAAGCAGTACAAATGTTTATAGTAAAGAATTAATTTTTCTTTCATCCTTCTCAAGTCCTCAATTTTGCTTGTCTAGAAGCAACTGCTATTCGTTTGAACTTATTTAATAAAAGTACTAATGTTATAAGTCAATCTTCCAAATAGGAATATTGAAATTTACCACAAATTGCATTTAGTATCCTGTACTATTCACACTGAGTTACTAGTCATTTGTAAAGCTAATATTTATAGCAAGATCATATAATTCTCACTTCACTCAAGTGATATGTTGAGGAAACTTAAAGTGGATAAAGGAAAAAATTTCAAAATAATGAGAATAATGTTAGAGGCCTGATGTTACTGATTTGGTGAATTTTTGCTTTGGGCCGGGACTTTGTCAGGCAGAGCTAAAAGATCATACGGCTGAAACTCTTGATTTGCAGTTTCCAAAACCCCTCCATTTCTCCCATCCAAGAGTATGGCTAGTAGTTGTCTGGAAGTTACGAAGACTGATGGCTAGATCAGGGTCTTCTCCAAAATGTTATAAGAATCAGCCTGGGCAAGTCTGTGCTTAACTTGTTGGGCTAAAGGAGAAAAAGAATCAAGAACCCCCATGCTTTACTTCATCCCCTCATTTTTCATTCAATTAGGGTAAATTATAAAAACAGTAACAAAAACTAAAACACACATGGTAACAATATCCTAATGTGTTTGAGAAATAATGCAGAAGATGGACTTAACCACCTCAAAAAAATTTGGGAAACTATTCAGGGGTCTAAATGTAAGTCTGGTACTTTGATTACCTAGACAAGTTTCCTTCAGCTCTGTTCACATCATCAGCTTCCTTCTCACCTCTATCAGTAATGACTAGTAACTCAGTTTTATACCTTTTTTTTAAAGAAAATGTATAAGAAAGATTCTGTCACAAAAAAAAAAGAAAGAAAGAAAGAAAAGAAAAAGAAAAAAAATGAGTGCTGTTGCATTCTTTGTGTCTTCAGAGGGTTTTGTCCTCAGTCTGAAACTAGGTTAAGACATTTATACTTGAATAACTGGAAAGTGTCTTGATTCTTTTCTAAATTGAAGTGCCTTGGTGGTTGACAATTGAAGAATGATTTACAATTCCTGGAGTACTTTGTGGGTTTGGTTTTTAAAACCAGTTCTTAATATTCAAGCTACTTGGAAGTTAGAGCTTGAATAATAACTGGTTATTTCTAAAATGTGGAATTTGTACAATTTTGAGTAAATGCCCAAACTGATATGTTCTCAAAAATGTAAATTACCATATTCAATTGTCCTGGGAACTAATGGAGAAGCAGTAGGGTTTTTCTCTAAATTATAAAATAGTTCAATATTAGAAAATTAAAACCTAAAGGAAGTAGATTTCCCTATGCAGATGTTATAGTCCTGATACAGTCCCCATTTGCTATAGTGTGGCCCTATGATAACACCATACACCTCCCGGTTTTACCAATGAATATCTTGAGAATAAGGGAAGGAGCCACAGTACCTCATGTATCTTTTCAGAACAAAAGCTAATGTTACATTAATCCAGACTTTCAAAAATAAATTCAAATATCCTGGTATTCCGTCAGTATAACAGTTTTGAATTATCCTAGCAATAAGACCAGCTGAATTCTTGACTACTCTTAGCTAACATAAACAAAATAATGCCTGCCTCTCTTTATCTTTCCTGAAATCAGTCAATAAGTGTTGTATAAGCTGAAATAGCATTTTTTTTTTTTGCCATACGCGAGCCTCTCACTGTTGTGGCCTCTCCCGTTGCGGAGCACAGGCTCCGGACGCGCAGGCTCAGCAGCCATGGCTCACGGGCCTAGCCGCTCTGCGGCATGTGGGATCTTCCCGGACCAGGGCACGAACCCGTGTCCCCCGCATCGGCAGGCGGACTCTCAACCACTGCGCCACCAGGGAAGCCCTGAAATAGCATTTTAATTAATGAGCATAAGCAACCAGATAACTGAGAACTTGAAAACTGAGTTTATGTCTCACCTGATGTTCTATTCTTATCACCTACAACACTGCTAAATAAAACCTCTACTCATTCTTTCGTTGATTCTACAAATAATTATTTACACCCGCTATCTGTTAAACGTCTTGGTAGGAGCTGGGTGTTCAAAGATTTTAAAACAAACAAACAGATACACAAAATGAAATAAAAAACCACTATCCCTGACTTTTAGTAGTTCCTATTGTGGAAACAAAAATATAACTACCTAATAAAAATATGACGCTATCACAGAGGTACAAAATTGTATAGAAATACATCATAAAGCTACCTCTAGAGAAGCTAGAAAGAAATCACATAGACTGTCTCATGTTGGTGCTTTCCAGGTGTCGGAAAAGGATGCTCATAATGAAGGATGTGAGCAAGAATACAGAACTGTGAACTGAAATATTTGGGAACAGATATTGGTAAGGAGGCTTGGGTTCATATTACAGAGTGTTCTCTATATTATGTTAAGAAATGTACTTATGGAGGCAGTCAAGGTCTGGGCGTGGCCTCCACCAACCTCTTGAGCTTGTTGTTCCTCCTCCCAGGTCCATTTCTGCGACTTTGACCCTAATCTCCTAACACTAACCCTCTGACCCTGATCTCATGTTGACACTCCTGAGCTTCAGGAGAGGACTTCGTGCTTGAACACGTGGCCCCAGGCAGGTCACGCAGGACCCAGAGCCCGGATCTCCAAAAGCAGCTGCGGAGCAGAGGAATGTTCCTGCGAAGGGACCTGCCAGGGTCTCGAGTGTGTGGGAGGAGGTAGAAGCATAGATCTGGGCTTTGCCGACTCTTAACCTGCAAAGTTCCACCAAGCTCCCACTCCGTGCCTCAGTTTCTCATTCCCGAGTTCCAAAATGGCTTATGGGGAGGCTGTCCGCAGGACAGGAGATTGGCGGGGCTACTCTCCTTGCACATCTCCACCCTACCAGGAGCTGGTCCTCGATGGTCTGCTGCTACCCACGCGCGCGCACGCATGTGGACCCCGGCCCTCCTCCCGCCTCTCCTTCCTGAGTCCCCGGGCTCTCTCTGCCCCAGCTCCCTCTTGCCGCCAGCTCTACCCCTAAAGGCTGTGGGTACCCGGGAGCGGAGTTCTGGGCGCTGGGGTGAAGTGGGGCGGTGAGGGCATCGAGGATTAAGACGTCGGGAAGCGCTATCCCCACCTCTGCGGGAGGTAGACACAGTGGAACCAAGGAAGTCAGTTCCCTCTCCTGAGACTTCGGGGCCACTTACGCCACTGAGGAGAGGCAGAGGGATGGACCGGATGACCTCCTACACCTGCCATCCCCCCACCCCCACCCCCAACTCCCTGGCGTTTTTTGCTCTCCTAGGGCTGCGCCACCCACGGCTCCCTCCGAGTGGGGTGCGTGTCTCAGCTCCCTCCCGGGCGGGTTGCGGGGAGTGCAGTAGGGAGGGCAGAGCGGCTGCTGCCTCCCAGGTTGCCCTTTCGCCGAATCCTGCGCAGAGTTGTGCTAATGAGGCCGGGCTCATTTGCATTTCATGCTAATGAGCAGTTCCCTTAAGTGCCTTTCTCTCCTGGCGGGAGTCTCTGCCCTCATTCCGCGTGTGCCCGCGCCAGTCTTGAACTCTCAGTGGTCTTCTGGGAGAGGGGCCTATTTATGGTTTGCCCTCGTGTCTGACACTTTCCCTCTCGCTGGTCCGCAGTCTGCCTAGTGGCCTGCCCTTCCCAGACAGGATCAAGAGGCCCCATGGCTGGCACCGTGGGTAGTGACTCTAATCATTCCCTCTTAACAGAGGGGAAAATGAGGCCAGAGAGGCTTGCCCAGCACAATGGTCAGGTTTCCTGATGGTCAGCAGGCCCCCCACCTTCATCCACCATCCAGACCACCCCCTAACCCCCATCTCTGGGCTGAACTCAGTTCTAGAATATACGCAAAAAGGGGGGCAGATAAAAAAGAAAAAAAAAAAGGAAGAAATGTACTTACATTCACTCTAAATAATGAAGAGTCTTTTAAGGCTTATGAGTGGAGGAGCTGAGAAGATGAGATTTGGATGTGTACAAGCCACTCAGAGCTCTAAACGATAAATTCTGGGGAACAAGAGTTTAACAAGGAGAAATAAACAGGAGGCTACTGAAAAGATGAAAACCTGAACCAGGAAAACTGCAGTGGGGATGAAGAGGAAGGGGATGGAGATTAGTTCCTCAGCCCTGAGACACGACTGTATTTATCCATGCCTGTGTCCATCCATGCCCCTCCCTCAGCAAGCTCTCCTCTAAACTGTTCCCATATTCTACAAGTTTACCATTTACCCCATTTAAAAATTATGATGTATTTCGGGCATATAGAGGCAATAAGGACTAATGTAATAAACACCTGTAAAACCACTACCCTGTTTAGGAAATAAAGCATTAATACCGATGAAGGCTTCTGTGTGGCTGTCCATGTTGCTACATGCAGCTTTTGTTCTTTGACTTTCATTGCTTAGTAGTGTTTTATTGTATAAACCTACCAAGATTTATTCATTCATCTCTTGTAAATACCTTTAGAATGTTTCCAGTTTTTTGCTGTTACATGCAATGCTGCTATAAAAATTATTGTTTTGTCACCTTCTATACATGTGTGAGGTTTTCTAGGTATGAGCACAGGAACAGAATTCCTGTTCGAGTCTGCATCTTCACTTTCATTAGGTATTAACACATTGTTCTCCAAAGTAATTATACCCATTACACTCTTACCAGCAAATTTAAAAAATTAAATTAAATTTAAAAATAAATAAAATAAAAACTCTTGGTGTTTTGCAACTTCACCAATACTCAGTATTGTCAGACTTTCAAGTTGTTGCCAGATTGTGTCAGGACTTTTAAGCCACTGAGGGTTCTTTGGCTTTTGCTCTAAGTAAGATGGGAAGCCACTGGAGGATTTTGAATAGAAGGATGAAATGATCTGACTAAGCAGGATCATTCTGGCCACCGGGTTGAAAAGAGACTCTAAGGAGGTAAAGGGATAGAACCTGTGAGACTAGTTAAGTGGCTGTTGCACTAATCTATTCAAAATATGATGGAGGATTAAACTAAGGTAGTGGCAGTGGGGGAGTGAGAACTGAAAACATATCCAGACTCTAGATACATTTAGAAAGTGGCAACATTTTGAAAGTAAAGACAATGGATTTGCTGTTAGTGTGTGAGAGACTCCAAGGTTTTAACATGAGTAACTGAAAGAATCCAGTTGCTGTCTACTAAGAGCGGAGGAATGCAGAAGGAACAGGTTTGGAGGAAAGATCAGGAATCAGCTTTGGGCTTGATATGTTTGAGAAGAATATTAGATCTCCACTTGAAGATAGGGGAGTTTAGAATTAAGATGATAGTTCAGAACTAGAGTGTAAATTTTGGATACTTTATCATATAGACAGTGTTTAAAGTCCTGAGACTAGTAGAGGTCACCAAAAGAGTATTGTAGTCAGAGAAGGTCCATGAACTAGCCCCATATTTAATGGGAGATAAGAGAAACCAGCAAAGGAAACAGGAAACAGAGGAGGAAAGCTAAGACAGTGGCTGTGCCATAAGTCACAGAAAATGTGTCCCCTGCTGCTGATAGATCAAGTAGGTTGAGAACTGAGATATGATCGTTAGATTTAGCAACATGAAAGTTATCGCTGATTTCTCAGCAGAAGTTTTAGAGTTGTGGTGTGGGTGAAAGCTCAACTAGAGCATTTTATGAGAGAACAAGGAGAGGAATTAATTATTCTTTGTATTATTTTTGCTGTAAAGAGGAGTAGGGAAACAGGGCTCCACCTGAATGGTGGATTGAAGACAAAAGAGGTTATTTTTTTTAATATTGGGAATGTATTTAGCATATTTATGTGCTGTGGGATGATCCAAAAAAAGAAGTAAAAAATGATGATGCAATAGCGAGATGAGACATTCTGGAGGGATGTCCTTGAGTAGGTGGAAGGAGATGGGACTAGTGGACGAGTAAAAGGAGTATGGACAGTTATTTCATCAGTTGTGGCCAAAGGGAAGGCAGAATAAACGGGCATGGATGTGGGTTGAAGGATAGAAGTGATGGTGAGAGCGTGTAGAGTTGATGGTTTCTCAGTGAAATAGGAAATAAGCATCAGCTGAGAGTGTGGAAGAGGGAGAGGTGTTAGAAGTTTTAGTAGCGAGGATAAGGTATGGAATAGTGACCTAGGAGAAACACACTGGGAATTATTCTTTCTGATATTTAATATGTCTTTGATTATTTCAGTAAACTGGTCTCCTAGTTTCTGTCCTTGCCCCAAATTGATTCTTTTTAAACAAGATCATGTCACTCTACTCAAAACCTTCCAATAGGTACACATCTTGCTCAGAGTCAAAGTTCCTCATATCTCCTACAAGGCTCTACACTATCTGTACCCAAATTGCCTCTCTAAGCTCACCTACAACTGCTTTTTCCCTTGCTCAAACCATCAAGGCAGGAAACTGTGTCTATTTTGTTCACTACTATATCCCCAGCAATTAGAACAGCGCCTAGCACATAATATCAATAGGTACTCTAAATATTAGTTTGGTAAATGAAGTGGCAGAATTTTTGTGGTAAACTAAGAAGAATATAAGCAAAGTCATCCAAATTACAGCCTTTTTCTAAACTTGTTGGCTTTGTTGGGACATATGGGTAATGATGTCTTTTTTTGTTATTAACTGGGACAATTTGGGGCCAGACAAGTATTGTGTTATTTAAATGCCACTGAAACTTGCATATATCTTTGACTCAAAAAATTTAAGAGATGGCAGTTCAGGATATTTTTTGTCCTGCATGTTGAGGTACATAAAATTTATACTTCATGTGTGTTTATATTTAGGCATGGGCTAACATAATCTAACGTCATTCAATGCAACAAACAGAGCCAAGGTGGATAAAAGTATGAAATTTGCTGTTAGGGATGTTGTTGAATAGGTTATGGTTGTTGTTGTTTTTACATTTTATTATCCTCCCATTATGAGACTAAAAAGAGAAAATTCTTCATAGTCCTAGACTGAGGAATAGTGCTTCTTTTATCATTATTTTATGAATATTGCAAGTCATGTTAACTGATTCTGTTCCTTTCTTTTCCTTGGCTGTTAGGACATGTAGACACAGGGAGAAGTTAACTAATTAACCAAGTTAACAAATTAACCAATGCATTGCAGTTCTCAAGGATTTATACTGCCCACATTCAGACACTCTCCTTACTTTCTCCCCACCACTCACCCTGCACCAATCTGCTAAGCCAGTTAGCACTCTGGGATCTGCAGAACCCTTCCCTTTCTAATTTCTGTTTGTTTGTTTGTTTTTTTCTCCCAATGCTGGTAGTATGAAATTGATGGTGAATGCTTATCAGACAGATTAAATTTATGTGAAAGAGTGATAGTAGTGAAATAAGGATAATAGAAGAAACAAGAGCCTCAGAAACAGAAAAATGAAAGAGTAATATCTCACCCTGGTCATCTTAACGAAATGAATGTTAAGAATGAGGAAGGGGCAGATATAAGAAGAACAAAGGAAAAGGAAGACTAGAAAAAAGAAACAAGAGAGAATGAGGACCTCAAAGAGGGTAGGATAATTGCACTTTTCTCTTCTTTTAGAGTCCAAAAACAGATTGTGTCAGAGGTGGGAAGCACCTGCTCATCTATGTCTCTTGTCACCACACACCTTCCTTTCCCACCCCATTTTGGGCCAAAGCTATCAGGGTCAGCAGAATTAAACAACAGGAGAACACCAGTCTCTACTTCTTGTCATTTTTTATTCTGTTCTTTTTTTCTAGTTTTACTTAAGAAGTTAAATGTTTTAGCTCAAACTCTGATATAAATTTTTTCTGTGTCATGCCACTAGGCTGCAGAATATGATTGTCCTGGAGAGGATTCTCTCAGTAAGTTGATATTTTAGCAATATTAACCTTCTATTTCACCAAGGTTCTTCTTAGGAACAAGGACTATAGCCAGGTGTATTCTCTATAATTTTAGAGCTAAAACTCATTTTAGGAGAACTTTAAGGTAAATATGTTTTTCAAAAGAATTTGTCTCTCCTTAGAAGAAGACTTAAATTGATTAAGCGTAGAGACTATAATAATCACAAAAACACATATAAAGCATTTATATGTATCAGGTGCTGCTCTCAGCATTTTACATGAATTAATTAATTCAATCCTTACAACAATCCTGTAAGGCAAGTACTATTACTATCCCCAATTTAACGATGAGGAAACTATGACATGCCCAAGGTCCTGCAACCTGTAACTGAAATACCCAGAACTCACACCAAGGGAGTCTGGCTGTACAGCTTGGGCTCTTAACTACTCCATTAGACTCAGATAAACTTTTGTTGGATGAATAAATGGGTGAATTAACAAATGAAAAGATGGTTAAATTCAGGTTTTTTTAGATACTTTTCTTGATACATATTTTGTTGAACTAGGAGCATTGGTGTATGTGAGTTTTAAATTAATGTCTAGAGATCCAGAAAAACAAAAAAAAAACTCTATACCTGCGTGAGTGAATGTGTATAAGTATGTGTGTGTTGTTGTTTAATATTGGAAGGTTTGCACACTAGACATTTTAAGGTAATTTGAATTTTTTTATATTTATTTATTTATTTTTGGCTGCACTGGGTCTTCATTGCTGCGCACAGGCTTTCTCTAGTTGTGGGAATAGGGGGCTACTCTTCACTGTGGTGCACGGGCTTCTCATTGCAGTGGCTTCTCTTGTTGCGGAGCACAGGCTCTAGGCATGCGGGCTTCAGTAGTTGTGGCACGCAGGCTCAGCAGTTGAGACTCACAGGCTCTAGAGAGCAGGCTCAGTAGTTGTGGCACACGGGCTTAGTTGCTCCGTGGCATGTGGGACCTTCCTGGACCAGGGCTCGAACCCATGTCCCCTGCATTGGCAGGCGGCTTCTTAACCACTGCGCCACCAGGGAAGCCCCGGTAATTTGAATTTGATACAATTAACAGCATCTTTCGAGGACTCTTTTGGGGAATTGGGACTAAAATTGGGCCTAGCAATCATAAGACAACTTAGAAGAAGAATCAGGGCTAACAATTTAAGAACCTCCAGAAAGTAAACAGAGAATGTGGATTGAAAACAAATTATTTTATTTTGGTAACTGATGGAATGTTTTTGGAAATAAGACTTAGTAACCCTTCCTTTCTTATCTTTCTTTGGTCTGGCCAAGGAGAGGGTGATGATACACAAGCCCAGAAAATATTGAGAGAAGGATTATGTATGATTTTGGTGAATTTGTACCTGGTTAGAAGACTTTGTCTGTGTATAAGGCTGCTCTATCAGAGTTCATAGAACCATTTGCAGAAGGAATCTGATAGTACACGGCACTGGGCTCATACAGTTCTTTGGCTTCTATAAGGCAACACCACCATTGTGATAGGTATGCTTTTGAACAATTAAAGTGATGGATTTGATATTTTGAAAAGCTGAGAAATCAGTTGGGCTCTTTTGTTTTTAACTAACAGTGCTTTCCAAGTTGAGAGGGAGGTAGATTTTTTTTTCAATATATGATGTATGTGTCTTCTTAAAAGCCATTATCAATGTAGAATGGAACTGTACCCTTGCAGGGCAGCACAAGTTAGATATAATAGTGTTCTTTGTTAAGTTTCAGGTTAGTCACCATGAACTGTAAACTTGCTAGGGTGGATATCCTGGGATATTTAACCCACATATTGCTGCTAAACATTATCTTCTTAGGCTTTTGCTGGTGCAGTAATTTTCATAGGACCTAGAAACATGATCCATCCCCATTGATTCCATCGTGTTAGATATGACCCTTGCCCCAACCTTTCTAGATTGTGACATCAGATAGATTGTTTTCTTTTCAGCTTTGTGTCATCTATAAATTTGATGAGCTTGCCTTTTCCATGTTATAGAGACATACATCAAATAAGAAAGAGTTATGGGCAGAACATTATAGTTCTTTGGCAATAATAAGCAAAAGCTGCAACTTATTAAGAAATTGTTAAGCTAAACAACTAATTTTTGGACTGATCTACTCATCTTAAATGTGGTGATTATTTTAAATGCCAGCTAGGAGATTAATAAAAGACATATTAGAGACAATTGAATGCATTAAGATATGTTACGGTTATGTGAGATGAAAATCTAATATTTTGAAAGAAGATGAAACTTCAAAATTGCATTTTAATACATCTAAAAGAAATTACATTAAACCATCTTTGCAAATTATTGCATCCTTTACAGTGTATAAATAACAAAGAACAGGTACTCAATAAACATTAGGTGACTGAATAAAAATTTAAAAATGAAGGCTACCTTCCTTGAAATTAGTTTATTAGTAAAATAGGCATTCTTTAAAATGTACCTAGAGGGTTGCATTTTTTGCATAATGCTTTCACTTTAAAACTGTTCTTATGGGCCTCCCTGGTGGCGCAGTGGTTGAGAGTCCGCCTGCCGATGCAGGGGATACGGGTTCGTGCCCCGGTCTGGGAGGATCCCATATGCCGCGGAGCGGCTGGGCCCGTGAGCCATGGCTGCTGAGCCTGCGCATCCGGAGCCTGTGCTCCGCAACGGGAGAGGCCACAACAGTGAGAGGCCCGCATACCACAAAAAAAAAAAAAAAAAAAAAAAAAAAAAAAAAAAAAAAAAAAAAAAAAACTGTTCTTATTGTGTCACTCTCATACACACAACCTTTCAGTGGCTTTCTGTTCCCTACCCAATTATTTGCATGGATTCTAAGCCTTTCTATAATTTGACTTCAACCTGTGTGCCCTGTCTCCATGCCCACTAACTCGCTTCTTCCTTTATAATTAAGACAGTCTCCTCATTGTACGCAAAACACACCACATACCCATTCTTGTTAACTTGGTTCAAGTCCTCCAGGCCTAATGCTTTTTGCTTTCCGGTAAATTTATCCAAATCTTGTCCATTCTTCAAAGCCCAGCTCAATTCCCATCCTCTCCCTAGCAAGTTTTCCACTATAGCTCCAGTCTTCATCTGTCTCCCTCTTCTCTGATATCATTCAATTATTCATTCAATGACTATTTGGATGCTAAGTGCCCAACATTGTGCCAGCATCAGGTATAAAAGACATTGTGCCTGCTTTTGTAGTCAGACTGTCTGAATTTGAATTCTTACTATGAAATGTAGTAGCTCTTTGACCTTAGCAATAGCTTAACCTCCTTACACCTCTATTTCCTCATTTTTAAAATGGGGTAGTAGTAATACCTATGTGGTTGTTGTTACTGAAGAAGATAATTATTTAAAGCTTTAAGAGCAGTGCTTTATTCAGCAAAATGTCTAATGAATGCTTGTTGTTTTGTTATCAGAGACAGAATAATAGTAAACAGTCAATTGCAATTGAGAGTAATGAGTGCATTGATAGAATTGAGCACAGGATTCTGTGAAACCTGGGGCATGTAACCTAACCTTAGAGATCAGGACAAGTTTCCTGGAGGAAGTGATTCCTAAGCTGAAGTCTGAAGCATGAGTAAAACACCTACAGCCCTCAACTGTCTGTACCACTCATCAACTGTATGCTCAACTTTATATGTAACAGCTTACTTTCATAAGTTTCCAAGGAATGTTCTTCCTGGAATTGGTCCTAGTGAACCCATTCTTTATTCATAATGCCGCACACACAATTCTTTCCCCCAAACAGAACCCATACCCCCACCCACACCCAGCATTCTTGGGAAAATTTAAATATAATATAGGTGTTTTCACCATGGAATTAGGAATTAGCAATGTGATTTAAAAACAAATAAAATATAATTTCAGGTCAGTAATTTCACATTGAAACTGAAATTTTCCTGATGGCTAAAACCCAATCTCATCGAATGACTAAAGGTCATAGTCTCTTCTTGGCTCATTTTTTATTTTTACCAGGACTTCAGTTACTAGAGTCACTAACCTCCATGCTTCTCAATGCCCACAGGCAACTCAGTTATACAGAGCATGGCCTCAGCTCTATGCTCGGCTACCCAAGTTATTTTGGAATCTGTCCATTATTACCTAATGAGGGAAAAAGAAACAAACTGCATCCCATGTCTTTGGCATCTGCCATCTTAATTTTTTTTCTCCCTTCTTTCTCATCATATTGTTATACATACTTTCTTGCTACTATTGTTTCATGCATCTCAATATTGTCTCCAACCCTGCCTGCTTCCTCCCCTTACTCAGATAGATTGTAAACTAGTTGAGGACAGGAACCATGAACTGCTGCTACACCCCATCCTGAAGGATGGATGTGCCCTCTTAATTCCAGGGTACCATCCTCACAAAGCGAATCTGAATGTCCCCCTGGAACTGAGCAATGTGGCAACCCCAGGACTCCGAGCGAGAGTCCTTTTGTATTTTCCCAGGGTATCCAAGGTAGTCAATCAATAAATATAGATTGTTTAACTGATTATTGATTGTTTAAAGTTACAAGCTCATGTTTTATGTTTCTATAATCAATAGGCATTTTAAATCTTCCATAAGCTTTTCATCTCTAATATTTTAAATATTTTTCTAATAATCTATAATCCATTTTAAATAATCAGAATAAATGTTAGCCCAGTATTAAAACATTTAAACAAATCTCTTTTTTAAGGACCTAGATATTTATGTCAGTGTAAAATATCTATTTTTAATTAATAAATATTTGGATCTGTCTCAGTAACAAATCCATTAGATTAGATAAGATTTGGATATTAATAGCACAAATTTACGAGATTTTTATTTTTACTTGTAATACTTCACAAAATATTCTTTGGGTATTTATAAAACAGTAATGAAGGCAAAACACTTCTTTGAATATATATCTCATTTAAAAATGAAAAATTTAACCAGTATGTCTTGGACTAACACCAAAATGGATAATTCTGGAAATAACTGCAACATGATAAAATATACAACTGCTTGGTGGTTTCTCTCTTTTGTATAATTTCATAATTTACTGCATTTTCTCCACAACTGACCAAATGGAGATTTTTCTCTGAGTTTTAAAGAGGAAGCAGAAATTATACTTCAATAAAGATGTTAAAAAAAAATTAAAAAAATAAAGAGGAAGCAGAATGCAACAATCACAAAATTCAGAACTTAAACATTTTAAATAAGTGACCTCAGAGTTCACAGATCCACTTATAAAGTGTATTAGCTATAAATTATTTTATAAGGAAGCAAATGCTATAATGACCCTACATTTGGAATCAATTGAAATGCACAAGTGCTTTTAGGTTGACTTTTGAACTCCTCTGATTTGTGACACAGATAAGAGTAAATGATGGACTGATGAACTTGTGCAGTTTCTTGGCAAGTTAAGGAATATGGTAAAGTAAATAGTTGATGATTTTAGGCTACTTTAAGTGTATTAAACACTTTAAACTCTTTGTTCAGATATGAAGGCCTGTCCCTGGTGCTTGAGGAATGTTTTCAGCTTCTTAGTCTTCCTTGAACTTGTGTCCCAAGTCAGGGAGTCTTTGATTGTTGATCTTGATATAAACTTTGCCTCTTGTTTATGTCCTCTAACCTTGACTGTTTGCAGGACTGTGGCCTTGTCTTAATTGCTGCTACCTACAAGTGAATTTTAAGTTTGCCATTCTGATCAAGAGATCAATTTACTTGTCCTAGAGCTGCTCCACCCCAGATTGACTGTCAAGTGTGCATGTATGCGCATACATATGTAATTTTGTTTGTGTGTTTGTCGTCATGAATGGTAGAGAAAAAGAATAAAGCTAAAATGCATCATCTGCTCCCTATATGTACTTCCTATAAGGTACTTCCTTACTTTATTTTCTTTAATCTTCACAGTTTATGAACAGAAAATATACTTGCCCAGTTAAAGCATATGTAAGGAATATACATAAGGAAACAAATGAGACAGAGGCCACGTATGTTAGTTAAAGTTACACAAATAAAAAGTGTGGAGCCAGAATTTATACACAGGACTCTATACTGTTTTCTGAAGAATGTTTCTCAAAGTCTACTTGCATCAGAATCTCCTCAGGCACTTGTTTAAAATGCACATTTATGGTTCCCGCCCCTCCCTGCCTCATGGAAACCTAGGGATAGATCCCAGAAACCCTGCCCTAGTGTGTCCAGAAAATTCAAGGAACGATAGACTTTTTTTTTTTTTTTACAATAGACTTTTAAATGACAAAGAAATACTGGAATAAAGGATCTGAAAACTCAAATGACTTTTCCACTTGAGAAGTTTTTTATGAAAGTGCCAGGCACCTGAAAATAAGGGTTTATAGTGACAAATGTCCTTTCGGGGATGATTATGGCTTTATGCAAAGTTGATGCCAATAAATCTTTTCTACAAAGCTCAAGTCTCAGTCCAACCTGGCAGTAAATCATTTTACCTGGCACTGCAATTCCAAAAGGAAAGCCAGTGAGGACAATTTTATGAATGTTGCTTTCCTGGCACTAGCTATCTGAAGATTAGTTGCATTGGCATAACTTTTTTCTCATAACCTGTTTTTAAATTGAGAATAGAAAAATATAGTCACTCATCTATGTAGAAAATTATAAAGACTGGAAATGAGGAAATAAACCAGAGTCTAAGACAACCAAAGGGAAATCATCATTCTATGCATTAAATGAGCAGGGTGGTTGTTGTTGTTTTGATGAATAAAGTGAAGGTATATCACATTAATATTCAAGGAGACACCAAAAGAAAAGAATGTTAATTTATGAAAAGGACCTTATTAACCTACTAGGTTATCAAGAACTTCTAAAGCGTTTTTTTCAAAGAGGGGTGATCTGATCTTCTTTTCTCTCACTATTTCACCTTAAAACTGGTTTTAAATAAGACCTACTATTCTTTAAAAATTCTAATATTGCCAGAATCTCAATATATGTTAAGTTTCTAGACTAAATTCACCATTAAGGAAAGAGTTGGGAATTCCTTGTCAATCCAGTGATTAGGACTCGGCGCTTTCATTGCCGTGGCCTGGGTTCAATCCCTGTTCAGGGAACTAAGGCCCCAGAATTAAAATCACAAACCGTGCAGCACAGCCAAAAAACCAAACCAAAACAAAACAACAACAACAAAAAAAAAAAAAAAGGAAAGAGTGCTTCTGCAAAGGCATTTAGTTTTCAAAAAAAAAAAAAAAGTCAAGTTTAAAAACAGCTGGTAGCAAAGAAAAGTATCAGAATGCCAAGTAACAGCTGACCAGAACTAATATTAATAATTAGTAACTAATATTAATAAGAAATGGAGGGAGGAAAGAAGCTGGTCCATTGATTATAGAAAGGAAAGAATATGAATTAACAGATGTACACTACTATTTATAAGATAGATAAACAACAAGGACCTCCTGTATAGCACAGGGAACTATATTCAATATCTTGTAATAACCTATAATGGAAAAGAATCTGAAAAAGAACATATATTTACATATATATATATATATATACATATATATATATATAACTGAATCACTTTGCTGTACACCTGAGACATCGTAAATCAACTAAACTTTAATTTTTAAAAAAAGACTATGTTTGAATTCAAATATTACTAACTTGGGGAGGAGGGGAAAGCCTGATATCAAGATTGACTCAGCATACGAAAAAGTCATGAAATAATCATATCAGGTCTTGTGTGAATCGGGCACACAAACCTGAGAGGTAAAGGAGGTTTCCTGATTAGGGCTAATTGGAGCCAGAAAATGAATGATCTAACTTAGAGACTTTTCTAATTTTCTTTTTTTTTTTTTAACATCTTTATTGGAGTATAATTGCTTTACAATGTTGTGTTAGTTTCTACTGTATAACAAAGTGAATCAGCTATATGTATATATATATATATATATATATATATATATATATATATATATATATATATATATATATCCATATCCCCTCCCTCTTGCGTCTCCCTCCCGCCCTCCCTATCCCACCCCCCCATCCCGCCCCTCTAGGTGGTCACAAAGCACTGAGCTGAGAGAGTAGCATTGACATATATACACTACCAAATGTAAAACAGATAGCTAGTGAGAAGCAGCTGCATAGAACAAGGAAATCAGCTCGGTGCTTTGAGACTTTTCTAATTTTTTGATTATGGATGCATAGGAATGAGTGAAAATATAATCTTTTTTTTTCACTTTTCAACGATCTTTCAAAAAGTATAACAAGATAATTTCACCCCATCCTGACAAGTTGGAAGTGTATGAGAGGGAGAGAGGCTGGCATCCTTTCTTTGCTCACCTTGGAGTTTCTCTGGCTGGGTTTATTCAGTCAGAATGGGAAGGGCAGGCAAAAAACTACCAAGAGCTGAATGCAATAGTTTATTTTGATTAAAGGTTTTATTCATGAAGCAGGTGATAAGAAGGATGGAAACACTCAAAGAGCCAGGTTGCCTGCCTGGTCATACCAATTCTGCCACATAGGCATAAAGGCAGTCTATGAGTCAAAGATGAAAACACAGATCAAGCCTGTCAGCCTCCACTCATTCACCTGGCCACCTTGAGTATTGGTTATTATTCTAGCTCCTCTGTATTCTCTCTTTGGGGTAGCTTTCTATATTTCTGTTGATTAGATACTGCCTATCAGAGAAACTCTGGGGAAATAGGAAAAAAGGCAACTTGTCTGTTGCTTGTTTTTTGTTTTTTGTTTTTTTTGCGGTACGCAGGCCTCTCACTGTTGTGGCCTCTCCTGTTGCAGAGCACAGGCTCCGGATGCGCAGGCTCAGCGGCCCTGGCTCACGGGCCCAGCCGCTCCGCGGCATGTCGGATCTTCCAGGACCGGGGCACGAACCCGTGTCCCCTGCATCGGCAGGCGGACTCTCAACCACTGCACCACCAGGGAAGCCCTGTTGCTTGTATTTTTAAAATATGAAGACTTTCCAAATATTCTATCTTCAGAATCAGTTTATAACCCCCACAATCACCAGGGCAAGGCAGTTAAACTTTCCTTCTCCACAAGTATCAATCTGCCCTTTTGTTACTTCATTTCACCTTCAGTGCTGCTTGTGATGCTCCTTTTCTTGTAATTTTCTCTGAAGAAGATGCTAGAGAAGTGGGACATCATGGGATCTTCCATAGGACCTGATGATGTGGTGATGATGGTCTCTGGCCCTGCTGGTGGTAGTCAAAACTCAACACAGGAGTACGACATCCCAAGCAGGAAGCCACACTTGTCAAAGGACCAGCCACTAATGATTAATCCAGATTTGCTCTTGGCACCACAAGATTCCTCTTCTGGTCTTGTTTTGCATGCAGGACAGCCCAGAGGAGCCTGATATTTTCTGTGGAAAATCAAGTGATTGAATTTTCCTAAAGGCTAATTAGTAGTTGGTTAATTTCCTTTCCTTCATTCAGGCAATTGTTCTTCATCACTAAGAAGTTTCCTGCTGAGTTAATGTGCCCACTTTTATATTTTAATATTTAGAATCAGTACATGTTCACTTGCTTTACCATCTTGAAAACTATATTTTATAATCTTAACGTAAATTATGCTTTATGAATCCTAAACAAAACTGACAAAAGTCTGTAATTGATTAAACCCATCTTTTTGGAAGATGGGTTAAATAAATATTGGACTTCCCTGGTGGCGCAGTGGTTGGGAATCCGCTTGCCAATGCAGGGGACATGGGTTTGATCCCTGGTCCGGGAAGATCCCACAGGCTGCAGAGCGACTAAGCCCGTGAACCACAACTACCAAGCCTGCACTCTAGAGCCCGTGAGCCACGGGCTCTAGATGCGTTTCAAAACCCATCTTTTGAAAGTCCCACACTTTCAAGTTTTTAAAAAATGTTACTGATCTAATACCTAATTTTCAAAAATGAAGTTAACTAAGATAATATGATTGACACTTTTTTCAGCTTACTTAATATTTTAAGCATTTATTTGCATGACTGTCCATTCTGATAACAATTCATTATGGTTGTCCTGATGCCACATGAATATTGGAACCAGTCATAATAAATCATATTAAATATTATTTATGATTAATTAATTTGAATATTTGCTTCCATTTAGTATGAAACTGAATTAAAATATGCTAATAAAAGGTAAGAGATAAAGAAAAATTAGAAATGTTTATGAATATGTGCATGAAAATCAATATTACCATTTTTCAAAGAGAAACAAATACATAAAATATAATGCCTTTAAGCGTGGCCTTTAGCATCAAACTGATCTCACTACCTGTTCTGAGTACTAGCTCTGTGTCCCCAGGCCCTTTTAAGTTCTCAGTTTTTCTCATCTGGAAAATAGGAGGAAATAATTGTGTTTGTAGGGATTAGATAACATATGTAAAGCAGTTAATGCTCAACACGTAATGATAACAATAACTGGTAGTTACTGAACAGTGTGTTGATACTTACATTTTTATTTTTCAAAGTAGTAATCTCAAAAAAATTTTGTGCACTATTGGAACTTATGAAAAGCCAAATTATTAAGAGCAAAATCTCTCCATTGTGTTTGTTTGAATTGAGGAGTATTATACTCTGGAAACTGAAGGACTTAATCAAAATAAGTCTGTGGGAAAAGACTCAAGCTGCTTAAGATAGTGGAATGAAACTTCAAACTTATCATGTACCCAAGCAAACTCTTCTCCACACTCCTACCCTGTACCTGTTCCTTTCCATGGTTTTCCCCATTTCAGAATTCATTCTTCTAGGTGCTCAAACTAAAAACATCAAGAATTATCCTTGACTCCTCTTTTTTCTTTTACTTGCCACATCCAATCCATCTACAAATCCTGATGGCTCTCCCTTCAAAAATATTGATACTTGACTACTTATCTCCACATCCTCTGCTATTCTACCCTGCTCTAACCTGAAGCACAAAAAATTAAATCCTATCTTAATTTGCATTTCTGTAAATATACATAAAGTATTAAAATATTCGTTACTACTTTTTCCATTTTATGTATTGAAAATTATCTTCAAAAAATTATCCATAGGTATCTTAAAATAAAAACTTCAAAATAAATAATACTAATTATTTTATGGCATAGCCTTGCTCTTCATAAATAATGCAGTTAAAAATATCATATAACTTTTATTCAAATAAGTCATAGTGTAAAAATGTAGTAATTGCAAACCTCTAAATTAGCATTTAATGATCAGTATTTATCAGTACAAAATGTACTGCATCAAACTAGCTTTTTTTTCTGTCATTAACTATGGGATGACTCTTTACTTTGTTAAGATCATTTCTCTATCTTGTTTCATTACTTGCTTTTCTTCTGTTGGGAAATTATTAGGACCATGAAAATGAAGAGCTAAAGAGGAGGAAGAAAACATGTGTTACTTGGCCTTTCACACTGATCTTCACTAACCCATGTTTTCATGAGCACCAGATTCACCAAGTTTTCAAAGAGGAATAGCAAGTGTTTGATGATGAAGGAAGTTTGGATTTAATTTTCACTTTGAGACACATGGATACTATTCCCTGAAAAAATATTGGCATTCTGAAGATGTTCAAGCACTCTTACTCCAGCAGCTACCAATAGCTCCAACTGCATGTGAGGCTCTGGTGGCTCTGAAGGCTGTCAAAGCAGATATGTTAGAAACCAGCTGCCTCCTTCATTCATCCTTTGAGATCAGCAAAGGTGGGGGGGGGTACTTTCCTGTCATCAAATCCTTAGAGCAGCAACTTGCACACAGAATTTGCTCTTACAGAAAAATGATTCAAATAATATGAGCAAAATAACAGCAGTAATAAGAAAGATAACTTGTCCTGCATTTTATTGAGCACTTTCCAGGTATCCAGGACTATTTCAATTGCATCTCATATATTATTTCATTTCATCTCTAGAACATAAACAAGCAGACAGTTGTTGGCTATCCCCAGAGGAATGGCTTCAAGTAGAGTTATGAAGAACACCCTAAATCTTCAGAGAAGTTCAAAATCACCTTACAGACAAATATTTTAAAAGGTTGAGGTAGGACTTTTATAAGCGCAATGAATTCTATATGGGAAATCCTTCATTGATATAGCAGTCCTTTGAATAAACATTAAGTTAAAGACACTGTATAGGTATGACCCAGAAGTAGCAATAATCTTGTCCTCATCATTGATAAAATTGTTTCTTAACCATCCTAAAGTATATATCGTGCATCAGAAATTTTAGATGTATGGGATTTTTTTTCAGAATTCTTGTATTATTTAACATTTTTCCTTCTCCATTTCTTACATATATTAAAATTTTTTTAATCAAGAAAAAATTTTCTGGGTAACCCTTCCTCCACTATCATGATCAACATTTTACTGTTTTTCTCCCCTAGAACTGGAACAGAGACTGATGTACCAGCAGATGTTTCTAATTCAGAATGTCTTACTCTTTCCAGGAAAGGAAAAAGTTTAAACTTAAGTAGCTGCTCTTTATCAGCAGACCAGGTGGAAGAAGAAGACTATCACCTTTTACAAAGTATCTCTTATTCATCTTTCCTTCTTTATTCTGGAAATTTTCTCAGTTCAGTCTTTGAGGTATATCTACTAATAGAGAGTTCAGATCATGGCAGTTGCCTGACCCTTCTTCCTAAGATCAAAGTAGACTAAACCACAAACTTGAACTTAAATAAGAAATCTAAAATGTAAGCATGATATTCTGTGTTGAACATTTGCTGATTCAGGCAGACTTTTATCACCTTATTTCGGTTCTAGCACCCCAATTGTGTTTTAGGTAACCACCATCACCCCTCTAAGCAGCTCATGTGATTCAGAGAAGTATCTCCATGAGCAGCACATGTGGCTTAGGCCTAAACTAATGAGCATTATGTGGGTCCGTGACTGGTTCAGAGATAGTAACATGATCTAATTAATAATTTAGTGCAACTAGAAAAAAGCCTAAGACTTTAAATCAAAGGTTGAGGGAATAGGACAAATGCAGTACATTAATGGGGAATCATATAGCCTGAGAGCTTCTGGAAGAAATTTTGGAACAACCAGGGAGAATCTCCTGAGACTGGAGCTGCGATTTTGGGGTATGTTTGTTACACACCATTATCACAATACATTTGGTGTATTTGGCTAATACACCAAAGAAGGTAATAGGTCAGGTTCCAGATATTTGAGGTATATCCTCCTGACTTACCCTCAAATTAGAATATTACCAGCAAAATGTAAGATAGAGTAATCCAAGGCAGGATGATAACATTTTTAAACACTAGAAGAAACATGTTGTCTTTCTGTTAAGGTTGCTAAGCTTGGAAATTTTGAACCTGGCACCAGTGGCCATCTTCCCTGACACAATGAGGAGTCTGTTGCAGAATGAAGCTAATCAGAGACAGTGATGAAAGGCAGGTAGAGAAAGAAAGAGCAAAAAGGCAAAAGCAAAAGAGAGCATGAGTGCAAGAGAAAGCAGGAATGAGTGAGCAAATAAAAGAGGAGGAGTAATGATTTAGAAGAATGTTTCATATAGATAAAATTTAAGCTTTTGCAGAAACACATTTTAGGTTACATCAACCCTGTGACTGGTATTTTTCAAATATGAAATACAGATACAGAAATTATATGTTTATTTAACCAGTAATCAATCAGTGATTTCCATCTAACACTGTTAGATGTTCTCATTAAAAATCTATAAGTCAAAGTAGACTCTAAAATTTTTTAAGTAAAAAAAGCTTAACATGTAAAAAATTACAATGTGTTGTGTAGGAACTGTCATATGGAGAAAGATAATAAGTGCTTAGGGAACACAAAAGAAAGAGATATTAACCCTGTAAGTAAATGAAGATGGGGAAGATATGGAAAAAGAATTCACATAAGGGACTTCCCTGGTGGTACAGTGGTTAGACTCCATGCTTCCACTGCAGGGGGCGCGGGTTTGATCCCTGGTGGGGGAACTAAGATCCCTCATGCTGCACAGTGCTGCCAAAAAAAAAAAAAAAAAGAATTCACATAAGCTGTAGCTGAAAACCAAAGGATAAATAGAAGTTGGTAAATAAATAAATCATGAATGAGGACAAGCGGAAGGCTTGCATTTGTACTGGAGACTTAAAATTCATGTAAACTGTATCAATTTACTAGCTTCTATTACCAGTATCCTGTGCACCCAAAAAGGGAAATAAAAATCTGCCTTCAAATGTCTATTATTAATACACCTCACTGATTTTCTTCAATCTTTTCTTCTTTAGTTAAAGCTTTAAATTATACTAAATATTTTCAAGAGAGGAGGTGAGCAAGGCTGACTTGATGTATGAGCCTGTGATATTAGACCTGCTCCAAAAGAAAACATCAGCCAAAAGAGATTGCACTAGCAACTACATGGCACTACTCAAAGGGCACCTGAATGGCTCCTGCTCCTCTTTCCTATTTCCAAATACTTCCTCAACCTGCTAACATGTTTTATTTCCTTTTGTCACCTTGCATTAAATCAATCTAATTAAAGATTCATTTGAATGGTAGTGTTCATTTTACAAAGTGGAAAAAAAAGATAAAAGGTGTAGGGGTGTGGGTAAGGGGGATGGGTTGTAGTCATTCACACCTTAGTTTAAACAGTTTGCTTTCCTCTTAACCACAACTTACAGTGTATAAGAAACCAATCCAAGTGCACATGGCAGTGTTGTGGTTGGAATTATGAATTTTCTTACGGTCAAAAAGAGCTTGTTTGAGTCTTGCCTCTATCACTTTACTAGCTTTATGAGCTTGAGAAAACTGTTTAATGTTTGGAGTGTCTCCGTTTTCTTGTCTCTAAGATGAGAGAAACATGGTTACCACTATTGTTATATAATATACATACTTAACCAGCACAGTGTCCAGAGCTTGGTTAAGCAACCAATAAATGGTAGTTATTGACACTAGGGTGGAGAAAAAGAGGTAATTTTTTAGCAAGAGAAGTGAGATCCTAGGTGAACGGAAGACGACAAAGGCATACTTTGCCGTTTCAGTACTTTTGCCTGTGACAGGATCAAAGGTGCAGATTCAACAACCATGTGACAATCAAGGTGGAGTTGATACAAATGTATTCAATATTATTATGTGTTCCTGATTTGGGTGATAGAAAGGTCACATGTAGTTCATTAATATTGCATCAACATTTGATCTCAAATTTGTTGGTTCTGGATTTTTGTTTTCACTATAACTTTCCTTCTTATGACTATTCCTTACAAAGTTAGGCAACAGCACTACACGGGTGCTTAAGGGAAGTGCGAAGAGTGTCTTAAACAAAGGTGAATATTTAAAATGTCTGTTTCCTGGACCGCTTTGCAAAGATGTATTGGGTCGGCCAAAAAGACCAAAAAGACGTTTGGGTTTTTCTGTAACATCTTACTGAACTTTTTGGCCATCCCAGTATTTTACCAGATCCTGTTTTCAAAGCAGCTTATAGCTGATACTTACAAGATTCCTCCTTTTAAAATACGTGCACATTGAGTACAAACTGAGCCTAAAATGTTACTTTTTTTATGCTTGTCATGCGCGTGTGAACATTCCCCAGCTGTCCATTTCAAAAGGACAGTGGGTCTATCCATGTTGTAAGTTTGCTGGACTCTTCCACAGGGCAGTCACTGTGCCTAGAGACAAAGTAGGGATGCTCTTCAGCAACCTTCACTCTGCTTAGACCAAACTCAAAGCCACACCCTTGAAAAGTGATAGAGTAAAACTGCATTTTAATTTCTGTTTTTCCAAAAGCTGCCTAATGTAGTTAATTGACAATAGCAACTGTATTTTCTGATCAGAGACATAAACTGTAAACCTCAAGGCAATTCTTCTCTTGCCAGTGGTTGCCCTTGATAATAAAATAATTACCACATTGACAGCGTTCACTCAATTTCAACACTGAGGGTTTCTCCCACAAAGCGTGCTGGAGAAAAGTGCCAGGCCACAAGACAGTTAAATCGAATTATTTCTGCATTTCGCCCTGCCTTGGTTTAAGTATAAATGCCCATACTCTCTCGGTTACTCCACCTCTGAAAAGCACAGGGATTTTTTTTTTTTTCTTTTTCAGCTTTCAGTGTATAGCAGTATTGTTTATGGGACTTGGGACTCCACAGTTTTAAACCCAATATTTATCTTTTTAATATGAAATATTCAACCATTGTTTTGTGTATTTGACAGGGTTGGTCTCTGTCCTGAGACCATACTGAAATGTTTTTGGTTCTCTATGCTTTCTCTTGACCTCAGGCCTTGCTCATTCTGAGCTGCTGAGAGCTCTCTCCCTGTCCACTGCTGCTCAGCTCATTTCACCCTCTAACTCCTGTTCACCATCCAGGTATTGGTTTAATTATTACTTCCTCCAGGAAGCCTTCCCTAATACTTTAATTCTGGGTTAAGTGGCATGAGTTCTGTACACTTTTCACGTTACATTTCAATTGCCTCTTCACTTAGTTGAATTCTCCACTAGACTGAGTTTTCTGAGATCAGAGACACTACTTTGTTTATAGAATGTATTTAGCAGCTGGAAGGAACACAGTTTGTCATTTAGTAAATATTTTTTAAAGTATATTTGATTTTTTGTTCTTTTATAGCTATCCTTTTCCTTCCTATCCTATGGTCAGTCAGCATTTGCTCCCCTCACCCATTAACTCTGGTTAACTTTGGTGGCTGTGTGGTTTGCTTTAACCAATGGGATGTGAGCAGATATAACATATAACACATTTGGGCCAAAGCTTTAAACGCACTTGCATGATTGACACTCCTCTTCTTCCTGCCTTCCACGGTCAGAAAAGCATCTTTCAGATAGTGGCTACTCCTCAGACTTGATTCAAAGAGAGAAGACACTTGATGCAAGCTGAACCCAAAAGAGCCCAGCAGAACCTAGTAACATGAATGATAAATGACTGTTGTTTCAAGTTGCTAAGATTTGGGATTATTTGTCACCACAACAAAAGTTGATTAATAAAGAAATTGATACCTAGAAGCAAGGCATCAGTGTAACAACAATAAACTAAAATATGTAGTATTTGCACTGTGCCTGTTATGGGAGCCCCTGATGTTAAAGGAGGCTGGAAAAATGACAAACTATTCTATGCAATGGTGAAATTTTTGGTAATACTGTTACCTGAGATAACTTGAAAGGCAGAAAATATACCTATAAACTTCGCAAAGAATTTTCAAAATGGAATGTTGGTAGCCCAAAATTGCTTTTTAGGCTTTATAAGGAAGAATAAACTCAGAAAATAATTGGACTTTTTTCAATGGAGTGGAAGAGAAAAGAAGAATGCAGAAGTCCAGAGACATAGTTGAAAGATGTTACTGTTTCTCATCTCCAGCCAGTAAATTATTTGCAAATTAAAACAAGGCCTCAATGCAAAACCAAGTCAAGGACATGGATAGTTGTTTTCTAGTTGTGTGTACATTTTATTACACTGAATCATTTTAATTATTTTTAGTGAATTTAAAGCACATCAGAAATTTAGCAACTTGAGCAAATTCTGAGTGTGAAATTACCATAGTAACAAGTAGGCAATTTTAAAGATAATATCAAAGAGATTTTTAAGTGGATAAATAGGAGGAGCAACTTATATTATCTATTATCTTTTAGAAGCCTACTATACAGATCAGAAGGCAAAAGCCGTCTTCAAAAATTAATATTGTAGGGGCTTCCCTGGTGGTGCAGTGGTTGAGAGTCCGCCTGCCGATGCAGGGGACGTGGGTTCGTGCCCCGGTCCAGGAAGATCCCACACGTTGAGGAGCGGCTAGGCCCGTGAGCCATGGCCGCTGAGCCTGCGCGTCCGGAGCCTGTGCTCCACAACGGGAGAGGCCATGACAGTGAGAGGCCTGCGTACCGCAAAAAAAAAAAAAAAAATTAATATTGTAAAGTGCTTATAAAGAGTTTTTGTCATCATAAATATGAAAAGTTAATATTTTTATCCTACTAAGTAAAAGTATGCCTAATTAATAATAATATGATGATGATGATGATTCAGGCTTGGGAGTAAAGATCAAATCAAGACTGGTGTCACCACACCATCTGTTAAGACCTCTGATCGCTTTAAAGTGATCCCCAGTAAGTCATTTCACTTGTACAAAATGGTTCTGGGTAAAGAAATCATAGATTGGCCTAATGGAAGCCTAAAGAGTGCAAATTATCTGTAATTAAGCCTAGAAGTATGTCTGCTAATTATGGATCTGGCTATTGGCAGGTGGCACTAACAGGAAACAAAGATATCAAAGAAAGTAGCAATGTTTTTTTTTAAGTTGTAGTGCCAAAATTGCTACCAGCCTGAATTAAAAGAGGTTGTGATTTTTTGAACAGTAAAACTACCCTTGAGCTCTCGACTTTTTTGACAGGATAAGGAAGCTGTTTGGCATCCAAAAACAGAAGGTTCTCCCAAACAGGATATTGGAAAAGGAAGGACTTCCCAGAAGGTGAAGTCAAGAGTCATGAAGAACAATAGACTATGAAGCTACCTCCAGGAAACAAAATTGAAGGTTGGTTAAACACAGTTCCTTACACTCAGGTTAGCAGACTTTATAACAATTTCTCCATGGGATTTCAGAACTTCTGTGAATCAGTGACTGCTAGGTTCTCACCTTCTTCCCCTTCCTAAATGAGAGTGTTTACTGTGGTTACACTATTTTATTGTGGATGTGTAGGTATGTATTTTATCATGGGTGGGTACAAATAACAAATCTTTTAGGTCATAGGACTTTGGCTCAATAGAGCTACATTTGGGCATGATACAAACTCAAGATCCTGGATTTCAAGCTAGAGGTTTTGATTAGATCAGACCTTGGAGTATCTTTAGGATGGGGTGATTACATTTTTTTTACAGCAAGGAAGTGAACATTTGTGAACTTGTTCACAAGCAGGCTGTGGTAGATTACATTATGTCACAAATATTTATTCCCTCCATACCCTTGCCATGCTTCTCTGTGAGCACAGTCTATTTTCCTTTCCACTGACTTTAACCTGGGTCATATTACTTTCTTTAGCAAATAGATTGTCTTAGAAGTTTTAAATGTGTTTGCAAATGTGCTTATACATTGTACATGGCTTGGTACCCAATCTTGATGTTTCCCTCCAAAATGAGAATAGCATGTCCAAGATACTAGCTTACTCCTTCAGCCTGGGCTATGGAATGAAAAGATAATTGTCATGGAGCCAAGGTCTAGCTCAGCCAAACTCAGTTAAACCCAGAAAAGCCCTCACCCTCATGAACTTAGGCAATCAATACATATTTGTTGTTATAACCCACAGAGATATTGGGATTGCTTGTTACAGCAAAAGCTGGCTAATACAAGTTTTGAATGAATTTGTTGTTGAAAATAAAGAAGGAAGAATTATATTGTCTATAAAAATGCTTGGTTTATATAGGAAAACCATGTAAGAATCTGAATGTACATAAATAAGTGAACTCAATCAGAATTATTCACAGGTGGAACTAATAGAGATACTATTAGGTTGACCAAAAGGTTCGTTCAGGTTTTTCTGTAAGATGTTATGGAAAAACCCGAATGAACTTTTCGGCCAACCCAATAGTTGAGTTGCTTGGTTATTTGCTACTTGGACAGTAGTTTTTTTTTGTTTTTTATTTATTTTTGGCTGCATTGGGTCTTCATTGCTGCACATGGGCTTTATCTAGTTGCAGTGAGCAGGGGCTACTCTTCCTTGTGGTGAGCAGGCTTCTCATTGTGGTGGTTTCTCTTGTTGTGGAGCACAGGCTCTAGGCATGCGGGCTTCAGTAGTTGTGGCATGCAGGCTCAGTAGTTGTGACTCATGGGCTCTAGAGTGCGGGCTCAGTAGCTGTGGTGCGCAGGCTTAGTTGTGCTGCGGCATATGGGATCTTCCCGGACCAGGGCTCGAACCCATGTCCCCTGCATTGGCAGGAGGATTCTTAACCACTGCACCACCAGGGAAGTCCTGGACAGTAGTTTTGAAGTCAAAAGTAGTGACCCTAGATTCAGAGGCCTAGAGGGGATTTTGATAGGCTTTTTAGACATCTTCTTTTTAAAAAACTAATCAAGAGGTATCTATAGACCCAGAAGTCTGAAAGAAATTCCAGTATATATTAGAAGATGGGTCAGTGTTTCCAAGGATGTTGATACTTAAAGAAGAGTCTGCAGATTTAAAAAAGGGAATGCCAATGTTGAATGTTTAAGACATTGATTTTTTTTAATTAATTTATTTATTTTTGGCTGCGTTGGGTCTTTTTGCTGAGCACAGGCTTTCTCTAGTTGCAGAGAGTGGGGGCTACTCTTCGTTGCGGTGCACGAGCTTCTTATTGCGGTGGCTTCTCTTGTTGCAGAGCACGAGCTCTAGGCTGCATGGGCTTCAGTAGTTGTGGCTCATGGGCTCTAGAACGCAGGATCAGTAGTTGTGGTGCACAGGCTTAGTTGCTCCACATGTGGGATCTTCCTGGACCAGGGATCGAACCCATGTCCCCTGCATTGGCAGGCAGATTATTAGCCACTGCGCCACCAGGGAAGTCCCAAGACATTGGTTGTTTAATGCTGTATATACATGCCAACTTGAGTAATGAGATTTTGTACCTGGAATGTAAAAATTATGTAGCTTGTTTTTGAATTTTCATCATCCTATAGTAGAGAGTACTTTTTAGATGGAAAAAAAAAAAGACAAGGGAGTTTTACTTAGAAGTATGTTCTGAATGACATGTATGTGTCACTGAGAAAAGAACCAAATTGATGAATGTTGTGGCAAAACCCCAGGGAATTAGGAGTTCACGACTTAATTAGAAGTTCCACATGTAAAAGGAAGTATCTAAATAGGCTTACTTAAGAAGGTCTATCATCTGACTACAGGACTGAACTAACCCCTTTATTCATCTTTTTAAATGCTCTTGCAACTGTGAGAGTTAGCATCATCAGTATAATTTTTAAATTCTAGAAAGATATTTTTACAAGAACTTGTCCCATCTCATGGATTGCTAGTTTTCTGAACTTTTAGATACTGTATCATATTCACAAAAATAACAGAAATGAAAAGATGTTTATATATATATATATCCACAAGTATCCTTCTTAAAAGAGAATTGGTGTATTGAGTCGTTCATGAATCCATTATTGACTAAGCATTTACTGAGTACCTGCTACATGCCAACCTTTCTTTTTTTTTTTTAATTGAAGTATAGTTGATTTACAATGTTGCTTTAGTTTCTGGTGTACAGCAAAGGGATTCAGTTTTATATATATATGTTTTTTCCATTATTTATTATAGGATATTTAATGTAGGTCCCTGTGCTATACAGTAGGACCTTGTTGTTTATCTATTTTATATATAGTAGTGTGTATGTCCTAATCCCATACTCCTAATTTATCCCTCCCACACTCCCTTTCCCCTTTGGTAACCATTAATTTATTTTCTATGTCTGTGAGTCTGTTTCTGTTTCATAAATAAGTTCATTCGTGTCATATTTTAGATTCCACATATAAGCGATATCATATGGTATTTGTCTTTCTCTGTATGACTTCCTTCACTTATTATGATAATCTCTAAGTCCATCCATGTTGCTGCAAATGGCGTTATTTCATTCTTTTTTATGGTTGAGTAGTATATACCACATCTTCTTTATCCATTCATCTGTGGATGGACGCTTAGGTTGCTTCCATGTCTTGGCTATTGCAATAGCCAATAGTGCTGCAATGAACATTGGGGTGCGTGCACATTTTCGAATTATGGTTTTCTCCAGATATATGCCCAGGAGTGGGATTGCTGGATCATATGGCATCTCTATTTTTAGTTTTTAAAGGAACCTCCATATTGTTTTCCATAATGGCTGCACCAATTTACATTCCTACTAACAGTGTAGGAGGGTTCACTTTTCTCCACACCCTCTCCAACATTTGTTATTTGTAGACTTTTTAGTGATGGCCATTCTGACCAGTGTGAGGTGGAGCATGCCCACCTCTTGATCAACTGAGATGGAGTATAAAAGAAATGACCATCTACTCCAGGACCTTATAATTAAACAAGTGTGTCAAGATTTATATGTATGAAATAATTAAGTAATAAACTCATGGTGATAAATGATTTTTGTGTTAAAAACAATGGTTCAGGAGATAAATTCTTTGGACTGTTAGAGACTGGGATAAGTAAAAGGAGGACCAGGGCAGTTTCCTAGAAGAGTGAGACAGATCAAAGAGAAGTCTGATCTTACAGTTGGGTGAGTTCTAACAGCAAGAATAAAGATGTAAACATAGGAAGCAGTAAAGAGAGTACAGCAGTATCTTAAGGAAACTAAATTACTGAGAGGCTTAGGGCTAAAGGAAATACGTTGTGTGCCATATTTATACTTGAAAATGTCTGCTTGCTTCACAGACAACAATGTTGCAAATGGAGACTATGACTAGCACAAGTAAGATGATACATTTTCAAGAGAAGCATCAGGTGGTCAGAGACAGAAGACAGGAACAAGGGGAAGAGCCTGTAACGGGGTTTACATGAGGAAGGCGAGGGAGGGTAGGGTAAACAGCTTGGGATTGGCCAGTTTGAATAATTCTGGCAGGCTTTGGACTATAGGGATGGTCTCTAGTTACTTGATAGCTGTGTCTGGGATGATTTAGGGCAGGAGAAATACTGGCTTCATATGTGAGAGTTAGATAAGGAGGTGGTTGGCTTGTGTATGAGAAGGGACTCCCAAGTAAATTATTTACTATCTTTAGAAATTAGCTAGCTCTGGAAGGGGCAGTCTCTCCCCACGTCTGTAAGGCCCTCAAAGACCAGCATATCAATACAGAAAAGAAAATATAGTTAAAGTAATTGGCCCCATGGTGAACAGATGCCAAAAGACAAATACAGAATCTAAGAAAATACATACATGGGGTACATTACATTGCTTTCTCTATAATTATATATGTTTAAAAGTTTTCTTTAAAAATTTGACCTAAAAGAAAAAAAAAACTAGAAAGGGGACTTCCCTGATGGTCCAGTGGTTAAGACTCCGCACTTCCACTGCAGGGGGAATGGGTTTGATCCCTGGTCAGGGAACTAAGATCCCACATGCCATGCGGTGCGGCCAAAAAAAATAAATTAATTAATTTTAAAAAAAGAACTAGAACATTAGATAGTGTAAATAGGTTTTTTTTTCCAAAGAGAGCTACAACAATATCACCCATTTCACATGTTCTTTAGCATTGTGGCCTTGCTACTTTCCTATTGGGAGGTAGAGTCTATTTCCTCTACCATTGAATTTGGACTAGCCTTGGTACCTATTATGACCAATGGGAGATGTAATGCTTTGACTTCTGAGCCTGGGCCTCAAAAGTTATACATCTTCTATCTTTGCTTCTTATAATGCACCTTCTGGGAATTCAGCCATTATGCTATGAGGAAGCCCAAGCAGCCACATGGAGAAACCTATGTGGAGAAATACCAAGGTCCCTGACTACAACCTCAGCTGAGTCCCCAGTCAGGAGCCAGAAATAACTTGCTAGATATGTGAGTGAGACCATATTAGACCTTTAGTCATTTCAGCACCCGCACTGACAACATGACCCCTAACAAAGAAGAAAAACTATTTAGCCAGTCACTGCTTGAATTCCTGATGCATAGAATCATGAACAAATAAACCACTTTTGTTTTAAGCAATTAATTTAGAGGTACTGTGTTGCATAGTGATGAATAACTGATTTAAAAATATAGGAACATCTTGCAGAGATCATTACTTCCTTATGAGAAGAAAATAAAGAACTATAATATGGATGTGATCTTTAAGGAAATGAATAAAAATAAAGGCAAATTTAATTTAAACACCAAAAAAAATTGATTTCATGATCCATGAAATTTAAAAAAAATACTGCCTGAAGTAATGCAAGGCAGATGGTCAATAAGTGGTTCAGAGCTGGAAATATCTTTACATTTTTAGAACAGTGAGGTCTACTTAGCTGGAATAAATAACAAAGTTAGAAAAGTAGCAAGGAACTAGATGGGGGAAGGTCAATAGAGGCATTAACCTTAAATGTCTCAGTTAATAGTGCAGACTTTATTCAAGAGGCAACAGGAAGTTGGCTGAAGATTCTGAGCAGGACAGTGACATGATTTAATCAGTATTTTAACAAAAGTATTGAATAGTTGCTTTAGAATGGATTGGTTTAAGAAAAAACTCGACACAGCAGGGCCAGTTAGGATGATTTCCAGATATGAGGTTATGAGAATTTAGACTACGGAGATATTAAGTACATACAAATTCAAGAAACAATCTAATAAATAATTAAGAGATGACTGAAAGGAGAAAGGAAATGAAGAAGGAAAATCCAGAGAGGATGCTGAGATTTTGAGTTGGGATGAATGAAAAAACTGTGGTGACACTGGTAGAAAAAAATTGAAAAGAGATATTGTGTTGAAAGATGATGAAAATGTGGTTCTAGACCTACTGAGTTAGTAGAATATCCAAGTAGAAATACTCCATGCCCAGTTTCTGGCACAAAACTGAATTAAGGTGAGACATTATCAATCACAATATTAATCAGTATTTCCCAAAATGTGTTTCTCAAATGCCCCATTCAAAGAGTTTGAGACCAAATAAATTGGGAAAATGTTTGCTCCTTCTTGGATATCCATAGTGCACATTAGGGTAATGAACACTCAAAATGATCCTTCTGTAAGGAAACCTATATAATTTTGTGAAAGCAAAGCATTCCAAACTATGGTCAACCTTTGACATACTTTATATCATGACATACTTGGAAAATGCAAGAGGAGACTCATCAAGAATAAACCTATTAGCTAAAGTCAGAACACAGAGTCAGTCAAAAATGGAAAAGAAGATTGAGAGTGATGGTCAGGGGGTTAAGAACTGAACTATGACAGAGGAGATTCTGGAGAAGGGACTGTCTGACAAATGGAAGATGATCGTGGAAGTTCAGTGCCAGCTATGATCACAGAAGCCAACCTTTAAGTGGGTTTCAGAAGGACAAGGTGGTCATGTGCTGCAGAAATGTTAAGAAGCCCGAAGCCAAAAAAAGAGAATTAGAAAAGGTAATTGGATTTAGTAAGAGGTCAGTTGTCACCCTTGAGTTTTGATGGAATGGTTTGAAGGAAAATGTATAATAGAGGCCAAAGAAGAAGTATGTTGTGAGGGAAATGAATATGAATAATAGATAATGATTGAAAGGAGAAGAGTAACTCCATGAGTTTTCTATGTCAGTTGAAAAATTACCAATAGTAAGAAATCTGTGCCCATGCAAAGACTGATGAGAATATGCCAATGAGGCAGTCCAGGAATGATGCTGGAGAGTGGGAATAATTTATCCGGGGAGTAAGGAACATTTTTAGGGTAATGCCAAAAGAGGGCTAAATAGATGAAATGAAAGAGAAGAACTACTAAGGGTCAGAATTGTTGGGTAAAGGAGGCAGATAACAAGGGAGAAGGCTGTACTCAGAGAAAGAAAACCAAATACATGCCCCCTTGGAAGAGGAGCAATGCCAAGCTACATTAAGGACAATAAAATCTGGGAGACTGAGAAAGTCATTTAGGTAAATGTTGAATATAAAATGGAAAGGAATATAAATGTATATTCTTTAATAAAACATATTCTTTAGTACATATAAAAGGAAAAGTTTGGAAAGGATGGTATGATCTGTCCCCTTATTGTTTACTTATTCATTTATTTCAATTGCTTATTAAAGATAAGTCCTTCCCATTAAACTCTAAGTTCTGTAAGGCAGACCTTGGTCTGTCTTATTCGTTTTTGTGCCACTTATGTCTAATAGTGCCTGGCACATAATAGGTGATTGGTAGATATTGGTTCAGAATTTATAAGGTGTGCCTTGGTCCAGGAGACAGAGTGGAAGTGTGGGGTACAAATGATAGCAATCAATATTTGATTATAACAGAAGAGGAAGTCTAGGTCTGTGAGTGGGGAAACTTGCCTAATTAATAAACATTTTTGAGTTGTGAAGCTGGGCATTACCTCTCAGATCATCTGATCTTGATTCCTGTTTCTAAGGAAGGTTCATTTAATTTCCTAGCCTTAAGAAGCAAACTCAACCAAGAAAGACTCATAACACCAAAAAAAAAAAAAAAGCCTATATTTTATTTCATCATCTGGGTTTTTACAGTTACCCAAATACAGAGAATATGAATATATTTTCCCCCTTCACAGGTCATTTCCATTTCCTACTAGTTGCTGCATCTTCAGTCTTTTCAAGTCATCATTCCAATAGTGCATGATCTCTCACCCTCCACTCTCAATGTCAGCTCCAGATACACCCAAAAATACAAGGCCACTGTGAGAATTTTAAGCTTTTTTTTTTTTTGAGAATTTTAAGCTTTAAAACACCTGGTGAACATGAAATGTTGTAGAGAGCAGAGGCATTTATGTAACACTTTTCAGTTGTGCCAATAAGTCTTACTGTTTCTGACTTAAGAGGTTGACTCTTTTAAGACCAACAAATCATGTAGGAAAAAGCATCAACTTTGGGTCAATGATCCAGACTTAGTTTTGAATCCCCGAACCACTTACTTGCTTGCTAGTGACTCTAGTTAAATTATTCAACTATATGCAGTGGGGATGATAATAACTTACAGTTTCGGGTTGTTTTGAAAGTTGCAGATAATATCTATAATGTACCTGGTACAAAGCAGACACTCAGTAAAGAGAAGCTACAAATATTTTTATCCAAATTCTCTGTTTAGATAGCCAAAATACCACAATTAGGGCCACAGTAAAACACTGTAAGTCTCTGGCCATGGCAAATGAAAAAGTGCAAATGAAGATGAGTCTAAATACAGAAAACTATTTGAAAATCTGTTTACGAAACAGATCTCACATCCCTTACTCCACTGTAAACTGCATGACAACTGCGGTCTTCATCTTTAGTAGAGGACTGAAGGTATTTCTCTGGAAAGAGTAAAACAGAAGGTCTCTGGAGCAGGGGATACCAGAGATACTGGTATCCCTAATATCACACTAAAAATATGGAGATTAAATCAATGTTTACATACTGAATGTAGAGCTATCCTTCTTTCTTCCCTCATTCAGATCCCAGAGCTCTGACAGACAGGTCTCTACACTGCAGGCAAGGGATTGGAAGTTTTCTTTGGGCAAAGCGACCAGCCCAAAAGAAGAGACTAAAGACACTGAACATCAGAAATTTAGTGAAAAGGCTAGACCACCAGTAGTGAGGCCCACAATTGACAAGCACCATCCAAACACTCACACTTGGTCTGGTTTTCAATGCCCCCTTTAAAAAAAAAACAAAGCAGCTAAGGATTACCAGACAAACAAACAAACAAACAGCATAGAAGAAACGTTCTCTTTAAAAAATCATCATAAGATGATGAATATTATAACCATGAGGCAAGGTTAGTATGCTATTAAAAGGGGGGGGAACATTCATAATTTTTCTTAAAGAGCTTTTAGAATAAAAAAGATGCTAGCAGAAATTTTAAAAAACTCAATAGAAAGGCTGGAAAATAAAAATACAGAAAATTTTCAGATAATAGAGTAAAAAGACAGAAAATAGGAGAGAAAAGATAAGTAATTTAAGAAGTCCAATACCCAAATAAAAAATTTTCCAAAGAGAGAAAGTGTAAAATACAGTAGAAGAAATCAACAAAGGATAATCCAAAATAATTTCCCAAAACTGAAGGATATGAATTTACAGATGCAGAGGGCCAGCTGGATGTACAATGCCTTAGCACACTGGAAAAGATAGATCCATACTAATGTCTATTATCATGCATTTTCTGAACACTGGGAGCAGGAGAAAATTCCACTCATTTTCAAAGAGAAGGTACCTAGAAGAGTCAGGTATCAGAATGGCTTTGGACTTCTCAGCAGCAGCCCTGGAATCTAGAAAACACTGAAGCAATGACTTTAAAATACTGAGATTGCTAATCTAAGTAATTAGACAAACTAGTAGTTTGACATACTAGTAGTATGACAAACTACTAATCAACTGTGAGGGAAACTAAGGATATTTCAGATATCTAAACTCTCCAAAATTGATCTTCTATGAATCCTTCAGTAAACTGTTAGAGGCTGCATTTCACTAAATGAGAGCATAAACCAAGAAAGAAAAGATATAGGATATTAGGAAAGAAAAGATACAGGCTATAGAAAAGATATAGGATATTGGAAAAAGTCAAACTAATCTAGGAAAGATTTCTTTAAGAAAGATGAAATTAGTAGAATACTTAATATGTCTGGGTGTATTTAGAGAGATATAAACAACTAAAAGTGATTGAAATTGAATTATATATTTGAGTATACATATATATTAACCAAAGTATTATGTATATAAAATCACTAATCAAAGAAAAAAAAAGACAATGAACTCTAATGAAAGGAAGGTAAAATTAATCCTATATATTATGTGGGTCAGCAGGAAATGTTGTTTACCTAGGTATAAGAATGCAAACCTTGAATGTTAATCTAACTTAACGTGATGTAACTATATTGGAGGAAGAGAGCACAGGGAGCAAATATATAGGTGGGGGAATAGAGATACAGGCAGTAGGGTGAATGGTTTTATTTATTTATTTTTTTCCAGTTACCTTGGAGTTTATTTAAACTAAGAGAAAAAGGTCATGCTGTTTTCATGCAATACATATTTCATTCTTTAAATAACAATTGTGACAAATAACAGAAAGAATTAAGGAATGCTGTATTTGTGATCCATACAAAACACCAACATTTTGGGTTATACATAATTTAAAGAAATGTCCCAAACACTTTTCGAAATACTGTAGTAGCCAATACATAGAGGCATGCCTTAGGTGGCCATAGGAATGCAGTTTAGAAAATAAAGAAAAAAATGACACTGTAACTACTCAATTTCTTCAAAATCACTGAGCAAGAAAAGCAACAATGAACTTCCATACCGCCTTTACATAACTTCTTTACAGTACCTTGACTTAAATCCAAGAGCAAAAGTTGACTCTCCTCCTCTATTTTTGGTAAACAACTGCATGGTAAACTTAGATAACTTTTCCCCCGGGTTTTACCTGAGAGTGGCCTTTTAAATTTTTTATTTAAAAGAGGGCAGCTTTGGCACTTTTATGCTGATGTCACAAATGTTAATATTTCTTGGGATCTCAGGAAGATTCATATTCTTTACAGCTGATACAGCACCAGCTGGAGCTCTCGCTAAGCCAGCCTCAGATTTCTCCAGTTTATTTTGTGCATCAATTTGTTTAACAGTCTCATTCATGTTGGTCTCCAATACCATTCCACCCCATCACCATTTCTGCAAGAATATAGTGAACCTTGTCTACATGGAAAATTAGATCCAGTTCACAGACGTTTTCAAAACATTTGTCTAATGTTTCCACAAATACTTGAATTAGATCTAAAATGCCAAGTTCACTTTCTGAAGAATCCACACAGAAGACAAAATATAATGTTGCATAATGTCTATAAATCAGTTTGTTGTCAGATCCTGCAATTAATAATCCTTCTTCTAGGAAATTACAGCATTTTCATCTCTTAGATACCAAATGGAATGTCTCCCTGACGATTTGCTGTTGTGTATCTTCACTGTAGGGCTGGTAGAACTTGGAGAGCCACGGCTTCCCTTGGTTGTTAAAGATGAGGATCACCTCGATCATGGCTGAGCAGGGCCGACCTGGTGGGAGCTGGGGGACGGGGTGGGGGCGGGCGCGCGAGCCTCGCCTCGGGATCTCGCTGGCGGGTGAATGGTTTTAAACAAAAACATATGCTAAATATTCATCTGCACAGAGATGACACGAGATAAAATCTACACGATGTAGCGATAAAACCATGTTTTTTAGAACTATTCAGGTAAATTTTAAATAGTGAAAAGAAATAAAATGATTGCTTCTGGGAATTAGAAAATAGAGGAGCAGTAAGGGAGAGGGAAGTGTTGCTTCAAAGAATCACTTAACTCTTTAAGTTAACTATGTGCATGCGTATCTTATATAAAAATTTTAAATATAAAGAAATTAAGAACAGAAAAAGAAACAGCTAGCTAGCTAGCTTAAGATTCTTCATAGTTATAATTTTGATATTGTCTTTGGCCATACCACCCTGAATGTGCCCAATCTTGTCTAGTAATTTTGATGTTATCCTCTTCTCTGATGAAAAGCAAGAGGAAAGCAGTTGGCTTTTACAAAGAGGTTACCATTTTGAACAAATGGTGTAAATGGTACTTTAAAGCAAGGTGAAGAATGAACGTATAGATGCATTGAAATTGTCTGCATGTACATTGTCTGACATGTACATCACAACATATTTAAAAATTAACCTGAGTTGGACTGAAAATCTAAAAATAAAAGCCGAAACTATAAAATCCGTAGAAGGAAGCATAAAGAATATCTTTGCAGTCATGCAGTAGGCAGAGATTTCTTGGTGTGTAAAAAAGCAATAACCATAAAAGAAAAAAAACGATATACTGAACTTTATCAGAATTAGAAACCTGTTCATCAAAAGGCACCTTTAAGGAAAATGAAAAAGTCACATACTCGCCACTGAGGCCTAGTGAAATTATATTATATAGCTTATATATAATGGAAATATGATTTTAACCCAGATCTCTTGAATTTGAATCCTTGCAGAACAAAATATAAATATGATAAAGCTTGACACTGCAAAAATACAGAAATTGAGGCTTAAAAAATGGGCAGGAGAGGTGGAAGTGTGAATAGTAATGTTAGTGTCATTAACACAAAAAGTGAAAAGAGAGTTGGCAGTTGATGCAATGGACAATAGAAATTTCAGTACTAATAAGAACCTACTGTATAGCACAGGGAACTCTACTCAGTACTCTGTAATGGCCTACATGGGAATAGACTGATTCACTTTGCTCTACACCTGAAACTAACACAACATTGTAAATCAACTATACTCCAATAAAAATTTAAAAAAAAAAAGGTGGCACATACTTTTTCCCTACCTTGGGAATGATGGTTCTCTTTGCTTGTACTGTCCACAGAATAGGATGATAGCCTCATCTTCCTGCAATAATACCATAGAAATTATAGTTCTTTTAAGATACATTTCACAGAGGAGACCACAGTTAATTTGTACTTTATGACTTTTTTCACCAATTTGAAATAATTAGTGTTTAGCATGAATGTGATGTTTATGCCTTTTTTATTCAACTAGGAGCCAAGTACTTTGTCAACAGCTTTAAGGTGATGGATGTGATAATTAACTAGATGGGGGAAATCTTTTCATAATATATACATATATCAAATCATCACAATGTACACTTTAAATATATTACAAATCTGTCAATTATACCTCAAAGCTGAAAAAAAAACAAATAAAAAAACCAAAAAAAAAGTCAGTAAGTAACCATTAGAAATGAAAGTAATAATAGGATTATTAAAACTAGTAGGAAGAAAAGACAAATAGCAAGTAACATGGGTGGACTAAATTCTTACCTTTATAGCTGGGAATCAACAGATAATATGCAAAGTCGATAAATCAAAATATAGCCGTGAAACATAAACAATTTAACCTCTGAAAAACTGATTTAAGGATGGGGAAAAATGGAGGAAGGAATTTGCTTTGCATGTTGTGTCCATTCTCTAATATATGATTTTTCCATAATGTGTATTTATTGCATTATTTTTAGATAGTTAGAAAGATAAATAGAAAGATAATCAAAAAGGAGGGAGGGAGAGAGGGAAACCAACATACCTAGAGGTTATCACTGCATAGTGAGATTTCAGATGCTTTCTTTCTTCACTACACCAGTCAGTATGGCTAACAATAATTTTATAACTATAAAAAGAAAATAAAGTTGTTTTCCCTTTGAAAAACAGAAAATCTCAAATTAAAAATAAAAATCAACCTTGTTGAGGTACTTTGTTGCCTACTGGAAAATAACATCTGGTAGTGTTGGAACTATCTGGTGGGAAAACACTTTTCAGAATGTCAAAGTGTTATTAACTTCTTGGTTTGCATCACGATATTACACTGAATACAAACCACTGTTGTTTCAGTTGATAAAGTCTGGAGAGTCCTTAGCCTCAAAGTGCCAGATAGACTGAAGAATAGTTGCCTACTAGTCAAGCAGAAAGTTCTGACAATAATATTGATAGAATTACTGTCAAATGACATTGAGTTCTTTGCAATTACTGAGGGAGTAAAGAAATCGTAAAAATACTGCTATGGCAGTGTCTTTACAATTTGTACTGACATAAGCTCTTTTGGAATTCTTCTCTAAGATTAAGTCTACACCCATAATTATGTCATCCTGTATGCAGAAATGTCATTTTTGCTCGGTTCTTATAACTTGTTTACAGGCCTGGAAGAGCAATAGCTAATGGTTATGTCCAGAGCCATCTGTCACTTAGATACCAAAACCTACTGTAGTGCTCCCACTAGAGCTGTGATGCTGGTTCATTGATGTCCTAAATTAGGTGTGTAGAGAAAAAATTACATGCCATAGGAATGTGTTTTATAGCAAACAGTATTGTTCCAGAAACTAGTCATCAACTTATCTTGGCCATTGTACATGTAGCACATCTGGGAATTATTCTTGGGAAAACATTGGGTACAAGCTGTCTCTTACTAGTAGCTTGGACTTTATCTGACTACTGCAAAGACTGGAAAAAAATAAAACACATGTCAAGATCCAGTGTATTATTTACCAAAATTAATTCCATGATATATAATGTCAAAGCCTTGATCAAGAATCCTTATTGATTTTTTAAGATTATGTTAATAGATTATGGTAGACTTTTTCAGAAATGCCAAACAAACTGTTTCCAATTTCCCTACTGCTTTATTCATATCTATGGGTCAGATATTTGCAATAAATCTTCTGCTGTGTGTGTGTGCAATTTTTTTAGTTAAATTTAGGATTATCTAGGATCTTGCTTAAATAAATAGAGTGAAGTAGTTAAAAGCAAGGATTTTGAAGTCAGACAGACCTGGGGTTTGAATCGTTTAAGCTGGATTTGCTACATGACCCTCATCAACATACTCAGTGTGAACCTCTATTTTCTCATGTATAAAAAGGAATGAAAGCACAACTCAGAGAGTTATTGTAAAATTAAATACGAAAATTTATATGTCATCTACTGCAGTTGCACATTGGACTCTCCTGGGGAGCTTTGAAAAGTCCTCCTGGTCCCTGTGTCCCATTCCAAGAGATTGTGATTTAATTGGTCATGGGTGTGGCATGAACTTTGAAATTGTTTAAAGGTCCCTAGGTGATGCTAATATACAGATAAGTTAGGAAACCACTGACCTAGAGCATAACAATATCTACATAAAGTTCATATGGCCTAAGTGTTTTATAAACATTATGTAACTTAATATTTATAATAATCCTAAGAGGCAGACACCATATTATCCCCAATTTCTAGATGGGGTTTAGAGATATTTGGTAACATAAGGCCAGATAACTAGTACAAAGCAGAATCAATATTTAAACCCTGTTTGCCTAAATTCAAGGTCCAAGCACTCAGTTATAACACAACCTAGCCCTAAGCAATTTTCCTATTCATAAATTTCCCAATGCAAGTGAGGTATAGCATATTGACAATCTCAGTTTTGAAAAAAAAAAGAAGAAGAAGAAAAACAAAACAAAAATCTCTTCAGAGTTGTATTAGTAAGTACCCAATAAATCATAGAAGCAACTGTTTTATCACATCTCCCAATGGTCTCAAGCAACTGGTCAGGCTGAAAGGATGGTAAAGGCCGCTGAAAATTGTTGCAGGAAATTGGACAATAAGATTAGATGTGTTTCTCATCATTCCACGTTAGACAGTAGTTGTTAGTCCTGTTTAACTTTTTAATAGGAATTTGCATGAAAACTCACTCCAGCTTCCTTCTAAATGCATCAAGATTTCAAAATACAAAGATGTCTTCTGGAAGTTATACTCCGCACTTAATTTTCACTTACCTATACAATAGTTAATACTTGTAAAGAACTGAACTAATGTAGCTTTCAGCCACAATAATTGAAACATGGTCTGTGTTCAACAAAGCTAAGATACAAGCGAAGTGATAAAGCATCAAACTTATTAACTGTGAGCATATCCCTCATGCATTAATTCTGAACTGGAGTTTTTACTCCATCTTCTCAGACAAGAATTAGTGAAAAGCATCTTTAAACACAACTATTCTCTGCCATAACATTACTTGGTTGTCTGAGTAACCAACTGAAAAAGAGGAGCAAAGTTAGAAGACAAATACTATCTGACTTCAAAATTTATTATAAAACTACAGTGATTAAGACAGTGCAATATTGGCATAGGCAGGCAAATAGATCAATGGAAAAGAGTAAAGAGCCCATTTGTGACCACTTAGAGGGGTGGGATAGGGAGCGTGGGGGGGAGACTCAAGAGGGAGGGGATATGGGGATATGAGGATATATATACATGTAGCTGATTCACTTTGTTATACAGCAGAAACTAACACAACATTGTAAAGCAATTATACTCCAATAAAGATGTTAAAAAAAAAAAAGAAGAAAGAGCCCAGAAATAGACCCACACATGTATAGACAACTGATTTTTGACAAAGGTGTAAAGGCAACTCAATGGAGAAAAAAATAAACTTCTCAATAAATGATGCTGAAACATTTGGAAGTACGTATGCAAAAAACAGAGAACTTCTATCCATACCCCTTACAATACACAAAAACTAACTCAAAATGGATCTTAGATATAATGTAAAAATCTACAACTATAGAACTTCTTAAATAAACAACATAGGAGAAAATCTTTGAGACCTTGGGTTTAGACAAATATTTCTTAAATACAACACCAAAAGCAGAATCCATAAGAAAAAAACCAATAAATTGGACTTCATCAAAACTTTAAATTTCTGTTCTTCAAAAGATACTGTTAGGAGAGTGAAAAGGTAATCCACAGACCAGGAGAAAATATTTACAAATCATATATAGAATATGGTGCTTATATCCAGAATATTAATGAACTCTTAAAATTCAACAATAAGAAAACAGCACAATTTTTTAGAAAGGGAGCAAAGTATTTATACACACTTCAACAAAGAGCTATATGAATAAAAAATGAGCAAATGAAAACATGCTCATTATCATTAGTCATTAGGTAAGTGCAAATTAAAACCACAAGAGGATACCGCTACACACCTAACACAATGGCTAAAATTAAAACAACTGACCATACCAAGTGTTGGTGAGTATGTGAAACAACTGAAATTCTCATTCACTGCTGGTAGAAACTGAAGTGGTTCAGCCACTCTGGAAAAAAGTTGGACAGCTTCTTAAAGAGTTAAACACAATCTACTATGTGATCCAACCATTCAACATCTACATATTCATCCAAGAGAAATGAAAACATAGGTCCATACAAAGATTTGCATACAAATATTTGTAGCAATTTTACTTGTACTAGCCAAAATCTGGAAACAATACAAATGCCCTTCGACAGGTGAATGGATAAACAAATTGTGGTATATCCATACTTCAGGAATAAAAAATAATGAACTATTTTACATGCAGCAACATGAATGAATCTGGGAATAATTATGATGAGAAAGAAGCCAAACAGAATATATGCTGTATGATTCCATTTATATAAAATTCTCGAAAATGCAAACTAATATATAGTGACAGAAAGCAAATCAGTGGTTGCCTAGACTGGGGTAGGAGAAGTAGGAAAGGTTATAAAAAAGGCACAAAAAAACGTTTGAGGGTGATAAGTATGTTTATTATCTTGCTTCTGGTGGTGGCTTCACAGGGCTTT